>NC_029791.2:41309008-41324603 GCF_000816755.2 Arachis ipaensis | reverse complement strand
AAATTGGTGGTTAAAGTTCATTTTCTTTTTATTTTAAAAAAGACTTCAACAAAATTTTTGGATTTGGTAATATATTGGATTTTGTAATATATTGTTTATCGTATCAAAATAATCCAACTTTTATACAATAATATAATCATTTTTTAATGAATTTCATTAACATCAAATACATATCCATATATGGTAACTGATTTTTAGATTTTAATATAGTTAAAAGAAATTTAAAATTAAAATTGATGAAAAAACTACCCTGGTTAATTTTATAAAAAAGAGCTAAAGTTAATGTTTACAATTTTTTTAAATTATATATATATTTTAAAAGTATACAAATGTGTAAGAACTGATATTTTATGAAAACAAAACACCGAAACCTTTTTTCTTTGTTTTTTACTTGAAACTGAAACATTTTTTTTTTAAACCAAATTATATCTTTAGTTTGAAACTTAAACTATTCGCTTCATATTGGAAGCTAATTAGGGGACATCTTAGTGTTTAGTGAAGGACCCAATAAATATGGTTAGTGTTCCAAAGGTTATTTGAAATTGAGTTGTTTTTTAACCTGAAGGTGGTGTTGTCTAAGTTTTTCGTGAGAAGGTGGGGTGGTATTTGTGCAAGAGACTCCGATACTTAAATTAGCAAGGGTTTGAAGCAGCTTTTAGTAGATTGGGTCCTGAAGATACCTGAGATTTTCAGTGTATTTATAGTAAAATAGATAACTACTTTTTAGTGTAGTTTCACTCTTAATGGTGGATAACCATTTCCTTTTTCTAATAAATTTGTTGAGATCTCCCTTCTAGATAAATGAAAGATATCTTGCGAGTTAGTAGCTTATTTGAATAGATAAAATTGGACTCCTATCGTCGCGCCCGACCTCTATGAGGTCGGGTAGGTGTAGGCAAGACAGGATCTTCTTGTTGGGCCTTTTATTCATTTTGGGTCTGGTTTTGTTTGTGGGCCAGGGTATGAACATACCCCTACTTGAGTCCGAACTATTGGATTTCCGAGTTATATGTCGGATTTCTACTTCTGAAAATTGAGCTAATTGTTCTCGTGTTTCTTTTAAGTACTTCTTCATGTTGGGATCTTTAGCCTGATAAGTCGCATTAAGTTGAGATGTTATTACTTGAGAATCACTAAATACAATCAACTTTATTGCTCCGACTTCTTTGGCTAGCCTTAAGTCAGCAAGTAAGGCTTCGTACTCGACTTGATTATTGGAGGTTGGAAACTCGAATTCAATAAAAGTTCTATCTGAGTTCCTTTTTCTTTCTGATGAGGGAAAAACGATTCCACACAAACTCACCGGCAAGTGTACCGGGTCACATCAAGTAGTAATAACTCACAGGAGTGAGGTCGATCCCACAGGGATTGATGGATTGAGCAACTTTAGTTTGGTGACGAATTTAGTTAAGCGAATAGTTTATGATTTGAGTGAAATTCGGTTAACAGAAGTGAAATTTCAAGTAAACTAAAGAGCAGAAAGGAAATTTGTAGAATCTTAAATGCAGAAGAAGTAAAATTGCAGAAACTTAAAGTGCAAGAAATTAAAAGAGCTGAAACTTAAATTGTAAGAAAAGTAAATAACTGAAACTTAAAGTGCAAGTAATGTAAATTGATGAATCTAAACTGCTGGAAAACTTAAATTGCATGAATAGTAAAGGGATTTGGGTGTTGGAAATCAAAACAGAACTGGGAAAAGTAAATTGCATCTAAACTATAGAATGCTCAGATGAAGAAATTCAGAAAACAGATCAGTTAGGATTTTAGTACCAAAACAGAAATGGAAACAGAAGAGTCTAATCAGAATGAAAACTTAAATCAATTCTAAAATCTTAAAAGAGAAATTGACAATTGCAGAAGAATAACAAAAGAAAATTTAGATCTCAATTTCTCTCTTAACAAAACAGAAAACAGGAAATTGCAAATGAAATAAAAGTGGAAGGAAAGCTAAGATTAGATCTCCAATTCTTCAAAATACAAAAAGAAAAAGTAAAAGATAACTTCAAATTGAAGAAATTCAGAAGAATTCTCCAATCCAAGTTCTCAGATCCAAAACAGAAAGTAAAAGGTTGCAGAAAAGAGAAAACGAAAACAGCAAGGAAAATTCAGATCTGATCTCAATTCTAAAATTCTAAAATGAAAACTAAAAGAGAGCTCTGCAATGAAATCAAATTCCTATCTATTTATACACTTTCCAATTGTGGCATCTAGTACTTGGAGTGGGCTTTTTGGCCTATGAAGATGTGGATCAAAATGGCTCCTGATTGCTGCTCCTAGTGGAACGTTGCGTTCTCTAAGTGAGCGCAGCATTCATTCATCCACGTGTGCGCGTCTCAGACGTGTGCGCGTCTCAGACGCGTGAGCGTCTTTTTGCCTCTTTGCTCACCGACGCATGCACGTCACTATCAGTCTTCAGCTCAAAACATGCTCGCGCGCCCCTTTCACGCGTACGCGTCGTTGATAGCGTTAACTTAGTGAGCGCTACGTTGGCTTAGTGAACGCTGCCCACGCGTGCACGTCTTCTGCGCGTGCGCGCGGGTAGCAAAATCTCAATTCAAGTTTCAGCGCCAGCTTCGCGTGCGCGTACTTTATCCCAGGTGAACCATCGATGCGTGCGCGTCGATTACAAAACTTTGCCTCCAAATTTGGATGTGTCCGAAAACGCTGAGTAATCAAACATAGCGCTCTCTTCAAAAACGAGCGCCAACCACTTCCACGCGTACGCGTCATGCACGTGTACGCTTGGATCTTCGAAAATTGCCCTGACGCGTGAGCGTCCCATACGCGTGCGTGTCGCAAGTGAGCGTGGCGTTTATTATTTGAACGCAACGCTATAATGTATGGCTTCTTCTTTTCTTCATTTTCTCACCTGAAAGTAACCAAACAAGCAATAAAAGTTTCACCAAAATCACAAGAATTTGCATCAATCATAATAATCACTTAGTTCTTGCATAAATCTCATGATTTTGTATAAAATAAATGATGTTTGATTGAATCACAATAATCATAAAATTCCACTCCAACCACTTACTTATTGTGCAAGAAAGTGCATAAAACCTAATGAAACAAATGAAAAATGCTTGTGAAACTAGCATAAGATGACTTTTCATCACATTCTCCAGAATAACTCCAGTTCCATTTCCAATTTTATTGGATGATCCATCTACATATAAGTTCTTGGCTGCAGGGCTTCTATGAGCTTCAGTGTATTTGGCTACAAAGTCGGCTAAAGAAGCACTAGAATTGCATTAGTATCACAAAAAGAAGCACTGGAATTGCATTAGTATCACAAAAAGAAATGTGTATGGATTCCTCTATGGTCCTATGATCTTTGAGGTAAATTCTATACGCTTTGCTAGTGGTAGAGTATCCAACAAACATTCCTTCATAGGATTTTAGATCAAATTTACCAAGATTCTCTTTATTATTAAGTACAAAGCATTTGTATCCAAAAATGTGGAAATACTTAAGATTTGGTGGGGTTCCTTTCCATAGCTCATAAGGTGTTTTCTTTAAACCCTTTCTAATGATTGTTCTATTCAAAATATAACAAGCTGTATTTACAGCTTCAGCCCACAAAAATTTTGGAACATCATTTTTACAAAGCATAGTCCTAGTCATCTCTTGAAGACTTCTATTCCTTCTTTCAACTACCCCATTTTGTTGAGGAGTTCTAGGACATGAAAAGTTATGTACAATTCCAAAATCATCACAAAATTTTTCAAAGTCTTGATTTTCAAATTCTTTTCCATGATCACTTCTCAAGTGGGCAATTTTCAAATCTTTTTCATTTTGAATTCTTTTACAAAGGGTTGAAAAATCATGGAAAGCATCATTCTTATGAGCAAGAAAAAGTACCCAACCGAATCTAGAGTAATCATCTACCACTACTAAGCCATAGTCTTTACCTCATAAGCTTTGAGTTCTTGTGGGACTAAAAAGATCAATGTGCAACATTTCTAATGGCCTCTTGGTAGAAATTCCATCTTTTGGTTTAAAAGAAGTTTTTACTTGTTTGCCTAATTGACAAGCATCACAAGTAATATTCTTATTAAATTTAATGTTTGGAATTCTTCTTACCAAGTTTTTTTAAACAAGTTTAGAAATTTGATACATGCTTGCATGCCCCAATTTCTTATGCCATAGCCATTTTTCAGATTCAAGAGAGGTAAAGCATGTTACATTTTTTATCTTTTAAATCTTCTAGAGTCAATCCATATACATTATTACATCTCTTAGTTTCAAACAAAATATCTCCAGATTTTTTACAAATAACTAAGCACACCAATTTTCTAAAAATAACTTCATATCCAATATCACATAATTGGCTCACACTTAGTAAATTGTGTTTCAAATCATTAACAAGAAGAACATCATTTATAGAAGATGAGAAGCTTTTACGAACTTTTCTAATGACCACTATTTTTTCTTTACCATCATCACCGAAAGTGACAAACCCTCCATCATACTCATCAAGCATAATGAAGAAGGTTGCCTTTCCGGTCATATGCCTAGAGCATCCACTATCCATATACCACATATTGTCCTTCCGCTTGGATGTTAGGCACACCTACAAAATGAGCTCAAGTGACCTTAGGTATTCAAATCTTCTTGGATCCTTTCACGTTAAACCATCTTCTTTGTCCCAATCCATTGTAATCAAAAATAATTTTGCAAACTTTGTTACCAATCATTCTTTCACCAAAGAAACATTGAATGGGAAAGTGACCATTCCGGTTGCATAGTCTACAAAATCTTGGAGTTGCTGTTTTGTTAAAGTTTGTTGGGTTTTGAAACCTTGTATCATTAGAAGATGAAGCCACGTTTTCAAAAGAAGGTTCTTCAACAGATTTGAAAGTTTTGTGAAAACCCAAACCAGCTTTATCATAAAGAGGTTTTTGACGGGTCAAGATTTGATTTAGATTTTCAGAACTTTGAGTGAACTTGGCCAAGTCTTCTTTAAGCTTTTTGACCTCTTTAAGCAACTCTTCATTTTTTTTAAAACAGTTTACATATGCTACCACAGAATGATTACTTTCACAACTCTTAAGTTGAGCTTTTAATTGCTTGTTTTTTTCAATAAGTTCAACAACAGTTTTAGTCTCCTTTAATTTATCTTTGAGAAAACCATTTTCAGCTTTAAGAATGGTGATTTGTGATTCAAGATCTTGGTTATCAAGCAAGAGGCATCTACTTTTTTCAGAAAGGTGGTCTATCATAAGATGAAGATCTTCAGTATCAAGGTTATAAAAGACTACCTGTTCAACGTGATCTGCCATGAGACATGGTTGGGACTTGGTTTCTAATTCTTCATCATCTTCTGAGTCGTTTTCTAAGTCCTCCTAAGAAGCCATCAGTCCTTTCTTCTTTCCCTTCTTCGACTTCTCCTCTTTCTTCAACTTAGGACAATCAGATTTGAAATGGCCAGTCTCTTTACAGTTGTAATAGATCACCTTACTGAAATCTTTCTTTTGTTTCCTAGAGTTGCTTCATTTACTTCTTTCCTTGAGTTTCACCATTTTTTTGAATTTTTTGGCAAACAAAACAAATTTATTTTCAGAAGAATAATCACTGGATTCATCATTCAGGGGGTTAGTAACAGATGTGAAAGTTATTCCTTTCTTTTTTGTATCTTTTTTCAGATATATGTTTTCAAATGCAAGTAAATTTCCTCTCAAATCATCATATGTCATGGAATCAAGACCACTACTCTCAGATATTATCAATGCCTTTGTTTTCCACTCTTTTGTGAGACACCTCAAGACTCTTCTTACAAGCAGAGATTCAGGATACTTAATCCCCATAGCATCCAACCCAACAATGATGATGTTGAATCTTTCAAACATTTCATCTATGGATTCTCCTTCCTTCATTGAGAACATTTCATATTCTCTGTTCAGCATGTCTATCCTGGTCTTCTTTACTATGGTGGTTCCTTCATGAGTGACTTGAAGTTTGTCCCAGATTTTCTTTGCCGTTGTGCATTGTGATACCCGTCGGTAC
This sequence comes from Arachis ipaensis, assembly GCF_000816755.2. Classification (NCBI taxonomy): domain Eukaryota; kingdom Viridiplantae; phylum Streptophyta; class Magnoliopsida; order Fabales; family Fabaceae; genus Arachis; species Arachis ipaensis. The sequence continues at coordinate 41,318,600 of NC_029791.2, read as the reverse complement.
TCTTCGAAGCTGATTGTACAGTTGAGCAAGTTGATAGCCTTGGCATTGAGCTCCACCTTCTTTCTGTCTTCTTCGGTCCAACTGGCTTCAGGTTTAAGTGAGACTACTCCTTTAGCACTTGTGGTGGTTGGATATTGAGGACCCTCCAGGATGATCTTCCACAATCTGTAATCTACTACTTGCACAAAAATATTCATTCTCTCCTTCCAATAGGTGTAGTTTTTCCCATTGAAAAGAGGAGGTCTGTTACTTGACTGTCCTTCTGTCAGATTGTAGGACACCAAATTTGAGCCACTGTTCTCTGCTATCTAGATCTTTTCTCCAAGTTGCAAAGCTTGATCTCTTTGAGACCAAGCTCTGATACCAATTGATGGTTTATTAGTGGCTAAGAGAAGGGTGGGTTGAATCTTAGCCCATTTTTTGCTTAATAACACTTGCTGGCCTTTGAAATAACTTCTGGAGACTTTTTGCTTTTTGTCTCGTACCTAGCCACGAGACTTTTTCTTTTTATCTCGTAACCAGGCAAGAGATATTTTTCAGTTTTATCTCCTATGCAGCAAAAACAGAAATGGAGTAGAAGAGAGAGAGAAAATCACTTCACGAAGTATCCTGGTTCAGCTGCCAAGTGCAATGCAGCCTACATCCAGTCTCCATCACAACAATGATGAAATTTCACTATAATCTTCATGATTACATACACCAATTCTCCCTAGGAACTACCTTTCCTATCCGGGACAAGTCCAGAATCTAACCCCAATCCTGAACTTGATTTGGTCACCTACCAAGGTTTCAACTGCTAAGTGCTGACCCAACTTGCAAGGGAATTCCCACAGAATCATGAAACACAACACAGATGTACAAAGGACCTCTAAGGACATCTATGGCTTTTTCTTTTAATTTTGTGCACTCTGTCTTTTTCCGCTCTATGGCTTTTTCTTACAAACCTCACTGTTTGCCTTTTTCCATGAGACTCAAGACAGACAAAATTAAACAGAAAAATTACAAAATGAAGAACATTGAAGGAGAAGAACTTCTGTTAGCTTAGGTAGCTATGAGAACTCTGTGCCTTGCACTCTCACTCCTTGCTTCAATCTCTGGCTGTTCTCCCTTATTTATAGAAGGGGAAGCCTCCACGGTTGAAACTGTTAAACCAAGCTAAACTTCTTCTTTTTCAAACCAAAACCGGTTTGGCCAGAGAGAGAGAGGAGAGGAAACCGAATGTAAAACCCAACATGCAATTACCTCTGTGTCTTCCCTTTACACCAAGCTTCATCAATCCAGGCCTTCGATCTTGACTTGCACTCCAAGAAGAATTCCTAGCCCTTGATGAGTTCTTGATTATGACAGCTCCATCTGCTCTAACTTCTGCCTCTTCCTCCACGTAGCTACAGTAGCTACCTCCTGTAGTGGTTGAGCAACAGTAGAGATGAGCCATGCCTTCAAGGATCTTCTTCCTCTGACCGAAGTGGATCTCCACCATTTTTGGTTATGGAGAGCTTGAGACTTCCTCACCACTTCTTACCATAAGTGGTAAAGATCTCAGCCACACCATTTTTCAGATTTACTTTTTCTTGATGCCATCATCACAATGGCCTTGTTACTAGCTTCTTCTTCTTTCTGATAACTTGCATTAGCTTCCATACTTCCTCTGTGAAGTGATCGAAAGCAAGAAGAAAGATGAGAGAGAAGAAAGAGTAGAAAAAAAAGTATTCAATAGATTTGAACAAATTAAATCAAAATGAATTAATTCCTACTTCCCTTCTTTTTCTTAGTAGCGTGTAGCATTAATGAAGCAATCAAATCAATTTCTCTTTCTCTTTCATGTTTTCAATGTCTGCATTAACTCCACTTAATAAATATTTGAATTCCACCAAATGAAGAGTGTGGTATCGATGGAAGCATGCAACTATAACAAATTGGATTTCACTATGTTAAGAAATTGCTTAACCATTGGGCTCTATTTCATTTTTAATTTTTGGACCAACCTCATTGTTGGGCTTCAAGTATATTTTCCTGGCCCAATAACCATAACCATAATTCAGCCTCTCAATATAACAATGTTGTACAAGGCTGAATGTATTTGTCAGCACAATTTGGCTTTCTAATTTTTCTTTCTTTCGGCCTAATAAAATCTGAAAGTAACAAAATTATTAATTAGCAAATATGAATTAGAGATTCAATCAATAATTTTGTAATTTAATTATATTAATAATATTTGATCATCACCAATTTAATTTGGAGTTTTCCAAACTCATCAATTGTTGTCCGACTTTCATACCTTAAGCCGAACTCAAACAGCTCTATTGCCCATTGTAGCATCGATCTGTAGTATTCATTTTTTGTAAGATGTGCTTCATAAGATGATTAGTTTGGACTTTTATAGTATGAGTTTGAAAATAAGGTCAGTACTTTCTGAAAGTGATAACAAAGGCATATACGAACTTCTCTATCTTTTGATAGTTTAGCTCTGACCCCTGTAGAGTGTTGCTAACAAAATTGGTTGCTGTCCATTCTCATCTTCTCAGACTAAGGCTGAGGCTATGGCTCTGCTTGCAGCTACTAAGTACAACACAAGCTTTTTTCCTGAAACAGGTCAGGTGAGGATTGGTGGTTGACTCAGGAAATTTTTGAAGTCTTGAAAGGCTTGTTCACATTTCTGAGTTCATTCAAATTGGTTCCCTTCCTTGAGTATTCAGAACAGGGGTTGAGACTTCAGAGCTAATCCTGTCAAGAATCTAGATAAGGCTGCTAACCTTCCATTTAATTGTTGGACTTCTTTGAAATAACTCGGACTTTTCATCTCCAATATTGCTTTGGATTTGTACGGATTGGCTTCAATACCCCTTTGAGTGAGCATAAAACCTAAGAACTTTTCGATTTCCACTACAAATGTTCATTTTTGAGGGATTTAGTCTCATCACGTGCTTCCTGATTATGTTAAATACTTTAGCTAAGTTGGACAAGAGGTTGTTGTCTTCTTTAGTCTTGACAAGTATGTCATCCACACACACTTCCATTATTTTTCCAAGGTGAGGTGAGAACACCTCGTTCATTAATTGTTGATATGTGGCTCCATCATTTTTCAATCCAAAAAGTATTACTACGTAACAATAGTTAGCTTTTGGAGTGATGAAAAAGGTATTCTTTTGGTCTGCCTTGTATATCTCAATTTGGTTGTAACCCGAGTATGCATCCATAAAGGACAGGTACCTATATCCTAAAACTGAGTCTACGAAGGCATCAATATTGAGAAGAGGGTATGGATCTTTGGGACAAGCTTTATTGAGGTTATTGGTATAATCAACACACATTCTTCATTTTTCATTCTGTTTCTTTACCAGGACTACATTCGCTAGCCATAAAGGATATTTTACCTTCTTTATGAACCTGGCTTCTAATAAGGCTAGTACTTGTTCTTCTATGACTTGTGCTCTTTCAGGGCTGAGCTTCTGTCGCTTCTGTTCAATAGGTCATGAGCCTGGGTCAAGGTTTATCCCGGCATATCGGAGGCTTTTCAGGCAACGAGGTCGGAGTTTTGTTGTAAGAGCTTAATGAGGTCTTCTTTTAATTCTTCCCCGATGTTGGTTTCAATACTTGTTATTTTCTTTGCCTGGTCTCGAATTTGTACCTCTTCAATTTTTTCACCAAGTTATGGTCGTAACTCTTCTCGTGCTCGGACACCGCTGAGCTCAATAGTGTTGACTGCTTTACCCTTTATGCTTACCCGTAAATTCAAGCTCTCATTATAGCATTTTTGTGCGAACCTCTGATATCCTCTTATGGTGGCAATTTCCTCTAAAGTTCAGAAATTTCATGCAGAGATGAGGGGTGGAAACAATCGCAGCTAGTCGGTTTAACGTTATCCGATCTATCAATGCATTGTGGGCTGATACTATGTCTATCACAATGTAGACTATGCTCAAAGTTTTGAACTTCAACCCCTTACCAAAAGTGGTATGCAAGGGGATGAAGCAGGGGGTTGGATGGGTGTGTCTCCTAACAAAAAAAGATTGTCGGAATTTGCTCTTAGTTCTTTCTTTTCTAACCAGAGTTTGTTAAAAGCAGACTTGACTAAGATGTCGGGCGAGCTTTCCTGATCTACCAGAGTTCTATGGAGATTTGCATTGGCAAGTATCATTGTAATCACAACAGGATCGTCATGCCTTGGGGTTACTCCTTGAACGTCTTCTTTGGTTAATGAGATTGTGGAAAAGTCGGAAACTTCGCATCTTCACTAACTTGGTAAACTTTTTTAGATGTCTTTTGCGAGAAGACTTGGTTACCTGTCCTCTTGAAAATCTGCCAAATATCATGTGAATTTGCCTATCAGGGATTTGTGGTGGTCAATCTTGTAGACCCCTATTTTCATCACCTCTCTTCCTTTTTTTCGGATGGTTCGACTTTTCGGCGAGGTACCTCTCTAACCGATCTTCTCTGGCCAGATTCTCTATTACATTTTTTAGATCATAGCAATTATTCGTAGAATGACCATATAATTTATCATGCTCACAATATTTCGTTCGACTTCGAACTTTTTTGTGATTAATAGGACAAGAAGGTGAAAGTTTTTCTGTGTGGCAGATTTTTCTGTAGATGTCGACAAGAGAAACTCAAAGTGGGATGTAGTTATGATATCTTCGAGGCTTGTCTAAGTTGTATTCCTCTTTTTTCTTCGCTACCTTATGTTTGTCCCAAGCTCGATAGGGAGGGTTTTGCCTTGGAACTAGCTCTCTAATTCGAAAATTCTTCTCCATGTTAATGTACTTCTCCGCCCGTTCTTGTAATTCATAAAAAGAGGTCAGATGTCACTTGGATATAGATTGAGAAAATGACCCTTCTCTGAGGCCGTTAACCAACCCCATTATCACTGCTTCTGTGGGTAAATTTTAGATCTCCAAACAGACTTTGTTGAATCCTTCCATGTAAACTCGGAGAGTTTTTCCTTTTGTTTGACCCCCAGTAGGCTAGGAGCATGTTTGAGTTTATCTTTTTGGATCGAAAAGCGGGTGAGAAAATTTCTTGCTAGGTTGTCAAAACAAGTTACCGACCTAGGTGGTAGACTATCAAACCACTTCATCACCGCTTTGGTTAACGTCATCGGACGCGTCAGCCAAGTACATCTGACTTTTAAAATTGTTGAGATGGTGTCTCGGGTCGGTCGTTCCATCATAGAGGTCTATGTCGGGAATTTTGAAGTTCCTAGGAACCCTAGCCAGCATGATCTCTTCAATGAACGGATCTTCTCCTCCAAGAGGGCTTTTCTCCGGATTTGCCCGATTACTCCGACTTCGAAGGTTGGCCTCTAGTTTCGAGAGCTTTTCTTCCAGCTCTCTTCGTCGTCGTATCTTTTTTTGCAAATCTCTTTTTACTTCTTTGTTGCTCAATCTCCTGGTCAAGTTGCTCTAATTGGCCATGGTGCTTGTGTACAAGTCCCATGATCTTTGTTGGATGAGGGAGATTTTCATTCTCGGATGGATGAACTTCTGAATGGATTCGCTACAGTGGAGGATTTCCTGATGTACCCCTTCCGTGGGGATCACTTGGTCTTTCATGTCGTGGAGGTATCATGAGTGCTCGGTCATCGTTATGAGGTTCTGGTTCTGACACAGATGCTGTTTGGTCGCCTTTGAATTGATTGTATTAGGTGTAAACTTTCAGGTCCCACCAACGATGCCAATGTTCCGAGGGTTACCTGAAATTGGGTTGTTTCTATGCCTGAATATGAGATCCAAACTCCTTCTAAGATAGCGTCCGACTTCCACTAGTGTTGAAGTGCTGTCGTCCGAGTTCTTCGTAAGGAGGTGGGGGTGGTACCTGCAAGGGACTCCGATACTTAAGTTAGCAAGGGTTTGAAGCAGCTTTTTTAGTAGATTGAGTCCTGAATATACTTGAGATTGTCAGTATATTTATAGTAAAATAGATAACTACCTTTTAGTGTAGTTCCACCTTTAATGGTGGATAACGATCCCCTTTTTTTAGAAAAGTTGTTGAGATCTCCCTTTTAGATAAATAAAAATATCTTGGGAGTTAGTTACTTATTTGGATAGATAACATTGGAACCCTGTCGTCGAACCCGACCTCTATAAAGTCGGGTAGATGTAGGCAAGATAGGATCTCCTTGTTAGGCCTTTATTCATCTTGGGCCTAGTTTTATTTTTTGACCAAAATATGAACAGTTAGTTTTATATTTTTTGGTATGAATAAAATGATAAGTTAGTCTCTTTTTCAAATGCATAATAAAACAGAATTTCTATTCATAAATTGTTGAAAAAATAAAATTCGAATTTATATGTGCACATTGATAATCTAAAAAGAGTAACTTTTACTATTAAAAAAATTATAAGATGATTTTTAAATAAAAACTACAATTTATTAAAATAATTATGTACCAGGATTTTGTGTCTTTCCTGTAGGCTTATATATATGGAGTATTTTCTTTTTCGTTAAGGTTTTCTTTTAAAAAAAATTGCTGACATTTTTTCATGCGTACTGCAGGGGAGACAGATTTTTTGAGGCAATATGGGAGTGAACTAATAGAATCTTGTGTTGAGCCTGTGGTTATTCACCATCCAAAAGGACATACAATACCTAGATTAGGTACGTAGCTAATTATAAATTGCCATATATATTTTTTTATTTCTATTATGTATTTGGTATGTATTAATCCATGTTGATACTGTATAGGTTATCATTCAAATGTGTGATCTTATGTTATATATGTACTCCTCCAGTTATGTGAATATTTTTCTCTCTTCATTTCCAGATGATGAGAGTTTGAAGACCATGATGAGTTTCATTGAAAAAATTAAAAAAGATATATGAAAATGGGAGATGGATTTAGAGAACTTCAAAAGGACTTTCGGTTGATACAATTTTAATTTCTGCATAAATTACTATTGTAATTTTTGAAAGAAAAAAAAGTTGTTGAAATATTAAAAAATAGAGTATCTATAAAGGATGGATAATTTTTTGATTTATCATGTTTCTGTATCGGATATATTTTAGACACGACACACATCGACGTTCGTCTGATACGCTGTTTTTTGTGTTCAATCGTGTCTTAATAAAAAATAAAAAATTCTTATCTAGACACACTTAGAACACTTAAATACTATCACGTGTCAACGTGTTCAGTCTTATTTTTAACATGTATTCTTAAAATAAGTTTATAAATAATATATATTATTAATTATTAAAACAAAAATATATTTTATATTTTAATATCAATAAAATATTAAAATATTATTACAATTTATTTAAACAATATTTTATATTTTATATATTTGTTGTGTTTCTATGTCTTATAAAAATTTTAAATTTACGTGTCTATATATCTCATATCATATTGTGTTTGTATCAGTGTCCATGTATTATAGCAGACCTTTAAACTAGGTGCTCATGTTTTATAAGTTAAACTACATATTCTTAGTAGCATTATAATGTTTATCAATAATTTTCGTTCTAGCTTTAGCTATTTTTCCAATATGCAAGATTCAGTGGAATTTATATTTAGTAACGAAATAGCTTGAATTATATTTGTGACCAACAAACTCCAAACGAAACTGCTTGTGCGATTCTACATGAAGATTTGCAAATTAAAATATTTTCAACGGTCGCTTTTCTATTTTAGGTTGATTGAAAAATTAAGGTATATAGAAATAAAGAGTATGTCTAGGTTTATTAATTTTTTAATAAATCAAAAAATAAAAGCAATAGTTTTTTTAAAATGGAGGGAGTAATAAATTACACTTGAGATCTTATTATTTTTGTGTTTTGTCTTTCATTAGTTGAAGATTAATTATTACAGTGAATTTCAGTATCCATTAGCACTTCTCTTTTTGAATAAAGTCAAAATCATTTTTAAAAATAGAAAAATAAATTTTAAGTCTTCAGATTCTATCTCGAGTGACCCTCCACAGTCTCCTATTCTTCCACCTTCTCCATCTCCCGATGATTCCAGACCGGATGATGATCCTGCTCCTACCGTCATGCCTTCTCCTCCCGCTCGTTCTTCTAGGGTAAAGAATCCACCTCCTCATCTTCTTGATTATCATTGCTTTTCTACTATCCTTCATCAACATAAACCTAAGTCATTCAGAGAAGCCTCCTCAAACCCAAATTGGCAACAAGCAATGCGGGAAGAAATACAGGCACTTGAAAAAGCACACACTTGGGATTTGGTTGATCCTCATTCTGATAAGGAAGTTGTGGGCAGTAGATAGGTATACAAGATTAAGAATCACTCTGATGGCTCTATTGACCGTTATAAGGCCCACTTGGTTGCTCAAGGTTGTACGCAAGAGTATGGTATTGATTATGAAGAGACTTTTGCTCCTGTCGCTCGTCTTACGTCTGTTAGAGCTCTTCTTGCCATTGCCACAGTTAAAAAATGGTCTCTCAGTCAGATGGATGTGAAGAATGCATTTCTTAATGGGGATTTGAAAAAGAAAGTCTATATGAAACCACCTCCGGGATATCCTTGTCCTTCTAATAAGGTTTGTCTCCTTCGCAAGGCACTTTATGGACTTAAGCAAGCTCCTCGTGAATGGTTTGACAAGTTCAGCACTACCATATGCAGTCTTGGTTTTACTTCTAGCCCTCATGAGAATGCCCTCTTCATTCGTAAAAGCAAACGTGGAGTTGTTCTTCTACTTTTGTATGTTGATGACATGATCATTATTGGGGATGATGTTGATGGTTCTCGAACCTTTGAGATGAAAGATCTTGGTTCTCTCAGCTATTTTCTTGGTCTCGAGGTCATCTCCACCGATGATGGCATCTATCTCTCTCAGGTTAATTAAGTATGCTTCAGTTGATTGGGCTGGTGATCCCACTAATCATCGTTCTACTACTGGTTACTGTTTGTTTCTTGGCGACGCTTTCATTTCTTGGCGTGCTAAGAAGCAAACATTCACTGCTCGCTCAAGCATAGAAGCTGAGTGTCGTGCCTTCACTGACACCACTGCTGAAGTTATCTCGGTTCGTTGGCTTCTCGAGGATCTGGGTGCTCCTCAGTCGTCCCCTACTGATGTTTTTTGTGATAAACGCAGTGCTATTCAGATCGCCCATAATGATGTATTTCATGAATGCACCAAACACATTGAGATTGATTGTCACTTTGTTTGGCAATGTATCCTTATTGATGTTGTTCATCTCATTGCTGTTGAAACACTAGATCAGACTGCTGATATCTTCACGAAAGCTCATCACCCGACTCGTTTCCGGACTTTGTTATCCAAACTCAAGTTGGTATCCTTAGCTCCCACTTGAGTTTGAGGGGGGATGTTAGAGAATCATTAGCATCAATTTAGACCAATTAATATCATCTATATTTATATAGTATATCTGTATATTAATTATAGGATTCTATGCCTTTATTACTTTGATTCATTTAGCACCTATATATACCCCTTGTATATTGTACCTTTCATCAACCTGAATAATACACGAAATACTTTTCTCAGATCTCTCTCTTATTTCTAACAATTTAGACTTAAATTTTTTTATTTTGTTGATGTTTGTGTTCATATTTATTATTATTATTATTATTATTATTATTATTATTATTATTATTATTATTATTATTATTATT
>NC_029791.2:41276983-41308985 GCF_000816755.2 Arachis ipaensis | reverse complement strand
TTATTTCTTTTGCTCACTTTTTTGGTACAGAAAAATACCTTTTGGTTTATTACTAGCGTTTAGCAAATACCTTTGAGATGCTTCTTATTAAATAAAGCAGAAGTTTCTGCTACTCTTTAATTCTGTTTTGATCTCTATGTCATTGAGAGTTATCATATGTGTTGCTAACTTATTATGTTTTAATTGGCATGTGGTAGAAAGTTTCATTCTCATGGGTTTGTTTATCTGTTTTTGCATTAGTATCATGGAAGGAACTTCTTAGAAAAACATTTAACTTGTCCTTTGCTATAAGAGATGTGGTAAAGTGTAAAAAAAATTAAAAAGAAAAAGAAATGTTGTAAATAATATATATGATATAAAAACAAAAATGATTCAAATTAATTTAGAATTGGAATGTTTAGTCAATGATATCTAGCTTTTTTTATTTATTCCTTAGATATTAAACCTTGGTAACAATTGAACAATAAACTCTTGGAAAAGAGATTCTCTCAATAACTGTTTCTTTTTTGATGCTTTTGATGAGAACAATTCAAACGATTGAAGGTGAATAACATATACTAGTAATTTATGACTGAATCACCATAAAGTCAAAGAGGGTCGGTTAAGACCGGAAGAAACTGACCTCTATAAGTGGACAATGTTCTGGCAATTGTTAACTATTAATTTACATTTTTAATTGCAAAATTATTTAGGCTAATTTTTAATTTACATTTAGAATTGTCTTGTTGTAATAGACTAATGAAACGAGTGTATGTTGTGGACATTGGACAATGTAAACATGTTTCTTTGAAGTAATGTAGTTGGTAAATGTGATATATTCTTTTATTATAAAACTGAGATCATATTATTATTGATTGGATTAGTATGCCACCATCTTTGCCCCCAAATTCCCAAAAGAATATATGAGTTGGTGTGTATACTCATGTTGGTATCTTTATGTTTTTTTTTCTGGCAAGATTGTATTTTTTCTCTATGGCTTTTTCAATCTGTGATAGTACGAGGCAGATTTTCCTTGCCTGATCCTACAATGCCTCATGGTCGCCAAGTAAGATATTCTACAAATTTAGTATTCAATTTACCAATGAGATAGTTCTTTTTTGTTAATATATTATGGCTTTTCATATAGGACGTGATAGAGTGGATTTGTGGGCTATAGGTTAAATATTTGGAGGTACGACAGATTATTAGAAGTTGTGCTTTTAAACTGGTGCAGTTCTGATCTCTGGAAATATTCTCACCATCCAAACTACTTTGGCGAGGTTAGTCCTCTCTTTCTTATTGCTTTCAAATCAAACTTTGAGAATTCCATGTTTACGTTAACTCTACTACATGATTATAGGAAATGTCCTCTCCTAACTTTTTAAACTGTGAAAAGTTGTTTATATGAATAAATTTTTAGAGCTAGCTTAAATGTCTCTATAGAAAAAGGAGCATATACTGCTATGAAAGTGGATCAAAAGAGAGGAATATTTTTCATTGATCTTCTAAGCTATCATTAGAAAGTGAATAAAAGCTATTATGAAATGTGTGTACCTTAAGCCTGAACAAAGCATTTGATCCCTTATTGACATCATCTTGGAAGACTTTTAGTAAAGATTTCGTGTAAAGTCAAAAGCAGAAGCAAGGGTGGGTAGTTGTTACCTCAATTCTTTTTTTAATCCCTTTTTTAGTGCATCTATTTGTCATTGAATTATATTTTAGTACATGGTATTATGACTTCAAATATTTTAACATTTTAAGTTGTTTGCTTGCACTGCAGCTATTGCCTGATATTATGATGCACTTTCTTTGTATTGCAACCAAGAGCTAATGAGGTTGTTATCACACCACTTGCATTGGCTTCTCAAAGTTTGAATGTGAAATAATACGTAACAATGATTGTGCTCTGTTAATAATATCCATAGATTGTTGATTGTTTTATTAAAATGAAGTAAATTTTACTGCTAATATTTTTATTAGATAGATGTGTTTGTTGGCTATATCTAGATAGTTAAGTCTGTGACTTATAATCCTCCTTATTGGTGTTTCTAGATTGAATATTGGTGATGATATTTAGTTTCAGTTGGATGCCAAGAAAACTACATCTGTTAGGATTATGTGTTTTGATCATAAATTGAGTCTAAAGCCTGCACTTAACTCTTTCACTGAGGACTTTAAGAAGAGTTCCATGTGGACATGGGAAGAGTTAATTTTCTATAAGCAAACGTCCAATGAAATGCTACTAGACTTTGAGGAAAAAAAAGAAATAATGTTGCACCAATGTTGTCAGATTGATAAAAAGTCAGTTTTTTTTTTTAAGCTTTAAAACTTGCAACTTGGGGCAAATTTCAGGAATGGGACCCTCCAAGGAGTTTCCAAATTTAACAAGAAACAGTAAACTGGGATAGAGCCTTCCGAAGCTTCAGCGTGTAAGAAGCCTCATCACCACCAATGTCATTTGATGAGTACAAAGTATGAACGTAAGAGCACCAATACTAGCTTTAGTTTTCAACTGTAATGTGAGGTCTGCCATTTAGAGGTTTAAATCATAATGAAGGAATGTCATTATTATATATGATAAATTTAAAACTATAATACTGTCAACACTTTTTCATGTCCTTAAACCTCTTTATATCCCCAATTACGGTTGATGTATGTAAATAGAAACCATAGGAATGTTTGCTTTGATTTATGGATTTATTGAATTATTCCATTGGAACTTGGAAGCGAGTTCTAATTGGTTAAAAAATTCAAGTTATAGAATAGCATAGAAAAATGATCAAGGTGCAGAATAAATGCTTGATTTGATGTTTTCAATTAATTTTTTTTGAAAGGGAGCGGCAGCAGCCTTCCTCGTTGTCTGTGGTGGAGGTGGAGGCGGAGGGCTCTGGCGCCTTCGCCATTGTATTTGGGTTGGCCGCTGTTATTTTGGTGGTGGAGTTGAGGTTGAAGATAAAAGGTGGGGATAATTTAAAAATTTTATTAAAAAATAAAAAAAATTATGATTTGGGTATTTTTGTTACGTAGAACTCATCTTTCATGGATATAATATTAGTCTTCTTAGTTTATAGATACTTTTGTCAGCATTCATAAAGTTTATAGATACAAATGGTTGTTTTTTTATTTTCTTATAATTTTCAAAGTCATTCTCTTTATATGCTGGTTCAAAATGGAAAACTCATTCCATTTTCAGGAGTACCCTCCTGGTACCTATGGAAAGTAGAACAGCAAAGCCTTTTATCACAACAAACTTGGTTGTATTTGCACCTATAAATGCTTCAAATGATTGTGAGGATAATAATTTTATTGCATGTGGAGATGCACTAATTGTTGATCCAGGATATTTATCAAGATTCCATGGAGAGGTATACTTTCACATGACTATTGAACAATTTATGTGTAAACATGCTTTTCTATTTTTCCTTTGTTTCCTATTTCTTTTATGGATCTGTGGCTTGGACTAATAATTAATTTCTATATTATCAAATTTGTTTTACTAAATCGTAACTTATGACTCTATAATCATCCGTTAGAGAAAGTTGTTACTACTTTGCCAAGAAGACTAGTGGTCTTTGTTACTCATCATCACCATGACCATGTAGATGGTAAGTCTTTCCTAGAATATAGCTGTTTATGATCCTTTAGTGTACATTGCATTATGAGTACACAGTACAGTTGGTAAAAATGTAAGCAGTTTACAAGAGCCATTTCACTTTGTTATTTCTGAACTAAATCTAAGTGAGCAACAAAAAGCATCTAAGTTGAGGATATGATCTAATATTTGTTAGCTCTGCACTCAAGTGTACCTCATAAATTATAACCTTTTTTTTTTCTATTTTCTGATAGAAGCTACTGTCTGTTCTGAGTTAAGTCTTCTATGTAGAAATTGATATTTAAGATGTTATTATCTGCAGATTATTTTTATTCTCGTATATTGTAAACCTTTATGACAGGTCTATTTGTGAACGTGAATATTATTAAAATGTTTATTTCTTTTGTTAGTACGAGGATGTGATGTGAAGAAAATATAATTTTTTATAAAAATATGACATGGGATGGATTTTTTATATACTTTAGTTATCCAAATATAATATTTTGATGTCTTATGTATTTTTTTATGAGACTTTATAATATATTTTGATTTGTGTCGTTTAGACTGAAAACATATCTAGCTTATAATGTAAATTTTATGATTTAGATTATTTGAATTTGTCTTTTTTAGACTTATTTTGTGATTATCATAATTTTTGGATATGATTATGCTGTAAAAAAAATCTTACAAAATAGAGTAAGTTATTGTCACAGTTTTAAAATATGGTCACGCTAAAACTATGATCATAAATTAGGCTAAGGTCACAGTTTTACAAAAAAGTGTCACACTAAAACCGTGACTATAGATTAGGCTATGGTCACGATTTAAAATTAGAGTGACCACAGAGTAAGTTATGGTCGCGGTTTTAAAATAGCATGAGTGCATGACCATAAATAAACTATGCTCACGCTAAAATTGTGACCATAGATTAGGATGTGGTCACGATTTAAAATACTGTGACCATAGAACAAATTATGGTCATGGTTTCTACGCTACTCTATGGTCACGGTTAAAAAATGTGGCTTAAAGTATCAGATAGAAAACACTACAACAGTGACTATAGATAAAAAAGCTGTGATCATAGATCTATGGCTACGTCAGAATAGGTCACGGTTGAAAAAACTGTGATCTAAAGTAAAAAATAGTGACCATAGATCTATGGTCACAATTTTTTGCTGTGACCATAGACCAAATTTTTTGCAGTGTTGTATTAGCCGTTTTGTTTTAAACCCAAGAATAGAGCATTGGAATGTTATAAAATGGATAATGAGATATTTTTATGGTACTTCTAGCACGAAGTTGTATTATGAAAGTGAGAGCCTATTCTAGTTGGAGATACTAGTCACACAGTATCAACTTTGTTTTTGTGATATTTTCATTTTTTTGGTTTTTGTTTGTATGATTTGATGTTTAAGTTGTTTAGCTTGTTGTATGTGTATTTTGTACAGTAATTTGTGATTCTCTTGTTTTCTATTTTGATCATAGTGAAATTATTTTTTTAATTTTGGTGACTTGTGATTTTTACTTTTCACATTAAAGAGATTTTCTACATTAAAGTCTTGATGTGCTATCTCTATTTTTTCAATTTTTTATGCTTTTTTTTGTTGTATTAGTGTGTTAATCTGTTGCTACCATTTATTTGTGAATGGGTGTTGTTTTTCTAATTCTTAAAAGTAAAAAATTATGTGTTTTATTCTTGTCACGAGGAATATATATTATTGTATCTATATCTCCTGTGAATATAGATACTAACTAAACATTACATGAGAGTTTAAGTTGTTAAAAGTAATATCTTTTGTTATGAATGTTTTCTCTATGCTAGATCTTGCAACTTTGATGTCATAAGTCCATTGGATAATTTGTTTCCATGACTTTCTGTTTCTTTAACATTGTTTTTTATGCTCCGATATAATGGTTGGTTGATGAATGAAGGGAAAGCCTTCAAGTGCGTAGATTTTGACTTGTTTTTATGAGACGTGAATGAAATCAAGCAGTAGAATTAACTAATGATATTTGCATTAGGTTAGATTATTCATATTATATTTTTTAGTTGAAATTTTTTCTAGGACTCTTTGTAACGTGAAATACTTTGTCCCGTATTATCCTCTATATTCTTGCTTATGTTGGGTCAAGAGGATTTGTTTTTCTATACTTCACATATCTTTATTTGAATAGTAAAGATGATTTGTGCTCCTATATAAATAACAGAATCAATTTTAAGGGTTTTTAGGTTTATAAAACATTAAAGTTAATGAATTATGTGTCCTAATTTCCAGAAAAATAACATTTTTGTTCTGTTGGTAAATGGCATCAACTATATTGGATACGTTATTCAGATAGATGTACACCAAGAAAAAAAAAATTGTTATTTACATATAAATTGCAATGACAGATTGGATTTTACTTGGGGCTGATTTGGACAGAAATTGTTGTAGCAATTACAAGTTGTTTAGAAGTCAAAATCAACGTTGAGCATATGCAATTGAATTGGGCAAACTTTTGGCAAGAATACCTCAAGGAAGGCCCAAATGACCCAAGAGAGCCAACTGATGAAGAGGGAAGGAGTGAAATGGGAGGCCCAAGTGAGGAAACATCAACTTCAGAGAAAGGAATTGGGCCGTAGTTGAGAGCTTAGAGTGATTTGCCTAAGATAGCTCCAAGGTGGATGAAGGATTTTGTGAGGAAGTGACCTGCGTAACGTTGAATAATAATCTGCTGAACAGGAGTAAAAAGCTTGAAAGACACCCAAATTCCCTGGTTAGAAGGATAAATGAGCTGAAAAAGAAGGAATGGCGTGTTTGTTTGGTACAAACTTATAGAAAAAGGCAATAGATGTGTCCATTACCTAGGTAGTAAGAATATAGAATTAGAGTATGGTTTTTCGTTCTGGGATTATCCCTTTTCAAAACTACTGTTTATTTATTTATTTATTTATTTATTTTTTTTTAACAAAGATAGGAGACTCGAACCCGCAACCTCTTAATTGAGTATGGAAAGACTATGCCATTTGAACTATAACTCATTGACGTTTTTTTTATACGTTTTTCCTGTTTCTCTTTTTTATTCTGTTAAAAAAAATAGGAGAAAAAAAAAACAAAACATAAAAGAAAAAGAAGCAAGAACAACACAAAAGAAGCAGCCAAAAACACACAGCACAATAGTAAAAGAAAAATAATTAGAAAAAGAAACAAAAAAGTAAACGTAGTAGCAATAGATGAGTGAATTCATATTTGTATTAGAAGCGTTTGTTAGGTCATTAAGTTAATTGAACCAATTTGATTTAACTTATATGCTTGTAAAACTTCATTCATATAATAATAATAGTATCGAAAAGATAACTATGAGGACCAAACTTAACCAACAATTTTATGAGTACCAAAATCTTATTTAAGCATTTAATGTTTGTATAAGTCAGACAAAATCTCATAAAGTAGCTTTCATTCATAGATCAAAGAAGGCTTAAAACACAATAATAGCACTTAGATGATATTGATACCCCAATAATCCTAGAAACTTTTTCTTCATATAACAGAACTGGATCCGAACAAAACAACATAATCGCAACAGAGACTCAAAAGAAAACAATGGACTATATTTTGTCCTTATTGGAACATAAAAGATGGGAAATCACAACAATGACACATCCATGGTGGTTCTTACACAATGTTGTTGGTGGTCAACGTTGACCTGAAAGACCAAGATAAAATATCATTTGCTTGAGCGTATTGCCCAGTGGAACCTGAGAACCCAACCCTAACCCATTCAGGAACGGCATTACTGAAGTCAACATCATGAGTAAGTGTTACTGGAGCAGCATTTGGATATGAACATATAACACTTAGTCTCTTTGAGACAGAGTTATATGATATTTTTGCAGTGGCTACCACTCCACTTTGGAGAATCCACTTGTTTGTCACAGATGATTTGATAGAGTTGATATCAATTCCGATGTGGATAAAATCGGGATCTTCAATCTCGCGGTTAACATAGGTATCAAACTCAACAGCAACAATTGTATCGGTTATTATACCTGGTCCGTCGAAGAGACCGAGGAACTTACCACCGGAATTAGGAGGGATGGTGGTGTCGGTCGGAGCGATGAAGAAGGCAAAGCCGTCACCGGGAGCATTGGATCCGTTTTGTGAGACTTTAAAGGTGAAGGTGGTTTCAAAGCTTGATGCCAAAGCAGATTTACTAAAGATGTGAATAGGGGCAGAGTATAATGCTCTGCCTACACTGCCATTTTGTGGTAATCCATTTTGGTCTACATTGGTGAGGTGTAAGACATTTTTATTTGAAATGGACGAGTCTCCTTGGAGGATGAGGTCTTCCTGGTTAGGCTCAAATTTATTGAAGGTGAATGAGACAGAAGACATGGTTTGGACTGTTGGATATGATTTTTACTATATGGTTTGCAATGTGTTGAGTTTGGGATAAAAGGTTTAGTGCCCCTCCACTGTCTTTATAGCGGTGGAAAGAGTAAACCAACAAAGAATCTCTAAAAAAATTTAAGTGGAATGCAACGGGTAAGAAAAAATTATTTATTTTTTAAGTAGTTACTCGGTAATATTTAAAAAAGTGAATTAAAAATATATTGTTAGACCTTTAAACTAAAAATATTAAATTAATAGTTAAAAGTGTTGGTTAAAAATAATAAATTTTGTAAATTTTTTAGTTTTTCTAAAAAATAAAGGCCTATAAAAAATACATTTATGTTATATGTATACTTGTTTCCAGTGGAACTCGAATGACAAATTATTTTAAATTTTTATATTTATCACCACAAAATTATGTTTTTTTGTGTCAATAAATTTTTTGTATTTTTTTATATATTATTTTAAAAAGTTGTTTCTTTTAAAAAAAAAAAAATTTATCAGAACATAATATTTATTATAAAAGCATGTGTTTTATTTCTTTGTTTATCTTCAAAGATTATATCTACTTTATAAAATATTCTGCGTTTTTTTTCTTAGTTTTCTATAATAAAAAGAAAAAGTTTAGGGGCCAGCAACTTTTTCAAATTCTGGCCAGCATGTAACCAGCAAAGAAAAGTGAGCCATTAGATGAAATCTCACACCAATCTCACACCATTAAAATCATCATTGATGGCTATTTGATGGCTACAAATCACAAAAGTTACTGCCCCTAGCACTCCACCTTAAAAAAAACTAATTATTATTAACTTTAGAGTTGACGTGTTTAAATTTTTCTAAAATTTTACAAACTAGTTTATTATCATTTTTTCCATTTCACTATGGGTATCCAACATTTTGTCACATAAATCATCGGACAAATTGATCTTTTATAATCATCAAGTGGTGAACGCAACATTACCGGTGGAGGCCTTACATCCTTGATGTCCCTACCATATCTAAATTTCTTAGTCAAAACATGTTTATTAACCCAACCATCACCATCCTTTACGTGATGCTGAGCAAGTCGTTGAAAGCTTAAATTTTTCAACCTACTAGCATTAACATTGAAGCCAAACCCATATTTAATTTTAAATGGAATTGGAAGTGGAACATAATGACGTTTTTGTTGGTCACAGGAAAAGGAGAAATGTGAGACCTTTAAGCACGACAGTTGGAATAGAAAAGTCTTATCGTTCTTGCGGTAATGGCTAGACTTGTGTGTTGTGTCAAAGTTGTTTTGGAACGAAGAGCAATAGTTTTGATCTTCTTCGATTTGCGGAATTAATTTTGGCGTGGCTGAGGAATGGGCACCTGAAGAAAGAGTGACGAGTGTGCAATGTGAAGTAGAGTTAAAGGGTTGGGTAATGGTGCTGAAGGAGGTTGGAGAGTTAGGATGAAGAAGATGTAAAATGTATAATTTGAAAATAATCTCTGCTATTTTACCAACAGAATACGTAGTTAGCTGCCAACTATGAATACGTAGGGTATTGTGATTGGTGTTTGACTGAATTATCCTTGATGGGTTTATTCCATTCTGACGCACTCTCTCACCTCTCTCTCACCAAACTGATCTCTCTCACCTCTCTCTTGACCTTTTTCCTTCAAAACTCGTTTCTCCCCAAAACTTAAATTCCGTCCATTTTGATTTGTACCCAAAGAATATATTCTCTTTTTTCTTTCTCTACGAAATGTAAAGCTAAGTGTACTGTTTATCCTCCTCAATGCCACAACAAAATTACAGTGCCACAATGAAATTAGGATGTGATAGTTGACTCCCCTGACGATTACGTTATTCCCTTTGAGGTATGTAATCTCCGACCCTCCGCTATTTTATGATACTTGTTGTTTTACCTGGCTGAAATCAATTTTGAGATTCAAGATTTGATTAGACGATTATATCAATACTTGTGATTTTGACGATTTTAGAGTTTCAGTTCAATTGTTAACGGAGTTTGGTGGAAAAAAACATGGAGCAGTTTTACACAGCCAATTTTTGGCTTTCATCCATTTAATTTGTATTTGATTTAGGGTTTTATCAATTTAATTTGTGTTTGATGTTAGTTCTATTAGACGGGACACCCAGGAGGTTCCATGGGCTTTCACACAGCCCGTGTGAGAAAGTGCTTCTCTTTAACACGGCCTGTGCGAGAGGTCAGATGGTTGTCACACGACCCGTGTGAGAAAGCGGCTCGCTTTGACACGGACCATTTGAGAGATCAGACGGCTATCACACGGCCTGTATGATAGGTTAGAGGGCTGTTACACACCCTATGTGAGAGATCAGATGGGAGAGGACTATGGCATGGCTCGTGTGAGAGATCAAATTGATATCTTATGACCCGTGTTGAGAGATTAGAGTTATTTTTTTTAGTTTCAGTATTAAATTAACCCAATTAAGAAGCCGCTTATGGTAATTACTTAGGATAGTTGCAACCAATATAGTGGCTTTGAAATAGTTTTGTTAGGTATTAATTATTGGTGAGTTTGGAGGCAGAGTTTTTCGGTTATTAGCTGGACCAGAACGTCGTTGTTTTGTAAAGTAGTCAGTTGGTTTTCAACGTAAATTCTTTCGGTTGCATTTAAGTGTATTGATGAAAAAGTTTAATGCCGGTCTAAATTTTCTCAATAGATTTTTGTTGCAATCATAGTCCAAACTGATGATCAATCCTCACAATCCAAGTTTAGAATAAAGAATGTCTCATAATACAAACCAAAATAGTAGGGAGTTTTAAATCCCGGGTCATCTTCCCTCGGACTAGCAATTAAGAGTGCACAAATTTGGTTGTGAAATAAGAGAATTAATTTTATTCCATTCACTGCCGTGATATGTTTTGTTGAGTGATTTCAGGTCCAATAGGCAAGAATGGCTAGGTAGAAGTGGAAGGAAGCAAAATAGGAGATTTCATGAAGAAAACAAAGGAGATGCACACATCGCAGTGTGTGTACGCACACCATCTTGTGAGTACACACAAGTCCTGACGCGTGACTTCATTAACAAGTCACGTGACTCGCGATTTTGGGGGCCTTTTGGCCCAATTTTGGAGTTCCTGAAGCTAAATTGGAGGCTATATCAAAGGGGCAACACTCCATAACAAATGGGGAGGGAATTATTACACACAATGCACAACATTATTAGGAGTAGGAGTAGATTTAGTTTAGTTTTAGAAAATTCTCTCCTAGGGTTTATTTAGGTTTATAGTAGAATTTTACATTCTCAATTTTGATCTTGGATTATAGCTTGCTCTTATTGTAAGTAGATTTTAATTCTCTCTTTAATTACACTACATTTACTCTTATTTTCTTATAATTGAAGTTACTTTGGTTTAATTTCATTACTTTTGATCTTTGAGTTTTTATAGATGAATTTGGTATTTTATGATTTATATATGCTTAATTGAGTTTCTATTGTTGATTTGTTCATAGATTGGATATAGTTTTCATTATCTTTTGCAATTTGCTATGTTTTGCTTTTATGCCCACCAAGTGTTTGTGAAAACGCCAATTATGGATATTGAGTAGATTTTCACTCCTTGGCTTGGGAAATGAGTATCTAGGATACTAGAGTCATAAAGTCCAATATTTAGTGGTGATTTTGGGATGTTAGTTGCTCTTGTTTTCTAACGCTAGCTTTTTACTAAGTTAATTAGTAAGTTAGTTGGGATTTGTGGATTAAGGCCAATTATGCTCACTTAACTTATCCTCGATGTTAGGGTTGACGAAGTAAGATTAACTCATTGTAATTGCCATAGTTATGGTTATGACAAGGATAACTCTCATTCTTAAGTCAAGGCTCTTTTATGCATTAATCACATTTTCACTAGTTTTGATCTTGTTTTCTTCTAATTAGAATTAATTGTCCTTTGATCCATTGTTAGTTCATGCATTCTTTAGTTTCTCTTAAATTTCCGTTCCATGCTTGGGGAAGGGAAGGCTTGCGAAGAGAAGGAGAAGAGAAGAGAGGGAGGACGGCGTCGGCGGGTATCACTGCCGCCGCGCCGTCATGTGTCGCCGTTGGAGGAGGAGAAGCACGAACCAGAGCCATGGAAGGGAGAAGCAGAGAGCGTACAGGGGAGTAGAAGCCACCACTGCCCTCGTGCTCATCGTTGTATTTGCGGGGCCCATGTCGCCGCTGTCGCCCTCGCGGTGAAGCCCGTCTCCACTGTTGCTATGTCCATGCCGTTGCTGCCATTGGAGCTGGAGAGAGATCCCACGAAGAATGAGAGAGAGACTGATGGGAGATTGATGCGTGTGGGAGGAGGTGAAGCCGTTGCTGTCACCGTCACGTGTGGGGTCGCCGCTGTGCCTAGCCGCCGTCATCGCTGCTAGAGGTGGGTAGCCGAGACTCTGCCGCTGGAGAACACAGCTGCCATCGCCGGGGAACACTGCCGGTAAGGGTTTTAATTTTGGTTTCTGTTATTTTGGATTTCAAGATTTTTGACACTGCATGGTTGTTATAGTTGATCCACCGGAGCTTCTGGCCGCTATTGGAGCTGCTGCCGGGTCAATTTGGGGTTATGGCTGGTCGGTTCTACTATTACCATAAGTATATTTTATTTCAAACCCTCACTGTTAGTATTCCGTTATAAATTATTGAGAATTTCGCGATGTTAATATCTCAGGGTTGAGTTTCGGAAATTGTATGATAAAAAATAAAAGCTATTGCGAGGCCTTCTCACTTCGTTTCTCGTGGTTAGACTAATTGGTTTCGTTCTTGTTACTGCGATACTCTATTAACAATTATGTTCTACTTTCATTTAATATCCATTTCGCATTAATCCCAATTTACGTCAGATAAGTCGTCATTGCTGTGAACCTTGATTGTCGCTGTTGATATTGTCTGGGAATCAATGAGCTTGCTGCCGCAAGTTAGGAATAGAAAGATGGCTCTTGACGCATTAACCTTTAAGGAGTTCGACTTTGTGGTAGGGGCTTTTCTAAAAACTAATTTATTTAAAATTTGAATTTTTATAAATAGATATGATATGAGAAATGCCTTTCTGGTGATGATGTAAGTCTTATGAATTGTTTGATTTGTCTTGGAGGAATTTCATTATTTGTTTGACTGGGATATTGTCTGATTTTGTTAAATTGGGAATTTCTGATTGGTTTGATTTGAAAGGATTTTTAATATTTGAAATTCTGAGTTTTGGTTTATTGGTAACTGATTTGGTCTTGAACTTGTTGGAAAGAGTTGAGGATTGGTTTAGTTGGGATCCAAAAAGGGTGGCAAAATCCAAGTTTTAGGGGAGGTGCTGCCGAATTTTCTATAAAATATAAAACTTTATTTGAAATGTTATTTAGAAAGTTTAAATTTGAGAAATCGTATTATTTGATTTATTAAGAAAATAGTATGTTTTGAATTTAATTTAATTGAGAAAAAACATATGTCTTGAGTTCAATTTACTCAGAAAAAGAATTACTTTACAATTTTAAATCACTTAAGAAAAATATTATGTCCTAAGGTCGATTTTATCTATAAAAAGGGTTTATGTTTTGAATTGGACTTAAGGAATTCGTTCAGAGGAGTTTTAATGAATTTACAAGAATGAAATTGGAATTGGTTTTGGATTTTAACTTGGTTTGGAATTTTTTTTTTAATTTACATGATTTGGTTTTGATTTGGTTTAGAAACTTCCTTTGAATAACTCAAATTAAGGAAACAATGATTTTTAAGAATCTTTATTGAATTTATGAAAATGAGGTCGGTTGTTTTTCCCCTAATGTCTTGAGACCTTGCCGTGGATTTTAATTAAAATTTTTTGATTTTAATGTTATTGAGCGAATGGTTTGAAAATGAATGATTTTGAGTAGTTCAGAAGAGATTTTTAATTTGGCATGGTTTTGAAGTCGTTTGGGAGTTTTGGAAAGATGTTGCAAAAAGTGACTTTGTTGAGAAAGGAAATTGATTTGAGAAAAAGTGGTTTTATCCCGCTTACAGTGAGGGTGGTGGTTTTATCCCACTCACGTATTGATAAATTGTTTAGCAAGGACGGTGGTGTGATCCCGCTTGCATATTGTTTTGTGTGCCCAGTAAGGATGGTGGTTTAATCCCGCTTACTGTGGAGGCAAGGAAGGTGGTTTAATCCGGCTTGCGAGTTCCGAGCAAGGATGGCGGTTTAATCCCACTTGTTTATGGAACCTATGGATAAGGATGGTGGTTTAATCCCGCTTATCCGAGTCGGGTCTGGCAGCATAACCGACGCGTGAGCTCACAGCCAGTAGGAAAGGCATGCATCATATGTATTTATGTGACATTATTTGGCCGTGCATATTATACTTGGTATGCCTATGTGAGTAATTCAGTGTAACTGCTAACTGCTATATCTGATGTAATTGTACTTGATTGTGTTTGAACCTCATTATTTTTGTTTTTGATTGTTGATTCGGATTTTGGTGAATTGGGTGTTGATCAATTTTGTGTCGGGCCAGAGGATGTGATGTGGTTTGGCTACATTTGGGCCGGAGGCTATGATTGGATGGGTCAGTGTAAGTTTGATGAAATTACTTCTTTGGTACTTGTCATGATATGTTACAAGATAATGTGTATAATTGCAGTTTTGACAAATTCAAATATAAATTCAGATTTTGGGCAATTAACTAAAGGTTTTTGAAAATCGTTTGGATTATTAATAGTTGGTTTTAAAAGGATTCATAAGACGAGCATCGATCACTGTATTATGAAAACAGTTTTATTTTACGTATCTTATTATAGAAATTCTCTAACCCTATAGTGAGGACCAGCGAGGACGACATTCTCACCCCCTTACAGGTCTTTTCTCTTTCAGGTTATGAACGACGAAGTTCAAAAGAGCTTATTTCATTTTTGTTTAGACGATATCTTTTTTGTATTGTTTTAGTATGTATGTTTCCCTCGCCTTTTAACTTTTCACAATTTGTAAGAGGGATATGATTTGTCTTATGTAAAGCTTGTAAGTTAATACTATATATATGTATGTGTATGGTTGTAAGTATGGATTTGTGTTTTGTTTTAAGCGGTATCTTGAGAAATACGGTTTAAGTTTTTAACAGGCTCATATTTTAGTATTTAAATATTTTAAGAGTCGTCGTAATACCTGAGCTATTAGAGTGGCGCAACCGGAAGCGTGACATTTTGATAGTTTGGGTGTTACACAATTGATTTGAGTAAAAAAATTTTTTCATTGAACTTGCTTGAATTATATAATGTGGAACATGTTTTTGAGCGAAGAACACATAAGCTTGTGAGTTTTTGAGCTTAATTGGGTGGTTACATCATATAATCACTATTTTCATTCCTGTGTGTATTATTCTCTTTCTATGATTGTAATCTTTGATTTGTTTGATTCTTTATGTCTATTATTTGGTGTATGAATGTATTTATATGATTGAGGCCATCATTTCATTTAGCTCACTTGCCCAAATAGCCTACCCTTTTATCTTCTATTGTTAGCCAACTTTGAGCCTATTTTAATCCCTTTTGTTTTTAATTTTAGCACATCACTACCCCTAAGTGGAAAACAATAAATGTCCCTTGTTTGGATCTTTGATTAGGTTAGGCTAGTAAGAGTGTGTATCATTCAAGTGGGAGAAGCTTGGGAACATTGGATGATAAAAGTGTATTTTGTAGTTTTATTGAAAATCTTGAGAATTGGGAAGATACTCATGCATTAAATGTTTAAACCATATGCATTCATCTTTTGTACATATTATATTATTGAAAAAAATAGAAAAAGAAAGTAATAAAAAGGGGACAAAATTCCCTAAAGGAAAGTTCAATAATAATCAATGCATATGTGTTGTGATAAAAAAGAGAATGCGTGAGTGTGAAAAAATGAAGAATGGGTAGTTAGGTTTGCATTAGAATTATATAGGATGTTATATGTGTTTGGTGAGAGCTTAGGCTAATCAAAGATGCAAATTTCAAGCTCACTTGACCATATGCATCCTTACCTTTACCCTAGCCCCATTACAACGTTTAAGAAGTACTCATGATATTTGTATGCATGCATTGAATAACTGTTGATTGTTAGATGAAAAAAAATCTTAGAAAGCATGATTAGAGGAGAATTTTGAGTGAATAAACACTATACACTTGAGCGACTAGAGCGGATACACATCCGGTGAGGGGTTCGATTGCTCAATTACACGTTTTCACCTATGATCATCCCTTTTCTTGCAAGTTCTTAAATTCTTTTCAATAACTCAATTCAATTGTGGATTTGATTTGATTGTGATTGCTTTAGCCCTTGTGTTCACATATGTATTCTTGGGAATTGATTTATTTTGATAAAGTAGTTGCATGCATGTATATAGGATGCATTTAGATAGTTTATTTGCATTGAATAAATGTTATTACCCCTTTCTTATCTTTCTTGTTTTAGCATGAGGACATGCTTAGTTTAAGTGTGGGGAGGTTTGATAAACTCTAGTTTTGTGGTTTATCTTATGTTGAATTTAGAGGATTTTATCAACTTATCTCACATTTATTTAATAAAATAGCATGATTTTGTGAATTTCTCCTAAATTGTGCTTAATAGTAAAACCATGCTTTTTAGGCCCTTAAATTGCTAAATTTAATTCACTTTGATTCCACTCGATGCCTTGATATGTTTGCTAAGTAATTTCAGGTTTAAGAGGTAAGGAATAGATCAAAGAAGTGAAGAGAAAAGCATGCAAGATGGAGAATTCATGAAAAATAAGGATTTGGAAAATTCAAGGCGACGTGTATGCATGAAGAAGAAACTCGTCAAGGTGATGCGTACGCATGACTGACGTGCACGCGTGATAAGAAAAGTTGCCAGATGACGCGTATGTGTGACTGATGCGTACGTGTGACAAGCGGCACGTGACCTCATTAAAGGCAACATGCTAGGGGAGATTTCTGAGCTTACTAAGACCCAAATCCAACTCAATTCTGAAGTATTTGAGGCAAAATCAAGAAGGAGAAAGGGGGTGGGGAGCAATTAGAGTAGCTCCCTCTTCTCTCTAGAATGAAGATTTTTAGGTTAATTTTCCTCTTAGATTTAGGTTTAATTCTTGTTTTGATTTACTTTTCCTTGCAATTTATTGTTCTTGCATCTTTGTTCTTTTACTTTCACTTGTTATCTTCTTTATTTCGTTGCTTTTATGCCTATGAACTTTGTTAGTTTTGGTTTCCATCAATGCAATTTATGTTTTATGTTTCTTCAATGTATAATTGAGTTTCTATTGTTATTTTCTTGCTTTGGGTAGTTGTAGAATTTATATTTCTTGCAATTTACCTTACCTTCTTTTTATGCCTTCCAAGTATTTGATAAAATGCTTGGCTTAGGTTTAGAGTAGATTTTGAGCATTCTTGGCTTGGAAGGAGAAATTAGGTAATATTGAATCATTAATACCCAATTTAGATTGGTGATCTAGAGTGATTAGTTAATCTTGTTTCCATTAACATTACTTATGGATTAGGATTAACTAGGCTTATTTGATTTTCTCCCGATGTTGGAGATAACAAAATAGGACTAGCTCTTGGTAATTATTGCTTTATAATTAATGACTAGGATAGAAAGCCTTGGTTCTCAATCCTTGCCATGAATGCATCTTTATTATTTGTTATCTTTAGTTGCTTGATTTATTTTCTTGTCTTTTAAATTCTTGCCTTTTTTAATTTCTTGTTTTATCAACCCATCCCGTGAATCTCATAACCAATAATTGAGCACTCAATTGTAATTCTTAGGGAGAACGACCCAAGACTAATACTCTCGGTTATTTTTATTGGGTTGAATTTGTGACAACCAAACTAAACTTTGATGGAGGATCCATTGTTGGTCTAGACTATGCTTGCAATGAAGTGATTCAATTTATTGAGAAATTCTAGATCAACATGAATCTCAATATCAAGGGTGTTACATTTGCAATTGTCGTTCCACGACACACTTAGGGCGTCCCACGTTTGTAACGTTGGTGCACGCATTATGAGGCCATTAACTTCATTCATTGCTTTTGGTATCCCACGGCATGGGCTTGCCGTTCCACGCGTGTAGCATTGAGGACTCATTTATTCATTCGCTTTTTGCATTATCTTTTGCCGTGGCACTCCATGTCTTTGGCGTGGCACGGTAATGTGTTCCCCGTGCATCATATGTTGTGTTTCATTCGCTTTTTTTGTGCATGCATGCATAACGAGCTTCATGCTTTACTTGGTTGATTGTGGCTTCCATTTTCAATCTGTTTCTATGGATTTCTTAGTGAATTTATGCATCATTTTAGTTGTCTTTATTAGTTTTGTTTCTTAGTTTTGCAGTGGGTGTTTCATCCTTTTTACTAATAAATTTGTTAATTTATTAAATAGTAGTTTCTTTTATTTGTTTTGTTCTAATTAGTATGCTTTTATTGTGTTAATTTGAAGAAGTTGATTAGTTTGTGTTTTTAAATTTTCCAGGTACTTGTGTCACATCTAGGGACTTTCTGGAGCATTCCCCTCCCTGGTTATTTGATTTGAATAAAGTGCTACATCACTTATTTGCTTTCACTAGAGAATTATGATTATTCTAATTTTATCACCACCATTGTTCTTTGGTGATTGAGGTCAAGCAATCATTCTAAGTTTGGCATGGAGGCTATGTAAACATAGCCTAGGAGGACAAAAAGAGGGTAACTCTGTTTTGAGCTTTAATTCTTTATATATGTTCTTGTCCTTAATTAATAATCATGATTCAATTCTTTTCATGCCACCTTACTCTTGAAATTACCCAATATCTATAAGTATGCAACAAAGAATGTTTTTGAAAGGAAAAAGTTAAAAGAATTTTTTAAAAATTTGGGGGCAAGCAAAGATTAAGAGAAGTGGAGGTTTTGATTGTGTGATTGTGTAATGGGACTTCATGCTTGTGAATACTTGCATAGGAGCTCTAAGACATAAAATCAAGTTTAGAGAAGTATTATGGAGGTTCTCAAAAATATATATAACCAAGAAGCAGTAACAACAAAAGAAAAAGAAAAAGAAAAACAAAGAACAAGGCCTAAGACTCTGAGCATCAATTACTAGGAAGATTAAGAAAGAAACAAGAATTCAAAGAGTTGTTGTCCTAGTTAAATGCTTGTGGTGAACTTGTGTCAAAGAATTCAAAGAGTTGTTGTCCTAGTTGTTGTCCTTTTCCTTAATTGAGATCTTTGGTGCTTTGATCAATGCTCTTTGGTGTTGTTGTGTGCTTTTATAAGTGTAGGAAATGAAACAAGAATCAAAAGAACAAAGGAGGAATCCAAGGACACGCTTTGGAATAAAGGGCACACTTTGAAAGTCAAGGACACACTTTTTCCAAAGACCAAAATCAATACATTTGGGCCTGGAAGCTTTCCCGTCCTCATGGCGTCCAACGACATTCATGTGTACGCATGCCCCGTGCGTACTCTCAATTATTAAAATAAGCGAAATCTTGCATATGCACAAGTGGTAAATTTAGAAAAGTTATACGTACGCATGACCCATGCGTACGCATGACCCCATTCCACGTCCCATGCCAGTTTTGTGACATCCCACGCTAAAGCAAAACAGAAGCTTAAAATGGGCTATGAATTGAAGCAATGTTGCACGCGTCCCATGTTAATCACTTGGTGTGCCACAACAAGAAAAACAGAGGCCAATTTGGGCTAGTATTTGAGAAGAAAAATATGTCATTCAACTTATATTGCATGTTATTCAATGGCTCATCCTTAGACCAACCTCCAGTGCTAAAAAATTCCTTATTCATTCTTCAATTCTCCAAGGCTAAAAAGAGTGGATCAAGCCCAAGAATACAATTTCAATTTATTCTTGAATTTAATGTAATTTGAATGTCATTTGAATTCGTGATTTAGATAGGTTATAAATAGAGGATCAATTTGAGATGGAGACCTCTCTTCCTCCACTCTTCTTCTATTCAACTTTTCACAGTTTGTAAGCCATGGGTGGCTAATTTCCCTTTTCATTGGGAAGGGAGCTCTATTGAATTTAATGGATCAATTGTGATTTATTTTTTATCTTCATATCATCTTTTATTTGTTTCTTTAGAAAGAATCTTCGTTCTTCACTCCAAGGATTCAAATCTATTAAAAGATAACTTGAATCTCAATTGAATCCTATGAAAACTTAAGAGAGGGCATATGAATTAAGCTAGAAGTTCTTTCTCCCAATTTGATGATTCTGGATTTCGGGATTGATATGTGACATATAATCAACTCATGAGTTGATTCATGGAATTGTGTGGCTCTAAATCAGAGACAAATCTTCATCTCTTCTCATGAGCAATTAGATCAAGACATTGGCAATTGATCAAGTTAAGAGAGATTGAATTACCAAGACATTGGAATTTAATCACTTATGATTTGCCAAGAGATCAATGATTGCATGATTGAAGTGGATATGAAAAGCTATTTAACCCAGAGAATTCAATATCTCTGTACCCCAATGATCTTCCCTTATTCTTTTATTCCATTTCTTTATTAATTGCTTTCAATTAATTGTAATTTACATTACTTCTTTTACATTCTTGTAATTTACTTTTCTTGCAATTTACCTGCCCAGTATTTACATTCTAGCAATTTAAATTCCCAGCAATTTACATTTATGCTCTTTATTTTCAAGTTATTTATTACTTCTATTTACTTATTGCTTAAGTCATTTACATTTCATGTTTCTATTATCAATTGTTCATCCTCACACTGTGAATTGCCTTACTAGAATACTCAATCAATCATTACTTGCTTAATTCCTTAATCCTCGTGGGATCGACATTCACTCACTGTGAGTTTATTACTTGGTACGACCTAGTGCTCTTGCCGGTAGTTATGCAAGATTGTAAAATCCCATATCACCGTCTTTCAGACAAACTCCAACTCACTACGGAGCACCAGGACCAGCATCTGAAAAACAGTGGATATATACGGAATAAGAACCCCAGACCCATGGTTTCCAGTATGGTAAAAATACCAAATAAATACAAGGTAATAGGAAATGCAACCAAGCATTTTTAAACTCCATATTTCACCATTTCCATTTCCTAAGTTCACATTAATCCATAATCATGCAACTACCTTAAGGGATTCTAATCTAACCCTCTCATCTCATTTATTTCCACAATTCTCCATAATCTTCCAACATTCAAACAAAACAGCCCTCAATGTCAACCGATACAATCATGAGGGACCTCTCAGATATACATACACAAGCAAAGCAGACAAGTAATACACAACTAGTATATAGTCATGTAGTGTATAAACAATTAAGCAAACCATGACAAGTAGCAAATCCAAACAAGTCAAATAAATTCAAATGATGTATTCCTGTCCTACTGGCCATTAGCTCACGGGTTGGTTATATTGCCAGATCCAACTCGGATAAGAGGGATTCAACCACTATCCTTACCCATAGGTTCCATAAACAAGTGGGGATCACACCACCATCCTTGCCCGAAACATACAAGCGGGACTGGGTGCCTCGAACAAGCATGATTATACCTCCATCCTTGCTCGTGTTACATTTACAACTCAATCTGCAAGTGGAATTAAATCGCTGCCCTTTCCAAATACAAAACAATATGCCAACAGAATCACACCTCCGTCCTTGTTACACAATCCAATCTGCAAGTGGGATCACACCTCTGTCCTTGCTACACAACTCATTAGTACGTGAGCAAGATAAAAACTCTATTCTCACTGCAGGTGGGATAAAACCACCATCCCCGCATACGCACAATAACCACGAACAAGCGGGATTAAACCACCGTCCTTGCCGAGACAACTTAACTCAGTTAACATTAATCTTGCTTACTTGTTTCATACATTACAAGGCTCATGAACCCCATTCATTTATCAATTACTCATTCTCATTAACTCATGAGCAAGTAGAATCACTCTACTGTGGCAAGTAGAATCACTCCACTGCATTATGATGCGTGAGCATCCTTCTTATCTTTTCTTAGTGATTTGCATGTGAATTGGTTGAATTAAATCAAGATTTAGGTGTTTTCAGCCATCATGCATGCTACTTTGAATTGTTTTACAATTTGATTTATTTCAGGTAGCATTCGGGCGAGTTTGACAGAGTTCGTGTAGAAGAAAAGGAAGAAAGTGGATGTTGTCAACCCTAACCTTTTCGCACTCCAACGAGCATAACTTGAGCTAGAGATGTCTAATTGATGCAGTTCTAGCAACATGAGAAAGCCAACTTTTAGATCTTTCCAACGATATATAATAGTCTATATTTTTTCTATGCCATGTTGGTACTGAAGAACTGAAGATTGACGGTTTAGAATTCAGAATAAATTCTTGTTGCAAGTATAGTTTCTAAACCAAGCAATCAACCTTTCTTACAAAAGTTTTGGTTATCACAAGTAACAAATCCCTTTAAAATTGATAACCGAAGTATTTAAACCTCGGGTCGTCTTCTCAAGGAACTACAGGGAGTATGTTCTTATTATTGGTTATGAGTTTTGTAAATTGGGGGTTTTGAAAGTAAGGAACAAGTAATTTAAATGACAAGTAAAATAAATAAATAACTGTAAAATAAACTCTGGGCAAGGTATGAAAATTCGGAAGTCCTATCCTAGTTATCCTTATCAATGGTGATGAGAATTATATTTTTCTCTCCACTAAGTCAACCTCTAACTATGAAGGTAAGTCAAGGGGATAAATCAATTTAACACCTAAAGTCCTAGTCAACTCCTAAGGGGAGACTAGGGTTATAGGAATTTAAATCAATCTACAAAGATAACAATTATCAATCATAATGAGTTTAACAACTCAAGAGTTACCAATTAATCAACTAAAGCAAAAAGGGAAAAATCTAAATTATTTATATAAATAAAAGAAAGCAATCATAATTCTGAAATACCTCAAATTATATTAAATAGAAAATCAATCTAAACATAAAGAGTTCATAAGCCAATCTAGCAACATAAGTAATTGAATGGGAGCATTAAAGTATCTGAAAGTAAAAGAGAAATATAAAGTAAAAGAAATATTGAACCTAATGAAGAGTTGAAATTCTAAATTGAAATAATAAGAAATCCTAATCCTAAAACCTAAGAGAGAGGAGAGAACCTCTCTGTAAAAACTACATCTAATTCATCAAAAGTGAATAATTGAAGACTCTCTAATGAATGGATGCATTCCCCACTTTATAACCTCTAATCTGTGCCTTCTGGACTTGGATCTGGGCCAAAAAGGGTTTCAGAAATCGCTGGGAGCGTTTTTTGTAATTTCTGGTGCGTGGCGTCTGTCACGCGTCTGCGTGGGTCACGCGGTCGCGTCATCTGGGAGTTTTCCTTATCACGCGTTTGCGTCAGTCACGCATACACGTCATGTGCGTTCTGCTCAAGGCACGCGTCCGCGTCAGTCATGCGTTCACGTCACTACCTTTTCGCGCTAGGCATGCGACCGCGTCATCCATGCGTTCGCGTCGCTGCCAGTTTCTTCAAAAACTCCATTTTCTGCTTTCCTTCCATTTTTGTATGTTTCCTTTCCATCCTTTAAATCATTCCTGCCTTAGGAGATCTGAAAATACTCAACACACAAATCACGGCATCGAATGGTAATAAAAGGTGATTTAAAATAAATATTTTTAAAGCATAGGAAACATGTTTTTCACATGTATCACATAATAGGGAAGAGAAAGTAAAGCCATGCAATTTACATGAATAAGTGGGTGAATGATTGAATAAATCCACTCAATTGAGCATAAGATAAACCATAAAATAGTGGTTTATCAACCTCCCCACACTTAAACATTAGCATGTCCTCATGCTAAGCTCAGGAGAAACTATAAAAGGGTGAAGAGGAATGGTAGAATGTAAGAAATGCAACCTATCTATATGAATCCAACTACATGAAGAATGTTTTTTTCTACTTGGTTTAAAAGTAAATAAATTCTCTAAGAATAAATATGAACTGGATTTCACTAATTGAAATCATAAAAATGAAGTACAAATAGACTTGTAGAAGAAAATAGCTCATGAAAGCCGGGAACAAAGAATCGAGCATCGAATCCCTCACTGGAAGTGTATGCACTCTAATCACTCAAGTGTTTTAGGTTCGATTCTCTCAATTCTCTACTAACCTTGCTTTCTAAGGCTTGCTCTTCATCTAACAATCAATATAATTTAATGCACAGATACACATATCAAGAGGTCTTTTAAGGGTTTTAATGGGGTTAGGGTCAAGGTAGGATTGTATTTGGCCAAGTGGACTAAAATCTGAATCCTTAATTAACTTAAACTTTCCACCTAACTTTAGACAATCCATGTAATCATAATACCACCTCTAACTATCCATTAACCATATTTTCCACAAATTCATGCATTCTAATTTCAAGTACAGTACATATGCATTGCTTTCACCACTTACTTTGGGGCATTTTGTCCCCTTTTTGCTTAATTGCTCTTTTTTCTTTTCTTTTTCTCATTTTATATATATATATATATTTTTTTTTTCTTTTATTTTTCTCAATGCATATGATTAAATTATTGGATGCATGAATCATGTCCTAAATATTTTTTTCACATTTTCATAAAGATATACAATGCCCAATTCTTAAACCAAATATTTCCAAACCCATTTTTCCCCACACTTAATTCATGAGCACTCTCACTAGTCTAAGCTAACCAAGGATTCAAATTAAGGATATTATTGTTTTCCGCTTAGAGTTAATGATGTGCTAAAGTAAAGAATAAAAGGGGTAAAATAGGCTCAAATTGGTTTGCAAGGGATAATGAAGGGTTAAGGCCATATGGGTATGTAAGCTCAGTGAAACAAATGCCTCAATCATATAAGTGCATGCATACATCACACCATGGAAATATAGAATTAAGCAAGACAAAGATCACAATTTTAGAGAGAAAAACACACACCAAAAATAAAATATTGGTTGGTAAAATGCAACCAATTCAAATAGGCTCAAAATTTCACAGGTTTTGTGTGTTCAAGCTCTAAACCATGTTCCAGTATAATATTTCTTCAAACAACTTTAACATTTTATTTTATTCAAATTGGTGAAATGCTCTAAAAGGTTTCTTGAAAAAGAAAATATTACTTCAACCATGTGGCAAAATATGCACAAAATCAAATAATCATGCAATCAAACATGCAAATGCAACAACTAACAAGGAAAATAAACCATTGGTGTTAAGATAGAAGAGTAACTAACCCATGGAGATCGATATCGACCTCCCCACACTTAAAGATTGCACCGTCCTCGGTGCATGCTAAGATGTGCAAGTGGATGGATGGCTCTAACTAATGCTTTTCTCTGAAGATTTTGCAGATGGACTTGTCTGTCTCTCTATGTAAACGTCTTCCAGTTCCCTTCCGGGTGGCCATCCTGAAAGAAAAAGGGAAGAAGAGTAACCCAGAAATAGAGATAAGAAAATAAATGAAGTATGGGTGGGTTAATGCCAAATGATAAGGGTTTCAATTACATTGTAGCTACAACATGCAAGTGAGAAAATAATAGAAGTACATGGCATATCAATAGTGCAAACATTGCAACAAAGGAGAGGGGAATGTGGGTAATGCAAGATAGTATAAGTTCATATCAATGCAAGAGAAGTACAAGTATCATAAAAGATTAGCATTGATTTGAATAATGTTACCCAATCAGAATAAAACAAGTCATAAGCACCAAGAAAATACCAGAAAAGATGTAACAGTTGAATAAGAACATTTGAACACCAATGGTAAAAAAATAAATTTAGAAAAGAAAATAAAAATATGCACAATAATTAAAATGCAATGAGTGAAAGTAGGCAAATAAATTAAATAAAATAGAATGGAAGTGAAGAAGGATGATGTAGAAAAAGAAAGTAGGAAAGAAAGAAGAAAGAAGAAAAGATAGAAGAAATTAAGATTAGAGAAGAAAAGATAAGATAATTGGCACTAATCTGGATAGGTTGTGCGACGCTAGCGACGCGGATGCGCAGGGTACATGTTCGCGCGAATTGCGCTTATAGGAATCGACACGGACGCATGACTCGTTCTGTGCTACTGGTGCGAGGGCAACCTCGCGCCCGCACAACTCTCTGTTCAAAACTCATTGTTGCCAATTTTCGAGGTGACACGTTCGCGTGGTGGACGCGATCGCGTGAATGGCCAAGATTGGAGGATGACGCGGACGCGTGGTGCACGCATTCGCATGGTAAGGTTTGTGCGTCTAGCGCCAGTCCAGCGCTACTCCAGCACAACTTTCAGCCATGCACCCCTTTTACGTCGATTTGTTGGAGCACGCGTTCGCGTGGGTGACGCGGACGCGTGGGAGGCTATTTTTCCAAATGACGCGGCTGCGTGGGTCACGCAGACGCGTGGGCATGTTTTGTGCCTAAAGCGTGCCTCCAGTCATGCTTTCGCGTGACTTTCTGTTTACTTTCTTTTCTTCACAACGCACTGGTGACGCAGACGCGTCGCGTGCGTGTTTTTTTTTTAATAATGCAGTATGCAGAATGCAATGCTAATATGAATGTTATGCAAAACTCAAGGTTCAATACAATAAAATAAAATAAAACTCGAAAATAAATAAAACTAAATAAGAAATGAAAAAAGAATGATCATACCATGGTGGGTTGTCTCCCACCTAGCACTTTTAGTTATTGTCCTTAAGTTGGACATTTGGAGAGTCTTTTGTTATGGTGGTTTATGCTTGAACTCATCCAGGAATCTCCACCAATGTTTGTGATTCCAATGGCCTCCGGGGTCCCAAACTAGGCGCAGAGAGCCTTCAAGCAGGTTAAAGCAAGTGACAAGGCCCCAAGAGTGTTGATTTCTAGACTGAATTCCGGGGTCCCAAACCTTTCTTTTGCACCCGTCTTCTTGTTGATCATTAGTGTTCCATCCGGGTGGCAAGCAATCTGAATTCTCACTAAAGCAGCCAAACAACTTCTTAGACCCATTCAATTTAGTATTCTTCCAACCATGATAATTCAGCCGTGAGCTACCTACCATAATGAACCTAGGATTGTGTTGCCAACCACTAACCATCTCCCTCTTACTCTTAAAGCCACAAAGAGCTCTAAGTTGACCATCTGTCTCAAGTAAACCATATTCAAGTGGAATGAGAAAGCTAAGAGATATGAATTTTACCCACTTGAATGTTGTGAAGGATGATGGTGACTTAGGTGGAGAGGTCTCCAGCAGCTTTGGCAAGGTGATATCAAGCTCCTCTCCCTTATGTTCTTTCTTGACAACTTCCACCTCCTTGCAAGCTTCTTCAATATCAACCTCTTCCTCTTGGTAGCTTTCTTCCAATTTAATCTCCTCTTCACTGCTTTCCAAGGGCATGGGAGGTTGTGCTTCTTCTTCTTGAATCTCCATCTCTTGATTAACCTCTTCCAAGTCCTTAACCATGACATGCCTTGGAGGTTGTACACCCTCCTCAACATCAAATGCAACCGTCTTGGAAGGAGGCTCTATATCTTGACTTTCCCATGGAGGTTCAGCATCTCCCAAGTCTTCAACCATTTCTTCCTCTGCAACTATTATGGCTTCCTCCACTTGTTCCAATATAAAGCCATGTTCCTCATTGTCCACCGAAGTTTCTAGTGTCTCCTTCATGCTACGCTCTTCTTTTGATTCTCCACATGCAGCCATGGGAGTACTTTGAGTTCTGAGATGTCAGGAGGCTATTATATTTACTAACTCGCCTAAGGCGGCCGCAAAATTTAGCACACTCTTATTCATCTCTTTTTGCCCTTGAAGAATAACACTAAGAGCGCTGTTATCCAATGGAGGTTGGGGTGGATAGGAGGGTTCATTATTTTGGAGAAAGGGTTCATGGTAGGAAGGTGGTTCTTCTTGATAAGGATATGGGGATGGTGAGTATTGAGGTGGTGGTTCTGGGTGTGGTTCATATGGTGGTTGGTATGGTGGATATAGGTTAGGGTCATATGGTGGTTTTTGGTGGTAAGGGGCTTGTGAGTATGGTGGTTCAAAGTTGTGTTGAGGAGATGGTTCATAAGCATATGGCGGGGCTTGTTGGTAACTATAAGGGGGTCCACCATAGTCATTATTTTGGTATGCATCACAGAATGGTTGTTGGTTATAGTGCATTGGAGGGGGTTGTTGCCAAGAGGGTTGATCAAATCCTTGTGGCTCCTCCCATCTTTGATTCTTCCAACCTTGATGCCTATTTTCATTATAGTTTCCATTCCTTACAACAACATTGGAACCAAACTTGAAACCAGAGGGGTGAGAATTCATAATAGCAAATAAAAATAAAAAAAAAACGAAAAGAAAAACAAATTTAAATTAAAAGGTTATTGAAATTTAAATTTTGAATTTGAAAATTAAATTTTGAATTTTGAATTTTAAATTTTGTAAAAGTCAACAATATAAGATAAAGTTTTGAAAAAGATTTAAATTTTGAATTTTGGAATTTAAATATTGAAATTTGAAATCTGATTTTGAAATAAGATAAGATAAGATTTTTGAAAAAGATATGATTTTTGAAAAAAAGATTTGAATTTTGAAATTTAAAACTAAGATAAGATAAGATAAAAATTTTAAAATAGAAATCTGAATTTTTTTATGCAAATTTCGAAAATTCAATTAAAATAAAGAGAAAAGATATTTTTGAATTAAATGAGGAAAGAGAAAAACAATAAAATGACACCAAACTTAAAATTTTCAGATCAAAACGAAGAAAACAACTAAGAACAACTTGAAGGTCAAGATGAACACGAAGAACAAATTTTTGAAAACTTTTTTTTAATAACTAAATAAGAAAAACCAATAACCTCTTAATTTATGAAAAAAAAAACAAAAATAAAAAAAATAAACAAGTAAAAAGCAAATATTTACAATAACCAATAATAAGGCACACGTTTGCAATTCCCCGGCAACGACGCCATTTTGAAGAACTGAAGATTGACGGTTTAGAATTCAGAATAAATTCTCATTGCAAGTATAGTTTCTAAACCAAGCAATCAACCTTTCTTACAAAAGTTTTGGTTGTCACAAGTAACAAACCCCTTTAAAATTGATAACCGAAGTATTTAAACTTCGGGTCGTCTTCTCAAGGAACTGCAGGGAGGTATGTTCTTATTATTGGTTATGAGTTTTGTAAATTGGGGATTTTGAAAGTAAGGAACAAGTAATTTAAATGACAAGTAAAATAAATAAATAACTGTAAAATAAACTCTTGGCAAGGTATGAAAATTCGGAAGTCCTATCCTAGTTATCCTTATCAATGGTGATGAGAATTATATTTTGCTCTCCACTAAGTCAACCTCTAACTATGAAGGTAAGTCAAGGGGATAAATCAATTTAACACCTAAAGTCCTAGTCAACTCCTAAGGGGAGACTAGGGTTATAGGAATTTAAGTCAATCAGCAAAGATAACAATTATCAATCACAATGAGTTTGACAACTTAAGAGTTACCAATTAATCAACCAAAGTAAAAAGGGAAAAATCTAAATTATTTATATAAATAAAGGAAAGCAATCATAATTCTGAAATACCTCAAATTATATTAAATAGAAAATCAATCTAAACATAAAGAGTTCATAAGCCAATCTGGCAACATAAGTAATTGAATGAGAGCATTAAAGTATCTGAAAGTAAAAGAGAAATATAAAGTAAAGAAATATTGAACCTAATGAAGAGTTGAAATTCTAAATTGAAATAATAAGAAATCCTAATCCTAAAACCTAAGAGAGAGGAGAGAACCTCTTTCTAAAAACTACATCTAATTCATCAAAAGTGAATAATTGAAGACTCTCTAATGAATAGATGCATTCCCCACTTTATAACCTCTAATCTGTGCCTTCTGGACTTGGATCTAGGCCAAAAAGGGTTTCAAAAATCGCTGGGAGTGTTTTCTGTAATTTCTGGTGCGTGGCGGCTGTCACGCGTCCGTGTGGGTCACGCGGTCGCGTCATCTGGGAGTTTTCCCTATCACGGGTTCGCGTCAGTCACGCGTACGCGTCATGTGCGTTCTACTCAAGGCACGCGTCCGCGTCAGTCACGCGTTCGCGTCACTACCTTTTCGCGCTAGGCATGCGACCGCGTCGTCCATGCGTTCGCGTCGCTGCCAGTTTCTTCAAAAACTCCATTTTGTGCTTTCCTTCCATTTTTGTATGTTTCCTTTCCATCCTTTAAATCATTCCTGCCTTAGGAGATCTGAAAATACTCAACACACAAATCACGGCATCGAATGGTAATAAAAGGTGATTTAAAATAATTATTTTTAAAGCATAAGAAACATGTTTTTCACATGTATCACATAATAGGGAAGAGAAAGTAAAGCCATGCAATTTACATGAATAAGTGGGTGAAGGATTAAATAAATCCACTCAGTTGAGCACAAGATAAACCATAAAATAGTGGTTTATCAGTCACCAAACACCAAAAACTCCAAGTTTTGCGCTAGGGACGTCGTGCAGTGTGAAAAGGTTGCTGCCATGCTGGCGTCAAATGCCAGAATCTCAAGTTTTGTGCCAGGAACGTGGGAAAGTGTGTGTACTTGCTGCATACATGGTGCCAAATGCCAGAATCTCAAGTTTGGTGCCAGTATACTGAAAAGAAAGGCTTCCATGTGAATTTGCACAAAATTTTTAGGATTTAATTTGATTTTTAATTTAGTTTTGAATTAAGAAATGATATTCTTAGGTTTTAGAAATTACATTTTACATTTATTAGGATTATATATAAAAGGAGAAGAGATTCTGACCTAGCTTCTTCTTCTCCTCTGTCACACTTTACACTTTTCTCTGCTAGGGTTTCCACACCATGAGAAACTAAACCTCCATTATTAAGGTTTGGAGCTCTGTTTATTCTATGGATTAATATTATTATCATTATACTTTCAATCAATGTAATGATTTATATTCAAGGATTACTTTCGTTCTTCATATTATGAATTTGAGTATATTGGAAGATAGCTCTTTTTCTACATGAATTCTTGTTGATTCTTGGAAAAGTTAACTCACTTGAATAACAGCTTGAAAGTAACTCCTTCTAAATCTCTAATTGCATGGACTTAACGTTATACATGATATATAATCATCTTATATTTAGGTAATTAGTGTTTATGTGGCTAATAAACTAGAATTGAACCTGACCCTTTAATCTACATTAAGTGACCAAGGAATTGGCGGTTGATTAGGTTAGAGGAGATTAAATCACTAAGGAATTAGGCTTTAATCAACTAAAGTTTTCCATGAATTGAATCTTGTATGATGAAAGTATTTGGTAAGAACCATTAATCTAAAAAAATAAATATCTCTGAAACCTTAACTGTTCTTTCATACATTTTTCACACTAAACCTTTGCTTGCTTTCTTGAATTCTCTGGATTACTGTTTAATGCAATTTGAACCCAAAACACCCCTTTGTGCTTATCTGACTAAGTAAATCATTCAATTATTATTGCTTGGTCCATCAATCCTCGTGGGATTGACTCTCACTCACCTGAGGTATTTTTTGGTACCACCCGAGGCACTTGTCGATTCAGCTGTGGTATTCTAAATCCGCACCACATTACAAAGCAAGTAGAATCACTCTATTGCATCAAGTGGAATTACTCCACTGTATTGCAATCACACCCGGGAGCAAGTCGAATCACTCTACTACGGCAAGTAGAATCACTCTACTGCGACAACTGGAATCACTCTACTACACTTCCATAACAAGTATATCTCAATTTAGAGTTACTTTTACTATTGACTTCCTTCTCAATTCCATTCCACTCCAGTTATAATCAAAATCAACATCCTCATATCTCATTATGACAACAATCTTCATCACATCTCAATCATAATTAATTATCATTATCTCTCAATATCGTATTTCTCCTCATTTTATCTCAATCATAATAAATCATCATGACCAGCCATCATCAGATCACAATATCATAATCCATACTCCTTTTATTTACTGTCCCAACTCATTCAGTCTCATTTCTAGGTCCTCTACCCTCTAATTCCCCAATTCTAGACTTTTAACAGGGTTTTATAAAAGTCTACAAGTTTTCTGGGAGGGCCAAATGGTTAAAAACAGAGTTTTAGAGTGAAAACAGGGCTTGTGCGTATGCATCCTTGTT
>NC_029791.2:41235423-41276962 GCF_000816755.2 Arachis ipaensis | reverse complement strand
AATTCTCAGCTTTTTTGTACGCATCATAGTGTGCATACGCACAACTGATAAAAATCTCAAGGTGTGCATATGCACGAGTACTTTCAAATCTTCTGTTCCGTGGTGTGGGCACACAAACTAGAAATTCTGATTTTCTGTAACATCACAGAGTT
The DNA here is from genome assembly GCF_000816755.2 of Arachis ipaensis. Taxonomy (NCBI): domain Eukaryota; kingdom Viridiplantae; phylum Streptophyta; class Magnoliopsida; order Fabales; family Fabaceae; genus Arachis; species Arachis ipaensis. The sequence goes on along the minus strand of NC_029791.2, from coordinate 41,276,810 downwards.
CAGTTATTATACCTAACTTTCAACGTTCATAATTTTCTCTACAAAACTCCAATTTCCCTTATCTTTATATTGTTTTAAAGTTCTCACAACCCTCTTCAATTTAAGATAAATTTCACTCAAATCCAAATTTTGAGGGCCAAGTTATGGCCCACCAAATTTGGTTAAAATTCTATTTTTACCAAATTCATCCAAGTCCTCTAGTTTCAAAAATGCTCAATTCAATTTAACTCCAACCATACCAAATTTAATCCGAAATACTCCTCCACATTTCCAGTTACTCACTCATCAATTTCTAACTATCCAAACCTAATCACTCAAATCCAAACCATTTAAGTTCACAATTCTAATATCCAACACCCTTCTCATATTCAATACAAATTTCCATAATTATCGATTCCAATAAAAAACTACATCAAAATTCTCATCATTCCAATTCCTCATACTTACCAATCTTACCTTTCACAGCCTTCGACCCAAAATTCCTTAATTCATCAACTTATTAATCCATCAATTCATCAATCTCAATCACCAGACTCACATCCCATTCTCATACAATTCACAAACAACCAATCACCAAAACAATCTCAAATCCAACAACAATTTAACAATTACACATTTTAAGTTCATCCAGTCATACAATTTAATCCTATTCCTTGGGCAACTAGCCTAGGACTTTATGTCACATTACACAGCATTTAAATAAAACTTAAACCGTACTTTGGCCGATTCCTCCTAAGCTAAAAATCACCAAGGAATCCTTCTTCTACAAGCTTCCAAGTTCAGCCACTAAAGCCCAATATCAAGCACTCCAAATCACCAACTTAACTCCAATCAACATATATTCAATCTAAGTTCATATATTATACTGAAATCAACACTAGAGTTTATCAAATTTAACTAACCACAAGGGTTTAGTGATTTTTTACCTTTTTTCACCAAGGCTTGGGGTGAAATCCAGCAATAGCTCATACTAGAGTACCGCTAAACAACGAAAATCACAAGATTTCCTCAAAACCCAAACCAAAACATGAATTGAAAGGGCAAAACAAAACTGGGTAGAGGAATTTAAAATACTCACCACAATACCTAGATAGAATTGAAGAGCTTGACAAGAGCTTCGCGTGGCCACAAATGGCTCGTCAATTGGAACTCTGGAGAGAAAGTTATGAGCTAAGAAAGATGGTGATGAATAGTAAAATTGCTCTCTTCTCTTCTCTTTTAGGGTATAGAACTTGAGTTTTAGTGCAAATAAAGTGAAGTGTTTGCCTTCCTAATTATGTGCTTTAATTGAAAACATGTTTCTTTGGACTTATCTTTGCTAACATTAATCCTCTCTTATTACCATTAGATGCCTTGATATGTGTGTTAAGTGATTTCAGAGATTACAGGGCAGGAATGGCTCAGAGGATGGAAAGGAAGCATGCAAAAGCGGAAGGAATACAAGAAGTTGAAGAAATTGCTAAGCTGTCCAGCCTGACCTCTTCGTACTCTAATGGCTATAACTTTAGCTACAGAGGTCCAAACGACGCGGTTCCAGTTGCGTTAGAAAGCTAACGTTCAGGGCTTCAATTTGATATATAATATGCCATAGTTTCCCTGAAGCTAGGCGACGCGACCGCGTGCCCCATGCGGCCGCATCGCAGTGACAAAAATCAGCGTATTTGAATTCGCAACCAGCGAATTCTGGGCTATTTCTGACCCAGTTTGCGGTCCAGAAAACACAAATTAGAGGCTATAAAGTGGGGGGAATGCATCCATTCAAAAAGGAGGCTCTCATATTCATAATTTTAGGAGTAGATGTAGTTTTTAGAGTGAGAGGTTCTCTCCTCTCTCTTAGGATTAGGATTTAGGACTTCTCTTAGTTTTAGGAGTGACTCTCAATCCAGGTTCAATGTTCTTTTTATTTATTTTCTCAGTTTAATTTTTGAATGTCTATGTCAGATTTAAGTTCTTTTGTTAATGCAATTTGAGGTATTTCAGTTTAATATTGCTTTCTTTTATTTACATGATTGTTGCTTTACATCTGAAGGCATTCTTATTCCAGTAGATTTACTTTTCCCCTTTTGGTTTTGGTTAAGAAATCAGTAACTCAGGAGTTATCCAATTCAACAGCATAATTGATAATTAATATCTTGCCAATTGAGTTGAACTTCAATAATTCCAATCTTTTCTTAGGAAATAAATAGGATTCGAAGATCAAACCAATTTATCCCTTGACTTTCCTTTGCTTTAGTAAAGGTCAACTAAGTGGAATTAAGATTCAACTTTCATTATTATTGATAAGGATAACTAATTCTGGACTTCCAATTTCTCATACCTTGCCAAAAGTTTATTTTATAGTTATTATTATTTTATTTTACTTGTCATATAACATATTCCCTCCTTACTTCCAAAACCCCAATTTACAAACTCATAACCAATAATAAGAACATACCTCCCTGCAATTCCTTGAGAAGACGACCCGAGGTTTAAATACTCGGTTATCGATTTTAAAGGGGTTTGTTACTTGTGACAACCAAAACGTTTGTACGAAGGGATTTCTGTCGGTTTAGAGACTATATCTACAACGCGACTGTTTTTATGAAATTCTTTACTGGCAAAAATCCTAACGTCAAAATGGCGCCGTTGCCGGGGAATTGCAAACGTGTGCCTTATTATTGGTTATTGTAAATATTTAAAAAAAAATTTTAGATTTTTATTTTAAAATATTTTTATCTTATCTTATCTTATTTTTCAAAATTCAATTTTTTAAAAAATCATCTCTTTTTCAAAATATTTTCTTTTTGTTAGTTTTTATTTTTATTTTCTCCTACTACTATGAATTCTCACCCCTCTTGCTTCAAGTTTGATTCCAATGTTGTTGTTAGGAATGAAAACTATAATGAGATCAGGCATCAAGGTTGGAAGAATCAAAGATGGGAGGAGCCACAAGGATTTGATCAACCCTCATGGCAACAACCACCTCCAATAGACTATCAACAACCACCACCATATGCCTATGAATCCTCTCCTCAACATGACTTTAGACCACCATACTCACAAGCCCCTTTCTGCCATTCACCTCCATATGACTCTAACCCTCAACCACCATACCAACCACCTTATGATCCATATGAACCATATATAGAACCACCCCAATTCTAACCCATTTACTCACAAGAACCACCACTTCAATATTCACCATCTCCATATCCATCAATCCAAGAGCACTATGATCCTATTTATGAAAGCCGAGTGCATCAAGAGACAAAGGATCGTTTCAAGGAAACAGTGGATCGATTTCAGGCAACCATTCATCAATTAGAACAAGCGATAAATCAATTAGCTTCCCGACGTTCGGACACTCAAGGAACCCCCATGGCTTCATGTGAAAAATCTAATGAAGAACGTAGCATGAAGGAGATACTAGAAACTCCAATGAATAGTACGGAACATGACTTTGTACTGGAACAAGTGGAGGAAGCCGGGATTATTGAAGAAGAAGAAGTGGTTGAAGACTTAGGAGATGCAGAACCTCCATGGGAAAGTCCAGTCATAGAACCCCCTTCCAAGACGTTTGAAATTGATGTTGAGGAGGGCGTACAACCTCCAAGGCATATCACAGTTGAAGACTTGGAAGAGGTTGATCAAGAGATGGAGATTCAAGAAGAAGAAGCACAACCTCCCATGCCCTTGGAAAGCAATGAAGAGAAGATTGAATTGGAAGAAAGCTACCAAGAGGAAGAGGTTGAAATTGAAGAAGCTTGCAAAGAGGTGGTAATTATCAGAGAAAAGCACAAGGGAGTGGAGCTTGCAATTTCATTAAAAATACCTCCCCCTAAGTTGCCATCATCCTTCACAACATTCAAGTGGGTAAAACTCATATCCCTTAGCTTTCTAATCCCACTTGAATATGGGCTACTGGAGACGGATGGTCAACTTAGAGCTCTTTGTAACATTCAGAGTAAGAGGAAGATGGCCAGTGGTAAGAATTGTCCTGTAAGGTTCATTATGGTTGGAAGCTTTAAGTTTAAACGCAAAGGTTGGTATAAGGCTCAACTGAATGGGTCTAGGAAGCTATTTGGATGTCTCAGTGAGAATTCCGACTGTTCACCACCCAAGTGGAAAAATGATGATCAACAAGAAGATGGGTGCAAAGGCAAGGTCTGGGACCCCGGAATTCAATCTAGAAATCAGCACTCTTGGGGCCTTGTCACTTGCTTTAACTTACTTGAAGGCTTTCTGCGCCTAGTTTGGGATCCCGGAGGCCATTGGAATTACAAACATTGGTGGAGATTCTTGGATGAATACAAGCATAAGCCACCATAACAGGGAGCTCACCAAATGTCCAACTTAAGGACTTTAACTAAAAGTGCTAGGTGGGAGACAACCCACCATGGTATGATCGTTCCTTTTTCATTTTTATTTGTTTTCGAGTTTTATTTTATTTTATTATATTATATTGAACCTGGAGTTTTGCATCACATTCATATTAACACTGCATTCTGCATTTTTTTCAGATTATAAAAAAAAAAAAGTACGCACGTGATGCGGCAGCGTCGTTGACGCGTCCGCGTCACCAGTGCGTTAGGAGGAAAAGAAATTGAACAGAGAGTTACGTAGGAGCAGGGCTGGAGGTGCGCTAATGGCACAAATTGATCCACACGACCGCGTCGCTGATGCGGCCGCGTCATTTGCAAAATAGCTTCCCCACGCGTCCGCGTCACCCACGCGATCGCGTGGCCTTGTAAATCGACGTAACAAGGGTGTATGGCCGAAAGTTGAGCTGAAATTGGGCTGAACCCGTGCTAGCAGCACAAGCCCTGCCACACGAACGCGTCACCCACGCGTCCGCGTCATATTGGAAATAAGGCCACCCGCGCGATCGCGTCGACCACGCGACCGCGTCATCCTGGATTTTGGCAATACTAAGTTTTGAACAGAGAGTTGTGCGACTGCGAGGCTGCACTCGCGCCACTAGCACAAATCGAGTCACGCGATCGCGTGCCCACGTGTCCGCGTCGCCTAACCTTATTGCGCACCATGCGACCGCGTCACCCACGCGACCGCGTCGCCAGCGTCGCACAACCTATCCAGATTAGTGCCAATTTTCTTATCTTTTGTTCTCCGAATCCTTATTCTTTTTATCTTTTCTTACTTCTTTCTTCTTCCTTTCTTATTTTCTCTCACTTCCATTTTATTTTATTTTATTTATTTGCATACTTTCATTCATTACATTTTAATTTTGTATATTTTTATTTTCTTTTCTAAATTTATTATTTTCCCATTGGTGTTCAAATATTCTTATTCAATTGTTATATCTTTTCTGGTATTATTTTGGTGCTTCATGACTTGTTTTATTCTGATTGGGTAATATTATTTAAATCAATGCTAAATTTTTATATTACTGATATTCCTTTTGCACTGACATGCACTTACATTGTCTTTCATTACCCACTTTCTCCCCCTTTTGTTGCAAATTTTGCACCACTGGTATGCCATGGCTTCTATTATTTTCTCACATACATGTTGAAGCTTCCATGTAATTGAGACCCTTATCATTTGGCATTAACCCAACCATACTTCATTTATTTTCTTATCTCTATTATTGGGTTACCTTTCTTCCCTTTTTCTTTCAGGATGGCCACCAGAAAGAGAACCGGAAGATGTTTACATGGGGAGATAGACAAGTCCATCTGCACAAATCTTTGGAGAAAAGCATCAGTTGGAGCAGCCCATCCACTTGTACATCTTAACATGCACCGAAGACGGCGCAATCTTTAAGTGTGGGGAGGTCGATACCGATCTCCATGGGTTAGTATTTTCTTTTCAACACCATTGTTTTATTTTCTTTGTTTGTTCATTATTGCATCTGCATATTTAATTGCATGTTTGTTTGATTTTATGCATTTAGCTACTGCTTGGTTGAGAAATAATAAGTTTCTTTTTAAAGACCCTATTTTTGAAATATTTTCACTAATTTAAAATCAAAATTTTTGTGTTAAACTTATCAGAAGTTGTATTTGGAACATGATTTTTGAGCTAAAGAACACACAACCTGTGAGATTTTGAGCTTATTTACATGGTTACATTATTTAACCATAAATTTTTATTCTTGTGTGTTTTCTTCTCTATGATTGTAATCTATATTTTGTTCCAATCTATATGTCCATTATTTAGTGTATTTACATGCTTGCATATGATTGAGGCCATTATTTGTTATTAGCTCACTTATCCCAAATAAGCCTACCCTTTAAATCACCCTTGTTAGCCACTTTGAGCCTTTTTAATCCCTATTTGTTCTGTATTTTACCACATCACTAGCCTTAAAGCAGAAAAACAATTAAATATCCCAATTGAATCTTCGGTTAGCTTAAGATAGGGATTGTGTAACAAATAAGTGTGGGAAAATTGTGGGAACATGGGTTGATAAGGGAATGTATCATGTTTTTAATTTATTTGAATATGAAAAATTCGGGAACCTACTCAGGAAAAACCAAAATAGAAAAATAATGAAAAATCCATGTGCATTGATAAGTTATGTTTGCTTTTATGATTCAAAAAAAAAAAAAAGAAAAGAAAAGAAAACGAGAAAAAGAAAAAAATATATATATAATATAAATAAATAAATAAGGGGACAAAATTACCCCAATGTTGAGTTAATGAAAAAATCAATGCACATGTGATAAATTAAAAAGAAAAAGTTGATACATGAGCATGTGATGTAAAAGTGGGAATCTTGGGTAGCTAGGCATGAATTAGAATTATATAGAGTGTATGTATGTTAGGTGAAAGTTTAGGTTAATTAAAGATTCATATTATAGCTCACTTGGCCATACATATATCCTTACCTTTACCTTAGTCCCATTACAACCTTGAAAAGACCTCATGATGTTTGCATTAGTACACTAAATAATGTTGATTGGTTAGATGAAAAACAAAGTTTAGAAAGCATGATTAGAGAAGAGTAGAGTGATTGACCCTAGACACTTGAGAGTTAGAGTGATATACACTACCAGTAAGGGTTCAGTGCTAAATTCTATGTTCCCTGCTTTCATGAGCTATCTTCTTACAAGTTTACTTGTACCTTATTTTGTATGATTTGAATGAGTGGAATCTGATTTATATTTGTCTTGGAGAATTTATTTATCTTTAACCAAGTAGGTAGAAACATTTTGCATGTAGTTGCATTTATATAGATAGGTTGCATTTCATACATTCTACCATTCCTCTTCATCTTTTTAGCTTCTCTTGAGCTTAGCATGAGGACATGCTAATGTTTAAGTGTGGGGAGGTTGATAAACCACTATTTTATGGTTTATCTTGTGCTCAATTGAGTGGTTTTTATCTACTCTTTACCCACTTATTCATACTATTTGCATGGTTTTACATTTGCCTTCCTAATTATGTGCTTTAATTGAAAACATGTTTCTTTGGACTTATCTTTGCTAATATTAATCCTCTCTTATTACCATTAGATGCCTTGATATGTGTGTTAAGTGATTTTAGAGATTACAGGGCAGGAATGGCTCAGAGAATGGAAAGGAAGCATGCAAAAGCGGAAGGAATACAAGAAGTTGGAGAAATTGCTAAGCTGTCCAGCCTGACCTCTTCGCACTCAAATGGCTATAACTTTAGCTACAGAGGTCCAAACGACGCGGTTCTAGTTGCGTTGGAAAGCTAACGTCCAGGGCTTCAATTTGATATATAATATGTCATAGTTTCCCTGACGCTAGGCAACGCGACTGCGTGCCCCATGCGGCCACGTCGCAGTGACGAAAATCAGAGTGTTTGAATTCGCAACCAGCGAATTCTAGGCTGTTTCTGACCCAGTTTGCGGCCCAGAAAACACATATTAGAGGCTATAAAGTGGAGGAATGCATTCATTCAAAAAGGAGGCTCTCATATTCATAATTTTAGGAGTAGATGTAGTTTTTAGAGAGAGAGGTTCTCTCCTCTCTCTTAGGATTAGGATTTAGGACTTCTCTTAGTTTTAAGAGTGACTCTCAATCCAGGTTCAATGTTCTTTTTATTTATTTTCTCAGTTTAATTTATGAATGTCTATGTCAGATTTAAGTTCTTTTGTTAATGCAATTTGAGGTATTTCAGTTTAATATTGCTTTCTTTTATTTACATGATTATTGCTTTACATCTGAAGGCATTCTTATTCCAGTAGATTTACTTTTCCTCTTTTGGTTTTGGTTAAAAAATCAGTAACTCAGGAGTTATCCAATTTAACAGCATAATTGATAATTATTATCTTGCCAATTGAGTTGAACTTCAATAATCCCAATCTTTTCTTAGGAAATAAATAGGATTCGAAGATCAAACCAATTTATCCCTTGACTTTCCTTTGCTTTAGTAAAGGTCAACTAAGTGAAATTAAGATTCAACTTTCATTATTATTGATAAGGATAACTAAGTCTGGACTTCCAATTTCTCATACCTTGCCAAAAGTTTATTTTATAGTTATTATTATTTTATTTTACTTGTCATATAACATATTCCCTCCTTACTTCCAAAATCCCAATTTACAAACTCATAACCAATAATAAGAACATACCTCCCTGCAATTTCTTGAGAAGATGACCCGAGGTTTAAATAATCGGTTATCAATTTTAAAGGGGTTTGTTACTTGTGACAACCAAAACGTTTGTACAAAGGGATTTCTGTCGGTTTAGAGACTATATCTACAACGCAACTGTTTTTATGAAATTCTTTACTGGCAAAAATCCCAACGTCAGTGAGCTTATGCCACTTGGGTCCGGTTCACTCAATTTAGCTCGTTAGCCCAACTTTGGGCAAAAACCTTTAAGATTGATATTTTAATTCACATTTCAAGTATTTTTACTTTCCCAAATTATAATTTATACTTTCTTAATTTCTGTAGCTCAAAATAAATTTTTTCACTTGCAATAACAATTTAAGCCGGTATAGCCGATTAAATTACCGGCATGTGTCCTTATGCATTTTTTTTGCAGAAAATTATATTTTTCCACTCAAAAAACCTTTTGAATCCAATTATCATCGTTAAATTTTCAAATTCCTAAGTTTTCATTTGTGGATCCCGCCCATACGCATTTTAACTATTTCAATTAAATGATTAATTATCCAATTAATTCTTTTATGATTTTCCCAGGTCTTACACATACACTACTCCATATCTTGGGAATTGTGGGAGTAACATTGTAACCCCCAATGTGAATACTAACAATTTTGACCTGAAGCCACAACTTATTCAATTGGTGCAATAGAATTTTCAATTTGGAGGGAGTCCTCAAGAGAGTCCTAAAAAGTACATCTCCAATTTCATCCAAATATGTGACACAGTTAAAACTAATGGAGTGCTTGCTAAAGCTTACATGTTGATGTTGTTCCCATTTTCTATGAGAGATCGAGCTAAACAGTGGCTTGAAACTCAACCAAAGGAGAGTATAGCAACATGGGAGGATTTAGTTAGCAAGTTCTTAACCAAATTCTTCCCACCACAAATGTTGATCAAGTTGAAAATGGATGTCCAAACATTCAGATAATAAGATGGAGAATCTCTTTATGAAGCTTTGGAAAGATACAAGAAAATGCTTAGGAGATTTCCCCTGATATGTTTACAGATTGGGTGCAACTTCAAATTTTCTATGATGGAATCAATTCCAATTCAATGAATTCATTAGAAAATTTAGCTAGAGGATCCTTACACATGAAGACTACTGGTAAAGCTTTAGAGTTGATAGAAATTGTTGCTAAAATTCAATATTTGTACTTCTTTGAAAGAAGCATGAAGAGAGGGATAATGGAGCTAGATACATTAGAAACTATCTTGGCACAAAGCAAGGCTATGTCCCAACAAATTTGTTCCCTCATTAAGCATCTTGGACATATGCAAGTCTCTGTAGTAGGTACACAAGGCCTTGCTTATGACATGAGTAGAGGAGCCTCTCATAGTGAAAGTTATGAGCTACCTAATCATGATTATTCCCCTATTGAACAAGTAAACTATATAGGAAACCCTTCTAGGATACCACAAAATGACCCTTTCTCAAAAATCTACAATCTTAGATGGAGGAACCACCCCAATTTTGGATGGGGTAATCAAGGTTAAAGAAACAAGAATTTCAACAACTTTGGCAACCCTCACCCACGGCCACAACAACCACCTCAACCACAACCACCCCAAAAATTCTCAAAAGCTTTTCCATCTTGAGACTGTCATGGAGAAACACTCCCAAGTCACATACGCATTTGTCCAACAAATCTCAAACTTCATGCAACAAACTAGAAGTTTCATGGATGAGATAAGAGCTAACTTTAAGAATCAAGATGCCTCCATTAGAAATTTAGAAGTGCAAGTAGGACAAATTACTCAACAATTAGCAAAACCCACTAACACATTCCCAAGTGATATTAAGACCAACCCAAAAGAGGAATGCAAGGCTATCATGTTGCGAAGTGGGAAAGCTATGGAGAAAGAAGCCACAAGTACATGATGAAGGAGCTATAAAGGAGTAGTTAAAAGTGCAAAAGTAAGACCAAGAGGCCCTTATACCAAGTAAAATTCTAATGAAGAAGGAGGCAATGGAGGCATACAAACTAAGAATCCTATACCCTCAAATGTTCAAAGGGAAGAACAAAGAAAAGTAATACTCCAAATTCTTGGAGATATTCAAGACACTGCACATCAATATTGCATTCATAGAAGCATTAGAAAAGATGCCGCTCTATGTTAAATTTATGAAGGAATTGTTGTTCAAGAAAAGATCTTTAAAGGGAGGTCAAATAGTGGTCATGACCAGAAAGTGTAGTGCAATCATTCAAAGGAATTTTTCAAGTAAGAAAAAAAATCCTGAAAGTTTCCAAATCTCTTGAACCATTGGAAACACAACCTTTGAAAGAGCATTGTGTGATTTAGAGGCAAGTATCAATTTGATGCCTCTCTCTGTGATGAAAAAACTACAAATCCAAAAAGTAAAATCTACAAGAATAGCTTTCCAATTGGTAGATTTTGTGGGAAAGTTTTTTCTCCCAGCAGATTTTGTTATTTTTGATGTGGAAGAGGATGAGAATTCCTCCATCATTCTAGGGAGACATTTTCTAGTCACTGGAAGAGCCGTTATTTATGTAGAAAAGGGTGAATTAAAGCTAAGGGTGAATGATGAGCACTTAGTGTTTTGCACCATTCAAGTGAGAGAAAGAATTGTATGAAGGTTGAGTCTATTGCTCCAAATTTGAAGGAAGCTCCTAATGAAGTAACTCTAGAAGCTCCACCTCCATGCTTGAAAGAAAAGGAAAAAAAAAAAAAGAAGTGGTGCAACAAGTTGAAGGCACAAAAGAAGCTAATAAGAATTTGCAACCTAAGCCCTCCTTTGTGGAAATTAATAAGACTCCCCCTGACATCAAGTCTAAGTTTGATGTTGAGTGTACACCATCACCTAAGGGAGAAGAAAAGACTCTAATGAAGCCCGGGGTGGAAAAATAAGAAGATTTCTAAAAGTGACTTCTTACCTGGACAACAACTGATACAATTCCCTTCCTCACCATGGATATGCCCAAATAAGTCCAACAAATGGTATGGACCTTACACAGTAAATAATATCCTCTCCTTGGAACATATTGAACTCATAGATAAAGACAATGGAAGGAAATTTGCAGTAAGAGGGGAGGCGTTGAAGCACTATGATCCACCTCCAACTTAGCAAGGACCAACCGTCAAGCTAGTGACATTAAAGAAGCGTTTGTTGGAAGACAACCCAACTTTGGTAACCTATTTTCTTACTTTGCTTATTTAGCTTTCAATTAAGATTGGTATGTGCTGTATGGAATAGGTTGGTGTTGTTACCCAAAAATATGAGTTTTTATCTTCATTGGGTACTGAGCATAGTTCCAATGTGAATGTGACACACTAAGTTTGGTGTTGTCACATTTACTCCATGCAAGTTTCCCATGCATACACTATTCTTTTCCATGCAATTATATTTGTTACGTACTTCATTCTTTTAATTCATTTTTATTTTGTCTCATTTGCTCATGCATTGACATGTAACACCATTTTTAGTCTTAATTCATGCATGCATTACTAGCTATTTGTTTTACTTTGCTTTGCTTGTTTAGGGTGTTATTGTATTTGTATCACTTGCATGCAAGGCTTGGGTGCTTAGTAATTTGATTTTCAATGTGCATGCATGTCTTTCATATTTTTTCCATGAGCAACGTTCACATGTGATATGCACAATCTAGTCCATGCCTAGCTATGCGTGTATATGTACTTATATTTTGAGAATCTTGCTAGCAAGCACACTCTCACTTTTATAGCAAGCATGAATCACTTTTGCCACATGCACATATCACTTTCACATGCATTAGTCAATCATAGCTCACACATTTACCAATGCACCTCTATTTCTAACCAATAAATTGTCAGGCATCTCCTTTTCTATGCTTACTTTTGTCATTTTCATCTTAACAAGCCTGTGCTAACACATGATACAATACATGACCATGAACCACCACCTCCCATGCATCCAATGACATCTTCTTCACCTTCTTACACACATTTCACTACCCCCACCTTCATTCTCTATTTCACACCAGGAGCCATACATAGCCTTTCTTTTCCCTCTCATCTTTCCGTAGCCATACATAGCTGATGGATCCATATTTGATGATAATTTTTGGTATGAAATAAGTGGATTTTATCATAAACTTGAACTTATTCATTGAAATAGCATGTTTTTGTGAATTCTCTCTTAATTGTGCTTGATTGTTAAAAATATGCTTCTGTACTCTAAATTGCCAATTTTAATTTACCTTTCTCCCATTCAATGAACTTGAATTTCCCTTCTCTTGATTAATTGCCTTGAGTTTAATTACTTTTGATATTTAGTCATTGTTAGTTTCTTTAATTTCTTACTATTTATATTTTTTGCCTCTTTATCATCAAACCCTTATTCCTTCATAGCCGATAATAGGACACTAAATTACAATTCCTAGGGAGAACGACCTGGGACTTAAAACTCACGATTATTTTGATTTGAATTGTGACAATTCTTTGATTTAAACTTTGATTGAGAGTTAATTGTTGGCTTGGGCTATACTTTCAATGAAGACATTCTTTTTGTGAATTCCCAAACCAACATTAATTCTTTATCAAGTTTTTGGCACTGTTGCCGGGGAGTTGCAATGGTGTTATATTATTGGCTATTGTTAATATGTGAATATTGTGAATAGCCTAATTTTAGTTGATTGGTTGCTTGCTTTTGCTAGTTTTAGGAGTTAATTTTACTTGTTTTTCTTGATTAGCTTTTGTTTTATTTTTTCTCTTTTCTATGAATTCTCACCCTTTGTCTTGGAGTTTGGTTTTTATGATGTTGTAGGAAGTAAGAACCTCAATGATGGAATACATCATGGATTGTGGGATCAATTGAGTGAGGAGCCACATGCTTCTAGGCAATCCTTTTGGCAAGAACCACCTCCATATCCTTATAGCTACTATCCACCTCTTGAAGCATACCAATACCAATCAACCCCTCAACATTATGATCAACCTTACTCACAAGTCACATCATACTATTACTAAACACCTTCACATGAGCCTAACCTATACTCACCATACCATCAACCTTATGTACCTCATGAACAACCTTATGAACCACACTTAGAACCACCATAATTCCAACACCAATACCCCACACCACCTCAATACTCTCATCAATATCAACCACCTTCAACATATGAGGACCTTATCCCACATGATGAACCTCCTTTTTCCCCACAACCTTCAACGGAGGAGGCATTCCAATTCTTTCTTCAAGAGCAAGAAGAGTACCAAAAGAGGCAAGACAACATCATGGCTACCTTAGCCGGAGCCCTATCTCACTTAGCCTCACAACACTCTTCCAACAATTCAAGCACTCCCATGGATGAAAGTGAAGAATTAACTACAGTTGAAGCATGTGGAGTGGAAGAGAGCTTGGGACTACAAGGGAAAGAAGAGGAATTGAAGCATGAGTTGCAAGAGGAGGAGGTTGAGATCAAGGAATTAGAAGAAGGGGTTAAAGAGTTTGAAGAAGTTGAATAAGGAAACAAGCTTGAGCAAGCTTGTCAAGAGGTGGAGATCATACAAGAAGTACTATCACCTCCGTCATTTAAGTGGGTAACATCCTTAACTTTGAGCTTCATTATTCCACTTGAATATGGTTTGATTAAAAATGATAGTGAACTTAGGAATATTTGTGGATTGGGAAATAAAGGAAATTTAGGTAGTGGTTGAAAATATAATCCTAGGTTCATAGAAGTTGAATCTTTGAAGTTTTGCTTTAATGGCTGGTGTAATTCTCAAGTAAGTAGATCTTGGAGGATGTTTGGATGCTTGAGTGAGAACTCTAATAGCTTGCCACCCAAATGGAATCACATGAGTCAACAAGAAGATCGGGTGTACAAAGTTTAGGATCCCAAAGGCTATTGGAGATGCAAAAATTGGTGGGGATTTAAGGAAGAATTCAAGCACAAGCCACCATAGCAAGAGCTTCATTCAAATGTCCAACTTAAGGATAATAAACAAAAGTGCTAGGTGGGAGACACCCCACCATGGTAACACCTTTCTATCCCTCTCTTTGTATATAGTTTCAATTCATTGCATTTTATTTCTTGTAGATAGCTCATGTTTAGTTTAATTTCAAGCTTAGTTAGGTTAAATTTTTGTTTGGATAATGAATTTATGAATTTCTGGATGTTTAGGGTTGAATTTTTGTTAAGCTGTGGTTGAATACCTTAGAATTTGAAGAAAAATAATTTGAAAAAAATAGGGCATCGTGCGTGTGCACACCCTTGTGCGTACGCACACAAGCACTAAAATTCGCGTCCTGTGCATGTGCACCACTCTGTGCATATGCACACTAGCCTATTTGCCCTTTGCTGGAAGTGCTCGCACGCCTTATGCGTGGGGCCCCCATTATGTTTTGTGTTCTGTGCGTGCGCACCCCCTTGTACGTACGCACATCAACCCTTTTCGTGGACTGTGTACGAGCGCACAGCTCTGTACGTCTGCACACCAGCTTACACTCCATCTATTAGAAGTGCTGGCACGCCCTGTGCGTATGAACCCTTGACATTTTTGCTCTTGTGTGAGGCACGGACCTGTGTGCGCACGCACACATGATCTTCCCCAAGTTACTTAAAAAAAAAACTCTTATTGTGCGTACGCACACTGTTGTGCATGCGCACAAACCGATTTCCACCTTCTGCCGGGAGCGCTCGCACAAGCTTATGCGTGTGCACACCCCTCATTTTACACCTTTTGTTCGTATGCACGGACCTGTGTGCATACGCACAGATCTGTTCTCACACCACCCTACTTTTCTTCTCTTCTCTTTATTTATTTTCTTCTTTTCTCTTCCTCTCTCTTCTTTCCTGCCTCCAACCACCATCACCACTATCATTCACCACCCACCACACTCCCCTTTAGTTAGTTATTTATTTAGTTATTTTGTTGGTTAGTTTAATTTTCTTTTTAATTTTTTATTTCGGTGCTAAGTGTTGGATTATTGCTTTGATTTGCTGGTTCTATTGAGATATTGCTGTTGATTATTGATTGGATGCTATTTTAGCATCATTGTTATAAATATTTCTTGTTGGAATTCTTTTTTGAGGGTATAAATTGTTACTTGGTATTGAGTTCTTCATGTTTAATTTTGTGCATAGTAGGTACTCATAACATTTCCTTTGAGAATATTTTTGGATTTCTAAATTGCAAGTTTTGGCCACCATGTGATTTGAATTCGCTATCCATTATTAGAAAATTATATGTAGTTGATGTATTTTTTGTTAGGTGATACTTGCTATGATTGATTTTTATTTAAGTCACCTAGTTGATGCATGGATATTAAGGAATTATGAAATTGGACCGAAAGCCCACCTAGTGATATTTTTTTGAGCTTTTTAAGCTTTGTGGACCATGCTTGCCATGTTTTCCAATTCATGTCAATTAGGTGATACAAACAAACTTTCCCTTTTTATCCATTTCACAATTGCTTAATTCTTGCTTGAATGCTTTCATGCTTCTTTATTGCTTGTTCGTTTATCTTGGCATACAAGTTTCTTTTAAAGTATCTCAAGCACACTAGAATGAGTGAAGTGCATGTTTCTTTCGTGTAATTGTGACATAGCTTTCTAAGCTAGTGTGTGTGTTCTAAACCGTGCAACTTAGAATACACACACTTATTTTTCTCATGTCACAAACTCATTCACTCACTTCTTTTAGTGAATATCACCTCATTCCAATAATCTATGCTTCCTTGTTTTTAGCACTTACTCATCTTATGGTGTTCTTTTCTATTTTTCATGGATAATTCACCATAAGCAATAAGGGACGCGGGAGGAAGCACACGTAGTAGCCGATTGATCTACCAGCTGAAGGTGGCAATCCGAAGTCGCCACACCCCCTTGCTCATCTTTGGATGCGCCGAGGATGGTGTAAACCTTTAAGTGTGTGGAGGTCATCACCGATCAACAATTTTGGGTGACATACTCTATTCCCAAACACTTTCACCTTTTATCTTTCTTAGTTTGTATATATTTTTAGAGCTTTAATTGCATCTTTTGTTTGTTGCATTCTGTTCATATATACATATATAATAAGCTTAGTTGAAATAATAAAATTTTCCAAGAAAAATATTCTTAATAGGGCATTAACATCTTAATTGATATGAGTTGATATTTGTTTCGTTGAAACTTGCTTGAAATATATTGTGGAACATGTTTTTGAGCTAAGAACACATAAGCATGTGAGTTTTGAGCTTAATTGTTTGGTTGCATCATATAACTACTATTTTCCTTCTTGTGTGTATTATTCTCTTTCTATGATTGTGATCTTTGATTTGTTTGAGTCTTTATGTCCATTATTCTATGTATAAATGCATTTATATGATTGAGGCCATCATTTCATCTAGCTCACTTACCCAAATAGCCTACCATTTTATCTTCCTTTGTTAACTAACTTTGAGCCTATTTTAATCCCATTTTGTTTCTTAATTTTAGCACATCACTACCCCCTAAGTGAAAAATAATAAATATCCTTAATTTGGATCTTTGATTAGCTTTGGCTAGTGAGAGTGTCTATTATCTAAGTGTGGGGAATTTGGGAATTTGGGTTGAGGTAAAAGTGGATTTTTGTACTTTTGTTGAAGATCTTGGGAATTGGGTACATACTCATGCATTAAATACTTAAACCATATGCATTAGTCTCTTGTATATATTTTATTGTGAAAGAAAAAGAAAAAAAAGAAAAGAGAAGTAAAAAAAATGAAAGAAATAAAAAGGGGACAAATGTTAGCCCCAAAGAAAAGTAATAACAATGCATATGAGTTCTGAATTGAAAAGAGAATGCATAAGTGTGTGAAAAAATGAGTAATGGGTAGTTAGGTTTGCATTTGAATTGTATAGGTTATCATGTAGGTTAGGTGAGAGCTTAAGTTAGTCAAAGATGCAAATTTCAAGCTCACTTGACCATATGCATCCTTAACTTTACCCTAGCCCCATTACAACCATGAAAAGTCCTCATGATACTTTAAAAAGCATGATTAAGAGGAGAATTGAGTGAATCAACCCTAAACACGTGAGTGATTAGAGTGTATACACATCCGGCGAGGGGTTCGATTGCTCAAATTCTATGTTTCACCTATGATCATCTCTTTTCTTGCAAGCTTGTAATTATTTTTAATAACTCAATTCAATTGTGGGTTTGATTTGATTGAAATTGCTTTAGCCTTTATGTTTATATATGTACTCTTGGAAATTAATTTATTTTGACTAAGTAGTGCATTTGTTTAGATAGATTGCATATAGGTAGTTTCCTTGCTTTGAATAAATGTAATACCCCTTTCTTGTTTTCTTCTTGAGTTTAGCATGAGGACATGCTATTGTTTAAGTGTGGGGATATGATAATCCACAGTTCATGGTATGTATTTGCTTTAATTGGATGGATTTTATCAACTTTTCATACACTTATTAATGAAATAGCGTGATTTTGTAAATTCTCCATAAATTGTGCTTAAAAGTGAAAACATGCTTTTTAGACCTTTATTTGCTAAATTTTATTCACTTTAATTCCATTTGATGCCTTGATGTGTATGTTGAGTGATTTCAAGTCTACAAGGCTAATATGGATTGAAGAAGTGAGGAAAAAGAATGCAAAAGTGGAGAAATCATGAAGAAATGGAGTTTGGAGCTTTTCAGCAAGTGTGCATCCACACAAGTATGCGTGCGTACACACAGGTCAAAGCGTGCAGTCATGCGTACGCACAAGTAATGCGTGCGTATGCACAAGTGGGAGTCAGCAATTGTGCGTATGCACAACCTTCTGTGCGTACGCACAAGTGGAAAATTTAGCAAGTGTGCGTATGCACACATCTGTGCGTACGCACAAGTCCCAGCACGTGACCTCATTAATGCAATTCGCTGGGAGCAAATTTTGGGCCTCCAGAACCCAATCCAACTCATTTCTGAAGCTATTTTAACCCTAATTCAAGAGGGGGCAAGGAGAGAGCAATTAGGTTTAGCTTAGTAACATGTTTTAGGTTATTCTAGAGAGAGAAGCTCTATTTCTCTCTAGAATTAGGTTAGATTTAGTTAAATTTCTCTTAGTTTGATGCTTTAATTCTTGTCATTATTTAGTTTCTTTACTATTTCTTATTCTAGCATCTTGCTTCTTTTAATTTTATTTGTTATTTTCTTTTATTTGGTTATTTTTTTGTTGATGAACTCTTGTTAATTTGAATTTCGTTTAATGCAATTTAATGTTTCTTTGTTTATTGTTATTTAATTGAGTTGTTATTATTATTTTCTTGTATTTGGTAGCTTTGGATTTATTATTATTGTAATTTAATATATTTTTATTTTCATGCACACCAAGTATTTGATAAAATGCTTGGCTTACCTTTAGTGTAGTTTTTCTTCACTTTTGGCTTGGAATTGAGGACTTTGGTGACCCTTGAGTCATTGATGTCCATTCTTGACTGATATATTAGGGTAGTTAGTTGATTTGGTTTCCACTAACTCTAGTCTTTCACCAAGCTAATTAGTGAGAAGGCTAGGACTTGTGGATTGAGATCAATTATACCTATTTGACTTATCCTCGATGTTAGGGTTGACTAAGTGATGCCATAGCATCTTGGCTAGCTTTACAAGCCACTTTTAGTATGTTTCAGGTTAGTTTCATGCATTTTCCTAGTTAACAAGCAAGAATTTGGATGAGTTATGTATGCATGTCTTGATTCAATCAACATTGTGAATTATACACATTTTCATGAGATTAATGCAAATTACTACTTGATGCAATGAATGATGCATTATCTTGTGATTATAGAAAAGCTTTGAGGCAATTGTTTGATTGATGATAGGCAAAAAGAAGCAGAGGAAAGCAGGAGAGGAGTGGCGTTAGTGGCCACGTTAACGCCACTAACACCAGTGTCAACCCCAGCATTCAAGGAGGAGTGGCATTAGTGGCCAAGTCAGTGCCACTAACGCCAGTGTTAACGTGGTGGGACCAAGGAAGAGCTGCATTAGTGGCCAAGTTAGTGCCACTAACGCAGGCACTAACGTGAGCGACACACCTCAAAGGGACCAAGGAAGAGCTAGGTTAGTGGCCAAGTTAGTGCCACTAACGCAGGCACTAACGTGAGCGACACACCTCCAAGGGACCAAGGAAGAGCTGCGTTAATGGCCAAGTTAGTGCCACTAACGCCAGTACTAACATGAGTGACACAAAATCTAAGGCTCCAAGGAAGAGCTGCGTTAGTGGCCAAGTTAATGCCACTAACGCTAGCATTAACATGGGCAAAGCAAAGAAGAGCTGCATTAGTGGCCACGTTAACGCCAATAATGCTAGTACTAACATCAGCGAGCCATGCAATGTACAGAGTGTTATCCATACTAACGTCCTCACTAACGTCAGTGCTGCTTCAACTAATACCTTCCAGAAAGCTGAGAAAAGCCCAAAGAGTCTGCTAACTACTTTAACTAAGGCCAAGGGCCCATATCCAAGTACTTGAAGACTTATTTGAAGATCGCACAAGTAGTATATATAGGAAGAGTTTTGAACTAGGAAGAGGATTACGGACTCTTACAGAGAGGATCGAATTAGGATTTCTTTTCTGCATTTAGTTTAATTTTCATGTACTTTTCTTTTTTCTTTAGAGTTTTCAGAGCAACGATGAACTAAACCCCACACCATTAAGGGGAGGAGCTCTGTTGTAATTCAAATGAATGAATGAAATTCTTCTTCTTCTCAATCCGCTTGTTGTAGCTAAGAGATAACTTCCGTGCTTAATAGATCTATTCACTACCGAAAGGGGGTTTAGATCATTTGAATTTTTATGTGAGCCTCGAAAGGGGAACCATAGAAATTAGTTTGAAGCTCTTTCTCTCACAACTCTCTTGATCAACAAACTCCTGGTTTGAGTTGAGATCCTGAGAACTTGTGTGGCTTATGGATAAGAGAATTGAACTTAACCTCTTCTCATGAACAATTAGATCAAGGAATTGGCAAATTTATTGTGTTAAGAGAAATTGGGTTGCCAAGGAATTGGGACTCAATTAATTACAATTCGCCATAGATCTACTTCATATGATTGAGAATGAAGTTGAGACCCATTGATTCATGAAGGATTATGTTATCTCCAATCCCTAATGAATATCACCCATTGTTATTTTTCATTTCAATTGCTTGAGTTTCTTGTTATCTTTGATCCCCAGCTCCCAAAACCCATTTACATTTCATGCAATTTACCTTTAATTGTCATTTACATTCTTGCTTTTACTTTATTGTCATTTAAGTTTCAGCACTATTAATTTCTTGCCATTTAAGTTTCAGTTCTTTAGTTTCTTGCCATTTAAGTTTCCGCCATCTACATTTCACAATTTACTTTCACCACTTTAATTTTGAGCAATTTGCATTCTGTTGTTTTACTTTCTTTATGGATCATAATTTTGTTCATTCAATTTCCCAAAACAATCAAATATTAGCTTAAATAGATAAATCACCTAACTAAAGTTGCTTAATCCATCAATCCTTGAGGGATCGACCTCACTCAACAGTGAGTTATTACTTGATGATTTGGTACACTTGCCGAAGAAATTTGTGCTGTGCAAATTTCCAGTCATCACTAAGTAAGATTAACTCTTCATAATTATCACATGTTTTTGGTCAATGGCTATGATAGGTAACTTTGACTCTCAATCCTTGCCAAGAGGTTTCTTAGCACTTGAATTTCCCTTCTCTTGATTAATTGCCTTGATTTTAATTACTTTTGATATTTAGTCATTATTAGTTTCTTTAATTTTTTACTATTTACATTTCTTGCCTCTTGATCATCAAACCCCCCATTCCCTCATAGCCGATAATAGGACACTAAATTGCAATTCCTACAAAGAATGACCTGGGACTTAAAACTCCCGGTTATTTTGATTTAAATTGTGATAATTCTTTGATTTAAACTTTGATTGAGAGTTAATTGTTGGCTCGGGCTATACTTTCAACGAAGACATTCTTTTTATGAATTTCCAAACCAACATTAATTCTTTATCAGTCTGTCATCTTTAATGAGATCTTAGCAGCTCGCACCTCAAGAATTCCCAGCGTCTTCATAATAGAGGCATAAGGTTAATGCTTAATCCAATGTCGCATAATTCCTTCTCAAAGGTGATTGTCCCTATAGTATAGGAAATCAGGAAACTTCCAGGATCCGGTAGCTTCTGGGGTAGCTTCTTCTAAACCAGAGCATTGAGCTCCTTGGTTAGCACTGGAGGTTCCTTCTCCAATGTCTCTGCTCCAAAGATTTTGGCATTCAACTTCATGAGGATTCTCAAGTAACGAGCAACTTGCTCTTCCCTAATTTCCCCTTTCTCATCAGAGGAGAAGTATTCTTCAGAATCCATAATTTGCAATAGGGCATTCAAGGGGACTTCTATGGTCTCCTCCTGAGCTCTGATTTCCTTCAGCTCTTCAATAGGAGGGCCTTTAGTGGGCGTTGAATGTCCATCCTCTCCTATGTTGGCATTCAACGCCAATGACTAGTCCCTAATGGGCGTTGAACACCCAGCTACTCCTTTGCTGGCATTCATCGCCAAAAGCTCCTTTTCAGTTTCGGCCTCAGCTCCTATATTGAGGACCTTGCACTCTTCTTTTGGGTTCACCTTAGTGTTACTTGGAAGAGTGTTAAAAGGGATCTCAAAAATCCTCTTACTTAGCTAACTAATCTGTACCTCTAGATTCCTGATGGAGGACTTAGTCTCTGTCATGAAACTATGAGTGGTCTTAGAGAGATCGGAGACTATGGTAACTAAGTCAGGGAGGCTCTGCTTAGAAGTCTTCATCTGTTGCTGAGAAGGTGATAATGGTCTATTATTGAACCTATTCTGGTTTCTTCCACCTTGATTGTTGTTGAAGCCTTGCTGAGGCTTCTGTTGATCCCTTCATGAAAAGTTGGGATGATTCTTCCATGATGAGTTTTAGGTGTTTTCATAAGGCTCATTTTTGGGATTCTCTCAGGAATTTCCCATATATTTAACATCCTCCATCATGGGTTGATCTGGATCATAGGCATTTCCATCATAGGAGGCTTCTTGAGTGCTGCCAGCTGCAGCTTGCATTCCAGTCAAATGCTGAGAGATCATGTTGACCTGTTTGGTCAGAATTTTATTCTGAGCCAATATGACATTCAGAGTATTTACCTCCAGGACTCCTTTCTTCTGAGCTACCCCATTGTTCACAAGGTTCCTCTTAGAAGTGTACATGAATTGGTTGTTTGCAACCATTTCAATGAGTTCCTGTGCCTCTTTAGGTGTTTTCTTCAAGAGGAGTGATCCACCAGTAGAGTGGTTCAATGACATCTTGGACATTTGACGGAGGATAAATGTTGGTAAATATTTTCACAAAAATATCACGTTGCAAGTATAGTTCTAAACCAACAAGTAAACCTCAATCAATGTTTAAATTTTTTTGTCACTTAAGCAAACCCAATAAAAATAAACCGAAGTATTTAAACCTCGGGTCATCTCTCAAGGAATTGCAGGGAAGTGTACTTATAATTGGTTATGGAAAAGTATTTTTGGGGTTTTTGTGATAAGAGACAAGTAATGTAAATAACAAGGAATTAAAATAACAACTAAGAAAAGTCCTAGCAAGGATTGAGAATTGGAATTTCTATCCTCATTATCATCAATTGTGATGGTAATTGCCTTTTGCTTTCACTTAGTCAACCTCTAACAATGAAGGAAAGTCAAGTGAGCAAAATTAACTTAAGTTCACAAGTCCTAATCAAAGATTAGATTTAGTGAAGTCTAAGCCAACCAGCAAGTCTCAATTACCATTCAACAAAAGACTTTTGATAACTCAAGAGTCTCTAAATACTCAATCCAAGCTAAGAATACAAAAATCTAATTTAAAATCAAACTAAGCATTTTATCAAATACTTGGAAGGCACAAAATAAAAGCATAGAAAATTAATAAGACATAGCAAAATCTAAGACTAACAATTGCAAGAGGGAATAATAACAACAAAGTAAAGAAAGCAATCATAAACATAGAAACATAAATTGCATTAATACGGATTAAAGGAAACAGAAGAGTTCATAAACTAATTAGCAACATAAAGGAATCAATGATAGAAGTAGACAAACCAAAGTACTAGAACAAATAAAAGTAGAAGAAAACTAAATAAAATCAAGGTAGAAATCTAAATTTGAGAAAAGCTAAACCTAAAAATCCTAAAACCTAGAGAGAGGAGAGAACCTCTCTCTTTAAAAAACCACATCTAAACCTAATAATTGTGAATGAAAAGTGTGTATGATTGATTTCCCTTCCAGCTCCACTCTGCAGCCTCTAATATTCACTTTCGGGCTTGAAACTGGGCCAAAAGCAGCTTAGAAATCACTCCCAGCGAATTCTGATATCTGCAGCACATGACGCTTTGTCACGCGTACACGTCGGCCACGCATACGAGTCGCTGGTCTTTTTCATTAGCCACGCATAGGCATTAGCCACGCGTACACGTCGTATGTCTGCTGCACAAGTCACACGTACGCGTCATCCACGCATGCGCGTCGATACCAGCTTCTCAAAACTTTAATTTCTTGTGTTCCTTCCACTTTTGCATGCTTCTTTTTCATCCTCTAAGCCATTCCTACCTTGGAAAACCTGAAATCACTTAACATACAATCACGACATCGAATGGTAATAAGAGAGGATTAAAAGTAGCAAATTTAAGGCCAAAGAAGCATGTTTTCAATCATAGTACAAAATTAGGAAGGAAAATGTAAAACATGCAAATTATATGAATAAGTGTGAGAATAATGGATAAAATCTGCTTAATTCAGCTTAAAATGTACCATGAAATAGTGGTGCATCAACATCTTAGAGAGGCCATCATAGAAGATATCTAGCATGGTCCAGTCTAAGGTCATGTTAGCAGGGCACCTTCTGATCAGTTACTTGTACATCTCCCAGGCTTCATAGAGGGATTCACCCTCTTTTTGTCCGAAGGTTTGAACTTCCACACTAAGCTTGCTCAGCTTCTGAGGTGGAAAGAACTTGGTCAAGAATGCATTGACCACCTTTTCTCAGGAGTCTAAGCTTTCCTTGGGCTGAGAATCCACCCAGAGCCTAACTCTGTCCCTTATAGCAAAGGAGAAAAGCATAAGCTTGTAAACCTCAGGATCCACTCCATTGGTCTTGACAGTATCACATATCTGCAAGAAGTCAGAGATGAATTTGTTGGGATCTTCCTGAAGAAGTCCATGAAACTGGAAGTTCTGTTGAACTAGAGTGACCAGTTGAGGCTTCAGCTCAAAGTTATTTGCACCAATGGCAGGTATGGAGATGCTGCGCCCATAGAAGTCAGAAGTAAGTGCAGTAAATTCACCAAGGACCTTTCTTGTGTCTCCTCCATCATTAGGATTGGCTGCCATATTTGTGTTTTCAACTTCTTTTTCGAAAAGCTCTGTGAGGTTTCCTCCGGAATGCTGTGCTTTAGCTTGTTGTAAGTGCTTCCTTAGAGTCCTCTCAGGTTCAGGGTCAGGATCAAAGAGAGGTTCTTTATCTCTATTCCTGCTCATAAACAAGAAAAAAAAAACCAAGAAAGAGAAAGAATGGAAATTTCTATGTCAGAGTATAGAGAACTGCCAGTGAGATATCTAAGGAAGAAGAAGAATGAAGGTAGAGGAAGAGATGGAATTCGAAATAGATAGGGTAGGGGATTTCAAATTTTAGGAACACAAAGGAAAATTAGAATTAAAATATTTTTGTTTTATTTTTATTTATTTAAATAATTTCAAGAGAAAGAAAGAAATTAAAAGCTAAGACAACTAATTAACTAAAAAGATTAAGAAATTTAATGGTGATTTTCGAAAAAGTAGAAAGAAAAATTCAAACAAAGGTTTTGAAATTCAATTTTAAAAGAAGGTAAAGATTTAAAATTCAAAAAGTTGAAATTTAAAAAGAAGATAAGATAAGTAAGTTTCAAAATTTAGAGAGAAAGATAAGATAAAGATTTAAAAAAAGATTAAGAAAAGATAATATTTCAAAATTTAATGATTTTGAAAATCAAGTTTAAAATATTTACGATAAAGAAAGTTTAAAATTTAAAAAGAAAGATATGATAAAGATTTGAAAAAGATTTGAAAAGAAAAAATTCAAAATTTTTAAATTTAAACTTTACTAACAAGAAAACACCAAACTTAAAATTTTTAAACCAAGATAAGGGAAAATAATAAAGATTTTGAAATTTTGAATAAAGATAAAAGAAATATTGTTGTATTTTTTGAATTATTAAAGAAAGAGAAAAATAACCAAGAGACATCAAACTTAAAAATTTTGAATTCAATGACACTAATTTTTGGAAAATTAAAAGAAAAACACCACAAGACACCAAACTTAAAAACTTTGAAATCAAACAAGAAAAATTACCAAGAAAGTTTTGAACACCAACAAATAAAGCAAGAACAATTTCAAAAATTAAAGAAAGTATGAAAACAAAAGGGACACCAAACTTAAAAACTGACATAAAACTCAAACAAAAGAGAAAAGATGATTAAAGATAAAAAGTTTTTGAAAAAAAACAAGAAACACATGTAAAAGAGCAAATAAACCATAAAAAATACCTAATATAAGCAGCAAGATATTCCGGTAGTTTGTCAATCTCGAACAATCCCTGGCAACGGCGCCAAAAATTGGTGCGTGGAATTGAACTCAGCACAACTGAACCGGCAAGTGCACTGGGTCATCCAAGTAATACCTCAGGTGAGTGAGGGTCGAATCCCACGAGGATTTTCAGATTGAGCAAGCAATGGCTATCTTGCAAATCTTAGTCAGGCGATTAGAAAAGATGGTTGTTTGTTGAAAGCATAAATGAATAGTAAAAGAAAGGAATACCAGATTGATGCGGAAACAGTAATCGAGATTCAGTTAAGGCTTTAGAGATGTGTATTCTTTCTGGATTAACTTTTCTTACTGTCTACTTCAATAATGAATGATTCATTCAATGGCAGCCATAAGTGATTAACTCATGTCCTCTCTTCAAGTTAATCTCTTCTAAACCATAGCAGTCCACCATATTCGAGTAACTCATGTCCTCTCATCAAGTTAACTCATGTTTTCTCACTATGGCCGAAGATGAAGCTCTAAGCAATCCACTCCCCTTTGTGATCCTACTCAAAATGTCACAGACAAGGTCAGATCTTTCAGATCAGAGAATGCTGCTTTTTTTACTCTAGCCTTAGCGCCACAGAGACCTCAGTAACCCACGACCAAGGGGATTTCATGTCTCGTGTCCAAATTCAGCCAAGGTACTCTCTTGGAATCCATGATGTATTCTCTAGCTGTAACTCAATGCCACTCCAGGTCAGGATCGCATGGAACCTATGTAGAACAGGGATGAATGTCACGTTTCACCCCGGATTCATAAGATTGAAGAACAAGAATGCATCAGAGAATAGAATCAGACATATTAAAATAGAAACAGTAATATTATTAATCCATGAGAATTAGCAGAGCTCCTAACTCTAACTTAGGAGGTTTAGTTGCTCATAGCTTACCGAAAATAATAGTGTATTCAAAAATAGGATGGTAGAAGTTCCTAGATATAGGTGATCTTCTCCTATATATAATAACCTAATAACTAAGAAGTACAAAAATAAGATAGACTAGACTAGAGGTGCGAAAGTCCACTCTCTGGCCCACTTTGGTTGAGTGCTTGGGCTGAGCTTGGCGTCCAACTTGAGGAATGGGCGTTGAATGCCTATTAGGGGGTAACCCACGCTGCCTTGTTCTCCTTGGGTGGTGTTGAATGCTAGAAAGAGGGTGCTTTGGGCGTTCAACGCTGGCTTGAGTCCTCTTGGAGCGTTGAACGCTAGAAAGGGAATGATTTAGGTGTTCAACACCCATTATGAGCAGGCTCCGTCGAAGAACAGTATAAAACATGATATATTGCTGGAAAGCTCTGAAAGTTAGCTTTCCAAATCCATTAAGAACACGTCATTTGGAACTCTGTAGCTCTAGAAATGCTCGTTTGAATGCATGGAGGTCAGAATCTGACAACATCTGCTACGCTTTCCTTGCCTGTGACTTAGACTTTGCCAAAACTCCTCAATTTTAGCCAGAAATTGCCTAAATCATCAGAAAACACAACTCAAAGTATAATCTAAAAATGTAAATTTTGCATTAAAACCTATTAAAATATAATAAAACTCAACAAAACATAACTAAAACACTATGAAAACAATGGCAAAAGGCGTATAAAATATCTGCTCATCAGGACTCTCCCTCTTTCTGTCTGAAGGTCTGGACTTCCACTCTAAGTTTACTCAGCTTCTGGGGTGGAAAGAACTTGGCCAGAAATCTAGTGACCACCTTGTCCCATGTGTCTAGGCTCTCCTTAGGCTAAGAATCCAGCCACAACTTTGCTCTGTCCCTTACAGCAAAAGGAAAGAGCATGAGCTTGTAAACCTCAGGGTTCACTCCATTCATCTTGATCGTATCACAGATCTACAAGAAATCAAATATGAACTTTTTAGCGTACTCCTGCGGGAGTCCATGAAACTGATAGTTTTGTTGCACCAGAGTGACCAGCTGAGGCTTGAGCTCGAAATTGTTGGCACCAATGACCGGTACAGATATACTACGCACATAGAAGTTAGCAGTGGGTGCAGTGTGTGAGCTAAGCACCTTTCTTGCTTTCTCTTCAATGTTCGGGTTTCCTTCATTAGCTGCCATAGTGGTCTCTTCAGCTTCCTTCTCAAAAGTTTCCGTGAGAATTTCTCTGGCTTTGTAAGATTTAGTTCGTTTCGAATGCCGCCTTAAGCTCCTCTTAGGTTCAAGATCAAAATCAAGAAGGGGTTTTTTGTCCCTGTTCCTGCTCATAAACAACAAGAAACAAAGAAAAAAGTGGGAGTTTCTATGTCAGAGTATAGAGACCTCCCAGTGATATATATATAAAAGAAATAAAATAAAATAAAATAAAGTAAACAATTAACTAAAGAAGAATTCAAAAATAAGAATGCAATAATTAACCTAAAATTTTTCCAAAACTAGAAAGAAAAGGATTTTTAAAATTTTTGAAACTCAAAAAGAAAGGAAAAACACTAAAGAGACACCAAACTTAAAATCTGAAATTAAATAAAAATAAGATAACAAGAAAAAAATTTGAAAATATAGGAATTCAAAAATTAAGAAAATAAACAAGATAGAATTCAAAAATGAAAAAGAAAAATAATTAAACAACAACTAATAAAAATACCTAATCTAAGCAACAAGACAACCGACAGTTGTCAATCTCAAACATTCTCCGGCAACAGTGCCAAAAACTTGGTGCGCGAAATTAGAACTCGCACAACTTAACCGACAAGTGCACCGGGTCATCCAAGTAGTACCTCAGGTGAGTGAGGGTCGATATCATGAGGATTGTCGGATTGAGCAAGCAATAGTAATCTTGCTAGACTTAGTCAGGCGAACAATAAAGAGATTTGTTGTTGAAAACGCATAAAATAAATAAATAAGAAAAGCAAAAAAAGGTTGTGTAAAATCAATATAAGGAAATAGTTATGGTCTTGGAGATGTTTATATTTCTTGATTAAAACTTCTTACTAACTATTTTAACAATGAATGATTCATTCTATGGCAAACTGTAAGTGATTAACCCTAATCCCTTAGTGATTAATCTCCTCTGATCCTCATCAAACGCTACTCCCGTGGTCATTCAATTCGAATTGGAGGGTGAAGTTCAGAAAACTAGTTTATACCACAAAGGCCCTAAAAATCCCATATCTTAGCTGAACAGATGTTCCTTGTCCCCAATAGGTTATGGATTAGCCGTCTAGGAGGTGCACTCTCAAGCTATAGTTCAAATGATCTCTCTCGAGTATCACAAGAACTCATGTAGAAAAAGGGTCATACTTCCGTTCCACCCAGATTGATTAGATTAAGAACGAAAATACACCTTAGAATTGAATCAAATATATATTAAAATAGAAAAATAATAAGATTAGTTCACAGAAATAAACAGAGCTCCTAACCTTAACCAAGAGGTTTATTTGCTCATAACTTACAGAGAAAACAGGATTCTGAAAAAGTGCGGAAGGAAGAAGATCCTAAACCTAATTGATCTTCTCCTTTAAATACTAACCTAATAATAATTGCTAACCCTAAAAGATATTATTTTAAAATAAAGATTACAAAGATAAAATAAGATAAAAATAATAAGTGCTAAATCCACTTGGAGGCCCAATTATGTGTAACTCAGACTGTAGGCTGGTGTTTGGCGCTAGGATTGGGCGTTGAATGCCCAGAAGGGAGAGCGCGTTTTGATCTCTTGCCCCCTGCTGGCGTTGAACACCAGCTGGTGATAAATCCCAATTTTGTGGTTTATCTTGTGCTTAATTTGGGGGATTTTATCACCTTTTCCCACATTTATTCAATGAAATAGCATGGTTTTGTAATTCTCCCTTGAATTGTGCTTAAGTATAAAAACATACTTTTTAGGTCCTTAAATTCGTGATTTTAATTCACTTTAATTCCATTCGATGCCTTGATGTGTTTGTTGAGTGATTTCAGGGTTCATAAGGCAAGTATTGGATGGAAGAAGTGAGGAGAAAAGCATGCAAAGTGGGAGAACTCATGAAGAAATGAAGGAACCGTAAAGCTGTCAAGCCTGACCTCTTCGCACTCAATCGATCATAACTTGAGCTACAGAGATCCAAATGAGGCGGTTCTAGATGTGTTGGAAAGCCAGCATCTGGGGCTTTGAAATGATATAAAATTTGCTATATGTTGCTTCGCGTATAGGGGCACGCACGCATACTGTATGCGTGCGCGCCGATGCTGCTCGTGGCCCACTAAAGATGAAATCGCTGGGAGCGATTTCTGAAGCACTTTGGACCCAACCCAACTCATTTCTGATGCTATTTCATGCAGAATTCAAGATTGAGCAAGGGGGAGCAATTGTTTGAAGTGCTAGCATCATGTAGAGTAGTTTCTAGAGAGAGAAGCTCCCTATTCTCTCTAGAATTAGGCTAGGTTAGGTTAATCTCTTTTAGATCTAGGTTCAATCTCATGTTTTCATCTTATTTCCTTTATGAATTCTTGCTTCTACTCTTTGATTCTCATGGTTTGTAGTGTTAATTTTTCTTTTATGCTCTCTTTTATGTTCATGGATGCTCATGTTGGATTTAGATCTCTTTTAATGAAATTTGATATTTGATGTTTCTTTTATTGATGATTTGAATTGTTGATTTACTTTCCTTGCAATTGGTAGTTGGTAGATTTATAATTCTTGCATATTTACCATGCTTTCCATTTATACCCAATAAGTGTTTGACAAAATGCTTGGTTGGGCTTTAGAGTAGATTTTGAGCATTCTTGGCTTGGAAAGAGTAATTAGGCAATCTTGAGTCATGAAAACTCAACTCATGTTGGTGATCTAGAGTTGTTAGCGAGTATTGTTTCCATTAACTCTAATCTCTTGCTAATTCACTTATTAAGTTGATTAGGACCTTTGGATTGAGATTAGCTAGTCTTGTTAGACTTTTTTCGAGTGTGAAGATAATATGATACCTTCTTCCATCTTCGGGGATGACGTAATGAGATAAATTCTTGTTTATTATTGTGACATGATTAACTAGTCTTGTTTGATATTTTCCCTATGTGAAGATGACATGATACCTTCTTCTATTTATTGGAGTTGACTAAATAAGATGAATTGATCATTGCATGACTAGGATAGAAAGCCTATGTTCTCAACCCTTGCCATGAATATCTCACCTTATTAATTGCTTTCTTTAATTGCTTGCTTGATTTACCTTTCTTGCACATTTAATTTCTTGCCCTTTTACCAAACCAAACCCCTTGCAGCTTCATAGCCAATAATTGACCATTTCATTGTAATTCCTTGTGAGACGACCCGGAGTCTAAATACTTCGGTTAATTCTTATTGGGGTTTGTACTTGTGACAAAACCATATTTTAAGTTGATGTGAGAGTTGTTTGTTAGTTTGGAGCTATGCTTACAACGAAGTAATTCCTTTCTTTAGGGAAAAAAATCTAAACCGACAATAATTTTTGTATCAAATTAATGGCGCCGTTGCCGGGGAGTTTCAATGGTGCTATGTTATTGGCTATTGTATATATTGTGAATTACTTGATTTTTGGTTTATTTGTTAGTTTTTGCTAGTTTTAGGATT
This sequence comes from Arachis ipaensis, assembly GCF_000816755.2. NCBI lineage: Eukaryota > Viridiplantae > Streptophyta > Magnoliopsida > Fabales > Fabaceae > Arachis > Arachis ipaensis. Next base: position 41,245,116 of record NC_029791.2, on the reverse strand, counting down.
TGGTTTTCTTTGTTTCTTGCTAGAATTTGTTTTTGTTTTCTCTTATCACCATGAATTCTCATCACTTTGGCTATGAGTGTAGTTCAAACTATGTTGTAGGAAATGAATGCTTTAATGAGGATTTGTATTAAGGCTTTGGAGATCAAAGATGGGAGGAGCCCCAAGCTTATGGACAACCTTCTTGGCAACAACCTCCTCCGAACTCTTATGGGTATAATCCTAATCCTAATGCATACCAATCCAATGTGTGTGATGACCCTTATTGTGATTGTCAACCACAACCACCACATGCATATGAACCCCCTCCTCAACATAGCCCTCCACCACACTCACAAGCCTTCTACCACCATCCACCTCCATATGATCCCAACCCGTATCCACCATACCAACCACCATATCATTCATACCTAGAGCCACCACCATTCCAACACTAATACTCCCAAGAACCACAGAGTCCACACACACCACCTCAAGAATTTCACCAATATGAACCACCTTCCAATTATAACAACCTTCCCTCAAACAATGAACCCTCTCTTCCACCATCACTTCCCAATGAAGCTTCCATGCTAGAATTGAGAGATCTTGAATTTCATATCTTAAGGCGACACGAGGAGGATGAAAAAAAAGTTTGAGGAGTTAAGAGCAAAAATGGCTATCATGGTAGAACCCATTAGCAACATAGTCTTGTCCCGCCTAAGCCTATGCGATCAAGGCACTCCCATTGTTGAATGTGGAGAAGCAACCAAGGAGCTTAGTGAGGGAGTGAACTTGAAGCTCCAAGGTGAAGAAGAGGAGTTAAAGCAAGAAATACAACAAGAGGAGGAGGTAGAGATTATTGAACAAGAGGAAATAGTGGTTGGAGCCTTAGGATATGTTGAGTACATAGAGGAAGCACAAATTGAAGAGCCTTCTTCCATGGAGTTCGAAGTTGATGTTGAGGAGGAGAATGCACAACCTCCAAGGCACAATGTGATTGAAGAATTGGAAGAAGTGTCCCAAGTAATAGGCCCTCCTATTTATGATGATTCCATACCAACATATGATCCTTTTGAGCTTGAAGAATCCTTCCCTACTATGCTTGGAATTGATGATGAGGTAGATTTTACTCAACTTCCTATGTATGATTTGAGTGATAGGGAAGAGCTAGAGGACATTGGTGAAGAAGAATGTGAACTTGAGGAAGCTTGGCAAGAGGTGGAGCATGAAGTATCTTTCCAAGTGGTGGAAGCCTTCCAAAAAGGATGGATGGGAGTGGAGCGTGTTTTGTCAAGACCGTTGGGAACTCCTCCACCTAGGTTGTCATCTAATCCTTCATTTGAGTGGGTAAAACTTCTAACTCTTAGCTTTATTATCCCACTTGAATATGGTTTGCTTGAGATGGATGGCCAACTTAGGGCGCTTTGTGGAATTAAGCGTATGAAGAGGATATTTAGTGGTTGGCATTGTAAGTCTAGGCTCATTATGGTTGAAGCTTCAAGGAGCAAAGGTTGGACTAGTGCTCGATTGGATGGGTCTAGGAGGATAGTTTGGTGCTTCCATGAGAATTCATCTCTCTTGCCACCCGGAAGAAATCACCATGATCAACTAAAGGACGGGTGTGAAAACAAAGTGTGGGATCCCGGATCACACAAGGAAAATCAACTTTGGGAGCCCATGGTTTGTGAAGAACTCCATCGAAGCTTGGAGTTATTAACTTTGAATGATGAAGCGCAATGGAAGTCCAAGCATTGGTGGATGTTCAAGGATGGATTCAAGCACAAGCCACCTTGACGGATAGCTTCCCATAAGTCCAACTTAAGGACAATAAACAAAAGTGCTAGGTGGGAGACACCCCACCATGGTAAAATCTTTTCATTTTTCTTTTTTGTACATATTAGTAAAATAGGTTTAATTTCATGTTTTGTTTGATTAGTTGAGTTTAATTGGGAGTCTAGTAGGTTGAATAAGGTTTTGTGATGTTTCGGTAGTTGTTTGGGGGTTTGGAATGCTTAGTTTGGTGCAAAAACATAGAAAAATTTTGAAAAAAAAAATAGAGCACCATCCACGTGCACGCGCGCTTCACGCGTACGCGTGAATCAAGCAATTTTGGCTATCCACGCGCACGCGTCATGCACGCATACGCGTGGATTGAATTTTTGCACTTCCCATACATTCACCCGAGAGTTGTGCTTGAGGTGTGCCAACTTTGTGCCCCAGGGCACGCGCACGCGTACCTTGCGCGTACGCATCGACTCTCTACTTTGCCATGCACACGTACGTGTCAGCCGCGCGTACGTGTCAGCCGCGCGTACGCGTCGCTGCCATTTCATCAATCCACGCTTACGCATACATGACGGGCACGCGTGGATTGCCCTGTTTCACTCATCTTCTTTTCTTCTCCTCTTTCCATTTCTTTCCTTCTTCTCTCTTCTCTTCTTTTTTTTCCACCCTTCAAACATCATCCAACACTACCAAACATCATATAACACCATTCTCCTTTTAGTTAGTTAGTTAAGTTTAATTTTTGTTTTCCATTATAAGTGTTGGATTACTAATCTTGTTTACTGTTCACTGCTGCTTAGTACTGATAGGATGTTTGTTTAACATCATTGTTGTTAATTGTCATTGTTGGATTTCTTTTTTGAGGTTGTATTTGGATACTTGGTTCGGAACTTTTCATGCTTAATGCTTGTGAACGCCAAGTACATGTTACATTGCCTTCATGCATCTTACCTCTTTGAATTGCATGTTTTGGCCACCATACATTCATCATCCATTGCTAGGCAATTATATATTATCATTGCATTTTTAGGCGATGCTTGTTTGTGATCTACCCTTTGTTCATATCACCTATTTCATCCATTGAGATTGTGGAATTGTGAAATTGGATTGAAAGCTTACCTAGTGACGTATTTTTGAGCTTTTCTAAGCTTTGTGGACCATGCTTGCTATGTGAAATAATTTTTGACTTCTATATCCTTTTTTTCTAAGTAATATAGCATCCATGTGTTTCACCTCTATGTCACTTAGGTGTTGCAACAACTTCAATATTTGTCATTGTTTGATGTGTAAGCTCTCTATACCATTTTGTTCATCAAATTTACTTACACATCAACCAATGTCCATGCATTATCTAATTTCACAATTGCTTGATTTTTGCTTGAATGCTTTTATGCTTCTTCATTACTTGTTGGGTTGTTTTAGCCTACAAGTCTTTTAAAGTATCTCAAGCACACTAGAATGAGTGAAGTGCATGTTTTCTTTTGTGTAATTGTGATATAACCTTTTGTACTAGTGTGTGTGTATTCTAAACCGCGCGCAATTTTAGAACCCACACACATATTTTTCATCAATGTCACACTAATTCACTCACTCCATTCTAGTGGTTCTTACCTCATTCCAACAATTCATGCTTCTCTGCTTTTGTATGTTTTCATCTTACGGTGTTTATTTTGTTTTTTCATGATTGATGCACCATAAGCAAAAATGGAAGCGGAAGGAAGAACACGCAGCACCGGTTAACCCACCAGCTGAAGGTGGCAACTCGGAAAGTCGCCGTACCCCCTTCCTCATTTTTAGTGCACTGAGGACGGTGCAAACTTTTAAGTGTGGGGAGGTCGTCCGACCATTCGGCATTTTTGGGTAACAAGTTTCTAATCCCAACATTCTTACATTTCATTTTAGGATTTTTAGTTGCACTTTCTCATTTTGCATATGTATATATTAAGCTTAGTCAAAATCATGATATTTTCCAAGGATTTTATCTATAGGGCACCCTTATTGATTGAAAAAATTTTTTTTTAGAACTTGCTTGAATTATATACTTTGTGGATCATGTTTTGAGCTAAGAACACAAGCATGTGAGATTTGAGCCTAATTGTGTGGTTACATCATACATAACTACTTACTTTCATTCTTGTGTGCATTATTCTCTTCCTATGATTGTAATCTTTGATTTGTTTGATTCTTTATGTCCATTACTTTGTGTATACATGCATTTATATGATTGAGGCCATTGTTCAAATAGCTCACTTACCCAAATAGCCTACCTTTTATCTTTCATTGTTAGCCAATTTTGAGCCTATGCTTAACCCATTTGTTCTTAATTGTAGCACATTACAAGCCTAAGTGAAAAATAATAAATGTCCTTAATTTGAATCTTTGATTAGCTTAGGCTAGTGAGAGTGTTCATTATTTGATTTTGGGAAAGTTGGGAATATTGGGTAGAGATAAAAGTGTGTTTTTGTATTTGTGTTGAGAATCTTGGAAATTGGGAACATACTCATGTATTAATCATGTGTAAACCATATGCATTGATGTTCTTGTATACATTTTTTAGTTATACCCCAAAACAAGGTTCAATAAAAGTCAATGCATATGGGTGGTGATCAAAAAGAGAATGCATGAGTGTGTGAAAAAGTGAAGAATGGGTAGTTAGGTTTGTTTAGAATTGTATAGGTTGTCATAGGTTAGGTGGGAAGTTTAAATTAATCAAAGATTCAAATTTCAAGCTCACTTGACCATATGCATCCTACCTTGACCCTAGCCCCATTACAACCTATGGGAAAGCCCTCATGATATTTGTATGCATGCATAAAGTAATTGTTGATTGTTAGATGAAAAATAAATTTTGGAAAGCATGATTACGGGGAGAATTGAGTGAATCAACCCTATACACTTGAGTGACTAGAGCGGATACACATCCGGTGATGGTTCGATCGCTCAATTACATGTTTCCACCCATGATCATATTTTCTTGCAAGTTTGTAAAGTCTTTCAATGATTCACTTCAATTGTGGGTTGAGTTGATTGCTATTGCCTTATCCTTTGTGTTTGTACACATATTCTTGGAGATTGATTTATTTTGACCAAGCAATTGCATTCATGTAGATAGATTGCATATAGATAGATTGTAGATAGTTAATTTGCATTGAATAAATGTTGATACCCCTTTGCTTCTTTCTTGATTTTAGCATGAGGACATGCTTAGTTTAAGTGTGAGGAGATTTGATAAACCCCAATTTTGTGGTTTATCTTGTGCTTAATTTGGGAGATTTTATCACCTTTTCCCACATTTATTCAATGAAATAGCATGGTTTTGTAATTCTCCCTTGAATTGTGGTTAAGTGTAAAAACATGCTTCTTAGGCCCTTAAATTCGTGATTTTAATTCACTTTAATTCCATTCGATGCTTTGATGTGTTTGTTGAGTGATTTCAGGTTCATAAGAAAAGTATTGGATGGAAGAAGTGAGGAGAAAAGCATGCAAAGTGGGAGAACTCATGAAGAAATGAAGGAACCGTAAAGCTGTCAAGCCTGACCTCTTCGCACTCAATCGATCATAACTTGAGCTACATGGTCCAAATGAGGCGATTCCAGTTGCGTTGGAAAGCTAACATATGGGACTTCGAAATGATATAAAATTTTTCATATGATGCTTCGCGTATAGGGGCGCGCACGCGCACTATACGCGTGAGCGCCGATGCTGCTCGTGGCCCACTAAAGATGAAATCGCTGGGGGCGATTTCTGAAGCACTTTGGGCCCAACCCAACTTATTTCTAATGCTATTTCATACAGAATTCAAGCTTGGGCAAGGTAGGAGCAATTTTTTGAAGTGCTAGCATCATGTAGAGTAGTTTCTAGAGAGAGAAGCTCCCTATTCTCTCTAGAATTATGCTAGGTTAGGTTAATCTCTTCTAGATCTAGGTTTAATCTCATGTTTTCATCTTATTTCCTTTATGAATTCTTGCTTCTACTCTTTGATTCTCATGGTTTGTAGTGTTAATTTTTCTTTTATGCTCTCTTTTATGTTCATGGATGCTCATGTTGGATTTAGATCTCTTTTAATGAAATTTGATATTTGATGTTTCTTTTATTGATGATTTGAATTGTTGATTTACTTTCCTTGTAATTGGTAGTTGGTAGATTTATAATTCTTGCATATTTACCATGCTTTTCATTTATACCCACCAAGTGTTTGACAAAATACTTGGTTGGACTTTAGAGTAGATTTTGAGCATTCTTGGCTTGGAAAGAGTAATTAGGCAATCTTGAGTCATGAAAACCCAACTCATGTTGGTGATCTAGAGTTGTTAGCTAGTATTGTTTCCATTAACTCTAATCTCTTGCTAATTCACTTAGTGAGTTGATTAGGACCTTTGGATTGAGATTAGCTAGTCTTGTTAGACTTTTTTCGAGTGTGAAGATAATATGATACCTTCTTCCATCTTCGGGGATGACGTAATGAGATAAATTCTTGTTTATTATTGTGACATGATTAACTAGTCTTGTTTGATATTTTCCCTATGTGAAGATGACATGATACCTTCTTCTATTTATTGGAGTTGACTAAATAAGATGAATTGATCATTGCATGACTAGGATAGAAAGCCTATGTTCTCAACCCTTGCCATGAATATCTCACCTTATTAATTGCTTTCTTTAATTGCTTGCTTGATTTACCTTTCTTGCACATTTAATTTCTTGCCCTTTTACCAAACCAAACCCCTTGCAGCTTCATAGCCAATAATTGACCATTTCATTGTAATTCCTTGTGAGACGACCCGGAGTCTAAATACTTCGGTTAATTTTCATTGGGGTTTGTACATGTGACAAAACCACAAATTTAATTTGATTTGAGGGTTGACTATCGGTTTGAACTATACTAACAATGGAATTATTTTGTGAAAATCCGAACCGGTATAAATCCTTGTGTCAGCTCGGCATTGAGCGCCCAGGAGGGAGCTATCAGCATTTTCCTTTCTTGCTCTAGGCTTTTCCAAACTGCTTCGAATTTCACCTAAAACTATAAAAACACAAGAAAACTCAAAGTATCATCCAAAGGTGATTTTTGCACTAAAATCAAGTAAAAGTAAATAATAACTATATAAAAATAACTAGAAAAAGGGTATAAGATGCTCACGCATCAACTTGATGTGGGATAAATTCCGGCTTTGAAATTTCCAAAGGATTCTCAACTCAATGTCACAAGCATAGCCTAAGCCGACAAGCGATCTCTGATGAACGAATATTTTATACGCTTTTTAGCATTATTTTCTTAGTGTTTTAGTTATGTTTTGTTGAGTTTTATTATGTTTTAATAGGTTTTAGTGAAAAATTTATATTTTTGGATTCTACTTTGAGTTTTTGTGTTTTCTTTATGATTTCAGGTAATTTCTGGCTGAAATTGGGGAGTTTTGGCAAAGTCCAATTCAGAGGCAAGGAAAGCATAGCAGATGCTGTCAGATTCTGATCTTTGTGCATTCAAACGAGCATTTCTGGAGCTACAGAGGTCTAACTGAAGCATTCTTAATAGCATTGGAAATCTCACTTCCAGAGCTTTCCAGTAATATATAATGATCTATACTTTGCTTTGAAGGAGACTACCCATATTAAGCGTTGAAGCCCAAATCACTCCCTTTCTGGCGTTCAACGCCCCAAGAGGACTCAAGCCAATGTTGAATGCCCAAATCACCCTCTTCCTGACATTCAACACCACCAAAGGAGTACAAGACAGCATGGACAACCCTCTAATGGGCGTTCAATGCCCATTCTTCAAGATGGACGCTAAGCTCAGCCCAAGCACTCAAACAAAGTGGGCCCAAGACTGGACTTTTGCACCTCTTTTCTAGTTTATCCTATTTTGTACTTCTTAGTTATTAGAGTAGTATATATAGGAGAAGATCATCCATGTTTAGGATCTTCTACCACCACTTTCGAATTACACATTACTTTCTGTACAGTATGAGCTACTAAACATCCTAAGTTAGGGTTAGGAGCTATGCTGATTCTTATGGATTAATAATATTAGTGTTTCTATTTCAATATATGTCTGATTCTATTCTATGATGCATTCTCGTTCTTCAATCTTATGAATCTGAGGTGAAACGTGACATTCATCATTGTTCTACATGGATTTACATGAGTCCTGATCGGGATAGTGGAAGCCAGAGCTTGAGGACGCATCACAGAAAAGCGGGTACGTGGCATATAATCCCGTTAGTTCTGGGTAGATAAGGTCTTCGTGGCACTAAGGCTAGAGTCAAAAGCGGCATTCTCTGATCCGAAAGATTCGACCTTGTCTGTGGCATTTTGAGTAGGATCACCTAAAGGGAAGTGGATTGCTTAGAGCTTCACCTTCGGCTATAGTGAGAAACCATGAGCTAACTTGATGAGAGGACATGAGTTACTCACTTATGGTGGATTGCTATAGTTTAGAAGAGATTAACTTGATGAGAGGACATGAGTTAATCACTTACGGCTGCCATTGAATGAATCATTTGTTATTGAGATAGACAGTAAGAAAAGTTAATCCAGAAAGTTAATTTTCAAATTGAGGATTGCTATAGTTTAGAAGAGATTAACTTGATGAGAGGACATGAGTTAATCATTTATCATTGTTTTCACATCAATATGGTCTTTCTTTCTTTATTATTTCGTTTATGCTTTCAACAAACAGCCATCTTTTCTAATCGCCTGACTAAGATTTGCAAGATAGCCATTGCTTGCTCAATCTAACAATCCTCGTGGGATTCGACCCTCACTCACCTGAGGTATTACTTGGACGACCTGGTGCACTTGTCAGTTCAGTTGTGCAGAGTTCTATTCCGCACACCAATCTCCAATCAAAGTATATAAGAATCTCACAACAAACAAATCAATTATTGGGAGTAGAATCCCGGGTCGTTTTCCGTAGGAATTACCATAAGATGCACATCATTGGTTAGGAGTTTTGGGGAGTTTTTGAATTGAATGCGAAAAAAGTAAAGTGACAAGAATCTAAAGGAAAAGAAAAACTAACAATTAAATTGAAGTAACCAGAACTATCAATCAAACAATTAATTAACTAACAAGCATGCAATAAAAGGAGAGCAATAATAAAATCAAGCTAAGAGAGCTAAGAAATCAAAGTTAACAAGAGAAATGACAATCAATCAATATAAGAAACCTTGGCTAGGGGTGAGAATTAGAATTCCTATCCTCATTGTTTTTTTTAAGTGTGATGGTAAATGCTTATTGCTCTCACTTAGTTATTCTCTAACAATTGAAAAAAAGTCAAGTGAGCACAATTAACTCTAGTCCACAAGTCCTACTAAATTCCTAGTGAAAGACTAGTTTTAGTGGAGTTCAAGCTAGTTAGCAACCTTCAATTACCAATCAATACTAGAATTTTACAATTCAAGATTCTCTAATTACTCAACCCCAAAGACAAGAGGGGAATTCTACTCCATAATCATAAGTAACATTTCCTCAAACACTTGGTGAGCAATAATAAAATACATCATAAAATTGAGAAAGCAATCCAAATTAAAGCTACCCACTATCAACAATCAACAATAACAAATCAAATAACACAAATGAAACATGAAAGACCTCATTGAATTAACTAGAAAGTAAATCCAACAAGATCCAAAATCATAAACCAAAATATCTAGAGTTGCAAGAGTGCTAAGTAAAATTAAAGAAGAGGAACTATAATTTTAGTAATAAAACTGAAATTAACAAAGGTTTAATCCATGGATTATAGCAAAACTGATCAAATAACACTAAAACCTAGAGAAAAGGAGGAGTTTCTCTCACTAGAAGTAAAAAACTATGTAAAATCTAACTAATGTAATGTTTTGTCCAAGCCTCCTTCACTCCCTAGCCTCTAATCTTCAAATTGGGCTTGAAACTGGGCCAAAGAAGCTCAAAAATTGACCCCAGTGTCTT
>NC_029791.2:41208736-41235245 GCF_000816755.2 Arachis ipaensis | reverse complement strand
TATGCTGCAATGTGGTCTACGTACGCGGACGAGGAGCAAAACGGATAATGCTTACGTGACATCAAGGATGCATACGCAAGTCTACCGAAATTCCAAATCTTCATTTCTTCATGATTTCCCACTCTTCCTTGCTTCCTTTTCCTCTTCTTCTGGTCCATCCTTGATTCCTAAAACTTGAAATCACTTAACAAACATATCAAGGCATCGAATGGAATTTAAGAGAATTAAAATTTGCATTTTTGAAGCCTAAGAAGCATGCTTTTCCATTTAAGTACAATTTAGAAGGAAATCATAAAGGTGTGCTATTTAAGTGAATAAATGTGAGTTTATATGATGAAATCCATTCAATTCAAGCCAAAATTTGTCATCAAATATGGATTCATCAGAGATTAAAAGGAGGATGATAAGTGGATATCTTATATGCTTTTTCTTTGCATTTCTTAGTATTTTTGGTTATATTTTATTAAGTTTTAGTATGTCTTAGTGCAAAAATTCATGTTTGGATGCTACTTTGAGTTCTTGTATTTTTCCTATGATTTTAGGAGATTTTTGGGCGAATTTACCCAAAATTGGCAAAGTCTCGTTCAGAGATGAAAAAAGGATAACAGATGCTATCAAATCCTGACCTCCATGCATTCCAACGAGCATATCTTGAGCTACAGAGGTCCAATTGATGCGTTCTCAACGGCGTTGGACTTCCAGAGTTTTTCAACAATATATAATAGTCTATACTTCTCTTCTAGATCATTGCCCATAACTGGCGTTGAACGTCCACATCTGGAGTTCAACGCCCATAAGGGAGCAAACCCAGGTTGAATTCCCAAAGCTGGTGTTTAACGCCACCAAGGGAGCAAGGAAGCAGCGCATTCACCCCCTAATGGGTGTTCAACGCCCATTCTCCAAGTTGAATGCCAGGCTTGGATGAAACACTCAACTAAAGTGGGCTCAAAGTGGATTTTAGCACTCCTTAGCTTATTTTCGTTTATCCTTGTACTTTTTAATTTTAAATAAACATCTTTTAGGGTTAGCATCTCCTATTTAAAGAGGAGATCACTTAGGTTTAGGAATCAACTTTGACTATCAAACACCTAAGTATTCTCTATAAATTATGAGAAACTAAACCTCCTAGGTTAAGATTAGGAGCTCTGCTTATTCCTATGGATTAATATTATTACTTTTCTTCTTTAATATATGTTTGATTCCATTCTATGATGTATTGTCGTTCTTCATCCAAATGAATCTGGGGTGGAATGAGAGTATGACCCCTTATTCTACATGAGTTCTTGCAAGTTATATGGGCCAATTGGGATATGTGAGCTAAGGCTAGAATATTGAGCTTTATTCTCCGATCCAAAAGATCTGAGCTTGTCTGTGGTATTTTAAGTAGGATAAATGGATTGTGGATTGCATAAGCTTCATCTTCGTTCACATTGAATGACCACCGACAATGGCGTTTGATGTGAATTAGAGGAGATTAATTGATCACGACCAATGGTATTAATCACTTACAGCTTTATCATAGAATGAATCATTCATTGTTAAAGTAGTCAGTAGGAAGTATTAATCCGAAAAGATAAAGCATCTCTGACGCCTTAACTGATTCCTCATTAATATATCGACGTCAATTTTTCATTGCTCTGTTTACTGTTTTGTTTTATGCACCTACAACAATAACCACTATCTTTCTATTTTCCTGACTAAGATCTTCAAGATCACTATCCCTTGCTCAATCTAACAATCCTTGTGGGATCGACTCTCACTCACCTGAGGTATTTTTTGGATGACCCGGTGCACTTGTCAGTGAAGTTTTGCAGTTCAATTTTGCGCACCAGAAGAAACGGACTATTTTATGCAACCCACCTCAAGTGGCAGAATTTGCATTGGTTCATAAATTCTATGCAAATTTCTCTTGGGAGGAAGGAGGTGAACCTCCATAGTTAAGCTATCTGAGGGGCCAAATAATCAATTTTGGTCCGAATAATATTCGGAAGCTTCTTCGCCTCCCAAAACCTTCTTCTTCATCTTTTAACATGACATATGAGACAAGGATGAATATCCACCCTAGGTACAATGAAATCCTTATGGACATATGTGAACAAGGGGCTGAGTGAAGATGGATGTTGATGGAAGACCTTGCCAACTGAGGAGGAGGGATCTTACTCCAATGGCAAGAGGATGGTTTGAATTTATTCGAAGGTCCATCATCCATCATCAAACAAATCTGAGGCCACCACTAAGAGAGCTATCCTCATTCACTCCATCATGATTGGGGAGGAGGTAAGAGTTGAGAATTTTATCCCCAAAAACATTTACAGATTGACAAAAAGTGTGCATCAAAACTCTCTTATTGGCTTTCCAAGTCTTATCAAGTGCCTTTGTGAGCGCGTTGGAGTAAACATGAATGAAGGAGGCATTTTAGTGACCATGGGTCATAGCATTACAGCTTCAAGAATGGCCAAGGTGGTAAGAAGAGAAAACCATAACAACATCTAGAGGCACCACCTCCTTAAGATCAACCAACTGCAATTGAGCAATAAGTCCCTACAGGAGTTTATTGGAAGTTTCAGCATGACACCTGTTTTGAGGGTTACCTGAAATGTTGAGTTGGGTCAGAACGTGGAGTTTGGATTCCCTTCGAGTGACAGCGTCCGACTTGTTGGTGTCAAGGTGCTGCCTGTTCCGAGTTCCTCGTGAGGAGGTTGGGCGTGGTACCTGCAAGAGACTCTGATCCTTAAGTTAGCAAGGACTTTAAGTAGGTTTTTAGTAGAGTAGAACGTGAGTTATACCTTGGGGATCTAGTGTATTAATAGTAGAGAGCGGTGGCTTCCCTGAGCGCGATAATCTTAACTTATCTTATATCTTTGAAAGTTTTGTTGTGATCTTATCCTCTTGGCCACCGCCTTTCTAGAAGTAGTGACTTTACCTTGGTCTCTTCTGGATGGTGTTTGACCTCTTAAAAGAGGTTGGCTAGAGGTTTGGAGGGCCTTCTAAGAGGCCGGCCCGTTCGCCATACTAGGTCCTGGGTAAGAGCTCGGGTCTGGGTATGAATAGTGCCCAGCTCGAGCTTCAATCTTTTTATAGGTTGTGCTCGAGCATGAGTGACTTCGTCTTTATTAGATACTTCCTTTGAGGTAGCTCGGGCAGGTGACCTTTTCGTTGGTTTTTTGAAATTTGAATTGTTGCTCTGCTTTAAATGTGGAGCTTAGTTTGGCACAAAAGTTTCCTTCATTTCTGCGAGCGCCTTTAAGGTTTTATTGATTGGGCCTTTATTCCTTTGCTGTTTCATTCTTTTGGTGTTTATTAAAAGTCTTGGTGCTTCTTCTTCTTTCTCTTATTCTTTCCCTTTCTGCGACGCCCCTTTCTTTTCATTTTCTTTCCAAGTTTTTTCTCTTTGTTGCCGTTTGACTGCGTTTTGGGCTCAAGAATTTCTCTTTCTTGGTTTTCCTGGTGTCTTCCTTCTTGGAGAGGAGCATTCGTGCCATTGCTGCTTGACGTGCTTTTCCCTTCAACTTTCTCTCGAGTTAGAACTTTCGCCTTTCTTCGTTTTTCTTTTACTACTTCTTAGTGGTAGCCTCTGATAGATGTTTGGTTGAGGTTTTTGCCTCGCTGTATTGTAGGTGGCCTTTGGTAGTGTTTACTTGTTTTGTCTGATTTTTCAAAAAGTGACATTTCTGTAGCTTTTTCAGGAAAGGACTTTTTTTGTTTAACTCGGTTGTTTCTAGTAATTTTTACTACTTTTGTTCTACTTTTTTGACTTTGGGGTTGTTGCTGTTGGGATGATGCACTTGATGTCAGGGGGGTTCTTTTTGGGCTTTTTCGTACCTCTGAGTTGTGCCTTGTTGTATTCGTGTTGCCTCCAAAAGGTGTTACTGTGTCGCGACGTCGATGTCGTGAGGTGGGGGCACCTTTTAGCTGGTTTAGGTGTTTTTTGATAGAAATGCTGTGTTTTGTCAGTCTTTGTGGTTTTACCTGATCTCTTTTACCACTGACCGAGCTACTTGTAGTGATGGTTTTTTGTTTCTTTATTGTTGTGATTGTAAGTGTAGCTTTATGTCTTGTAGGGACCTTACAGAAATGTCTTCGAAAGTTCACATTGGCCTTGCTGACTGGATTGGTTCTGCAGTTCAATATTGCATGACGGTGGTAGATCGGGAGTATTGTGATCAGTTTAGGAGATTTCAAAGGGTTTGTGATAATAGGGAGGACGAAAAGTGTTCCGAGGGTTACCTGAAACTGAAGGTCGATCTCGGATGAGATCTATTGTGATGGCCGGAGCTATCGTGTCCGACTTGTTAACTTTGACGGTGCTGCTAATCCTGGTTCACCGGAGTGTAGTGGTACCTGCAAGAGACTCCGATGCTTAAGTTAGCATGGGCTTTGAGAAGGTATTTTGTGTAGAATCAGAGTATGAGTTATACCTGAGTTCTCCAGTGTATTTATAGTGGTGTGGGCTGACCTTTCTAAATAAGATAAGTTAGTTATCTTATCTTATCTTTGAATGAAGTCATCTTATCTTTTAGGCCAACCGCCTTTGGAGTGGGCTGTGTCCCACTTTCTGGGCCTACTTGGGCCTTTATAGCGATGGGGCCGAGCTTTTTAAGGGAGAGGTCGGTGGCCATCCAACCTGAAGAGCTCGGTCGTTCCTGTCTGAAGTCAGCTCGGGTCGTATAGCTCGACCCGTGGTATGAACAGTGCTCCTACTTGGGATCAATCTTACCCTTAAGGTCGTGTCTTTAGACTTCGACCCTTTGAGGAAGTTGAGCTCGAGCATTTTGCCTTTTAGTTGATCTTTGTATAACTCCTGTTGGGGAAGTTGACTCTTTAAATGCGAAGCGTTTTTCTTTTTTCCTTTTTAATTGCGGCACGCGTTGCGCTTTCTTGGGAACGTGCGAGGTTTAAATGCTCATTAATTTTCCTTCGCCATTTTCCTTTTTTCCCTCTTTCATTTCTCATTTTGAATTTCAAAGAATCACTTTATAGTTTCTTCTCTCCTTTTTCTTCGTCTCTTCGTTTGTTGTGGTGCTTCGTTCTCTCGTTTTCATGCCCCCAAGCCAATTTTCTTTTTCCTGAAAGCATTTGTTTGGCGCGTCGTCCTCTCGTCTTTAAGCAGTTGTCGTGTTCTCCTCCACATATTGGTTTTTTTTCCTTTCACTTTTCAACAGTCGTTCTTTCTGCATGCCTTCACTTGTCGCGTATTTCTCAAAGTCTTAATTTTTGCTTGAGTTTTGCTTTGAAAACTTTGAGTCTTTCTTCGAAAGATTGCATCTTTGTGCCTGATTATCGCTGTGATGTGCGCCTTTTTGTATTTCTGGTAGTTTTTGCTTCCTTAGGGCTTTTTGGCTAAGCCGCTGTTCCGGCCTCTCTTCATACAGAGCTTTTGTTTGAATTGTTTGGTAGAGAAAGGTTGTAGCTTTGATGATGAATTATTGGTAGAAAAGAAAGGTTTGTAGCTTCTTGGATTTTTGCGTGGTCTGTTTGATGATGATGGCTTTTTGCTTGTTTGTTGTCTCCAAAGGGTGCCCCTGGACTTTAGTGTGAGTCCTGGGGTTTCCCTTTTACTGCCGTATCTGACACTTGCTGTTTACTTTTATTGTCCGAGTTGTTTCCTTTTTTGCCCAAGTTGTTTGGTAGTAATCCAATTTTTCTTTTTCTTTATGTAGGGGTAGTTGACCTATGTCTTCCCGAAAAAATATTATCGAGATGTCTTTGAAAGTTCCTGGGCAGCTCAAAAATCGCCCTCAACAATCACTTTAAGTGGGTCACGTGCCAAGCGTCACGCGTGCACGTGGGTGACGCGTGCGCATCGCTGGCAAAACCTCTAATCACGCGTACGCGTGCTTGACGCGTGCGCGTGGCTTGAAAAATCTCCAATGCACGCGTACGCGTGCGTGACATGTGCGCGTGGCCCTCAATTCTCCAAAGGCTCATTTCTTCATGGATTCTCCACTTTGCATGCTTTTCTCTTCACTTCTTCCATCCAATACTTGCCTTATGAACCTGAAATCACTCAACAAACACATCAAGGCATCGAATGGAATTAAAGTGAATTAAAATCACGAATTTAAGGGCCTAAAAAGCATGTTTTTACACTTAAACACAAATTAGGGGAGAATTAAAAAACCATGCTATTTCCTTGAATAAATGTGAGAAAAGGTTTTAAAATCCCCTAATATAAGCATAAGATAAACCACAAAATTGGGGTTTATCAAACCTTCCCACACTTAAAACCAAGCATGTCCTCATGCTAAAATCAAGAAAGAAGCAAATGGTATCAACATTTATCCAATGCAAACTAACTATATGCAACCTATTTATGTGCAATCTATCTAAATGCAATCTATCTACATGAATGCATCTACTTGGTCAAAATAAATCAATTTCCAAGAATACATATACAAGTACGAGGGCTAAAGCAATAGCGATCAAAGCAAACCACAATTGAATTGAATCATTGAAAGATTTTACAAACTTGCAAGAAAAGATGATCCTGGGTGGAAGCATGTAATTGAGCAATCGAACCCTCTCCGGATGTGTATCCGCTCTAGTCACTCAAGTGTATGGGGTTGTTTCACTCAATTTTCCCCTAATCATGCTTTCCAAGATTTGTTTTTCATCTAACAATCAACAATTATTTCATGCATGCATACAAATATCATGAGGTCTTTCCCATAGGTTGTAATGGGGCTAGGGTCAAGGTAAGGATGTATATGGTCAAGTGAACTAGAATTTTGAATCTTTGATCAACTTAAACTTCCCACCTAACCTATGACAACCTATACAATTTCAAAGCTAACCTAACTACCCATTCTTCACTTTTTCACACACTCATGCATTCTCTTTTTGACCACTTCAACAAAAACACAAAAACATCCTTTTATCTCTACCCAATGTTCCCAACTCTCCCAAAATCAAATGATAAACACTCTCACTAGCCTAAACTAATCAAAGATCCAAACAAGGGACATTTATTATTTTTTCGCTTTAGGCTTGTAATGTGCTAAAATTAAGAACAAAAGGGTTAAGCATAGGCTCAAAATTGGCTAACAATGGAAGATAAAAGGTAGGCTATTTGGGTAAGTGAGCTATTTAAAACAATGGCCTCAATCATGTAAATGCATGTATACACAAAATAATGGACATAAAGAATTAAACAAATCAAAGATTACAATCATAGAAAGAGAATAATGCACACAAGAATGAAAATAAGTGGTTATATGTGATGTAACCACACAATTAGGCTCAAAACTCACATGCTTGTGTTCTTAGCTCAAAACATGTTCCACAATGTGTATAATTCAAGCAAGTTCTAAATTTTTTTCAATCAATTGGGGTGCCCTATAGATAAAAATCCTTGGAGAATCTCATTATTTGACTAAGCTTATTATATACATATGCAAAATAAAAAAATGCAACTAAAAATCCTACAAGACCTAAGAATGAAATGCAAAAGTGTTGGGATTAGAAACTCGTCACCCAAAAACGCCGATCGGTCGGACGACCTCCCCACACTTAGAAGTTTGCACCGTCCTCGGTGAACTCAAAGATGAGTAAGGGGGTATGGAGACTCTCCGAGTTGCCACCTTCAGCTGGTAGGTCAACCGGTGTTGTGTGTTCTTCCTTCTGCTTTCGTTTGTACTTATAATGACTCCAACATGAAAAATAGAAAGGAGAATAGTAAGAAGAGTAAATGCAAAAGCAAGGAAGCATAAATTGTTGGAATGAGGTAAACACTAGAATGAAGTGAGTTCTAGGTGTGTGGGTTCTAAGATGCATGCGGTCTAGAACATACACTAGCATAAAGAACTATGTCACAATTACACCAAAAAGGAACATGCACTTCACTCATTCTAGTATGCTTGAGATGCTCTAAAGTTGTAGTTAAGACAACCAAACAAGCAATAAGAAAGCATGAAAGCATTCAAGCCAAAGACATAAGGATGCATATGATCAAGAAGCACAATGCATTAAGATAAATGCACATAATCATCCATCAAGAAATTTCCTAATCAAAGGAAATGATGCAAATCACATGGCGACCAAATCATACAATTCAAGAATAGTTAAAGTGCTTTGAAGGCAATGTACCATGTTCTTGGTGTTCACAAAATTAAGCATGAAGAACTCAAAACTAAGTAATTAGTATAACCTCAACAAAGAATCCAACAAGGAATATAAACAAAATTGATGTCAAGATAACATCCTATTAGAAATCAGCAGCAGTAAACAGTAAAAAAGATTAGTAATCCAACACTTATAATGGAAAACAAAAGTTAAACAAAAATTAAACTAACTAACTAACTAAAAGAAATGGTGTTACATGGTGTTTGGTAGTGTTGGATGATGTTTGAAGGGTGGAAAGAAAAGAAGGGAAGAGAGAATAAGGAAAGAAATGGAAAGAAGATAAGAAAAGAAGAGTGATGAGAAAAGACGCCCACGCGTCCATGTGGAGTGGTGAAATTGGAGCGACGCGTACGCGCGAGGCACGCGTGCGCGTCGATGGCTTATTTCGAGAGCGACGCATATGCGTGAGGTACGCGTACGCGTAGGTAGCCTTACGCGAAAGGCACAAAACACGCGTAGTGCAGGCGCAACTCTCGGGAAAATGGCTTAGGGGTGGAAAATTTTGAATCGACGCATACGCGTGGGCGACGCGTGGGCGTGGATTGCTGAAAATGCTTGAGTCACGCGTACGCGTGATGCACGCGTATGCGTGGGTTGGTGCCCTGTTTTTAAAAATTTTTTTTCTATGTTTTTGCATCAAACCAAGCTTTCTAAACCTCCAAACAACTACCAAAACACCATAAAACCTTATTCAACATATTAAACCACCTACTTAAACTTAACAAACCAAAAAAAAACATGAAACTAAGCTAATTTTACCAGTATTTACAAAAGAGAAAATGAAAAGAGTTTACCATGGTGGGGTGTCTCCCACCTAGCACTTTTAGTTTAAGTCCTTAAGTTGGACATTTGGTGGGGGTCCTTGCTAGGGTGGTTTATGCTTGAATTCATCCTTGAATCCCCACCAATGTTTGCATCTCCAATGTCCACCGGGATCCCAAATTAGGCGCATAAAGCCTTCAAGTACGCTTAAGTAAATGACAAGCCCCAAGAGTTTTGATTGTTGAAATAAATTCTGGGGTCCCATACCTTGTTCTTGCACCCATTTTCTTGTTGACTACTATAGTTAAATCTGGGTGACAAGGCTTGTGAATTCTTAATTAAGCACCCAAACATTCTTCTAGACCCTTGTAATTTGGTTCTACACTAACCATTACTATTCAACTTTGAACATGCAACCATCATGGACTTAGAGTGATGTTTCCAACCACTACATAACTCTCTCCTACTCTTAATTCCATAAAGAGCTCTAAGTTGTCCATCATTTTCAATCAAACCATATTCAAGTGAGAAAGTGAAGCTTAGGGATAAGAATTTTACCCACTTGAATGTTGTGTAAGATGGTGACTTACGAAGGGGTGGTCCCAATGATCTTGCAAGCTACAGTCCCTTGTGCTCTTCTTTGACTATCTCCACCTCTTTACAACTTTCTTCAACTTTAACCTCTTTCTCTTGGTGGCTCTCTTCCAATTCAATCTCTTCTTCATTGCTCACCAAGGGCATGAGAGGTTGTGCATCTTCTTCTTTGACCTCAATTTCAAGCCCAATGGGAGAGGATTCAATTGTAGATAGGAACTCCTCAATGATTGAATCCATCTCTTGATCAACCTCTTCAAAGTCTTCAGTCACGATATGCTTTGGAGGTTGTACATCCTCCTCAACATCAACATCAAACATCTTCGAAGGGGGCTCTCTAATGCTACATTCCCATGGACTTTCAATATCTCCTAGATCTTCAACCACTCCTTCTATTTCAATCATCTCTACCTCCCCCTCTTGTTGCACTCCTTGCTTCAACTCGTCTTCTCCACCTTGAAGCACCAAACTCACTCCCTCACTATGCTCATTGATTGCTTCTCTACATTCAACAATGGGAGTGCCTTGATCGCATAGACTTAGGCGGGAAGAGACCATGTTGTGAACGGCTTCCGCTACGATAGCAATCTTGCCTTCTATCTCCTTGAACTCTTCTTCATGCTTCATACATTTAGCTAGAAGCTCTTGTTGCTCTTGCCTTAGGGGTTGGAGAAACTCACCATTTGAAGGTGGTGGTGGAAGGGAGGGTTCATTGTTTGGGAGAACGAGTTCAAAATTAGAAGGTGGTTCATCTTGGTATGGATACGGAGATGGTGTATATGGAGGTGGTTCTTGGGATTAGCTGTGTTGGAATTATGGTGGTTCCATGTATGGTTCATATGGCTCATAGGGCGGTTGGTATGGTGGATAAGGGTTAGAGCCATATGGAGGTGTTTGGCGATAAGGGTCTTGTGAGTATGGTGGTTCAAAATTATGTTGAGGGGGTGATTCATAGGAATATCGTGGTGGTTGTTGACAATCACAATAAGGGTTACCACATCCATTAGATTGATATGCATTAGGAGTGGAATTATATCTATAAGAGACCGGAGGAGGTTGTTGCCAAGAAGGGTGATCAATCCTTTGAGGCTCCCTCCACCTTTTATTGTTCCATCCTTGATGCATGTTATCATTGTAGCTCCCATTTCCTACAACATAACTTGAGCCAAACTCATAGCCAAAGGGGTGAGAATTCATAGTGGCAAATAAAAAAAAAAGCTAACAAAAATAAGCAACAAAGTTCTGAAGCTAACAAAAACTAACAAATAAGCAAAAGATAAACATATTCACAATATTCACAATAGCCAATAATATAACACCATTGCAACTCTCCGGCAATGGTGCCATTTTGATGCTTCAGATTTCTCGTACGATTTAGAATTTCACAATTGAAATCTTGTTGCAAGTATAGTTCTAAACCAACAAAGAATCCTCACATGCAAAAATATTGGTTGTCACAAGTACAAACCCCAATAAAAAGTTAACCGAAGTATTGAAACCTCGGGTCGTCTCACAAAGAATTGCAATGAAGTGGTCAATTATTGGCTATGAAGATGCAAGGGGTTTGATTGATAAAAAGGGCAAGAAAATAAATGACAAGAAAAGTAAATCAAGCAAGCAATTAAAGAAAGCAATTAATAAAGAGAGACATTCATGGCAAGGATTGAGATCATAGGCTTTCTATCCTAGTGACTAATCATAACAATACTTAACAAGAATCTATCTTATTTCGTCATCCCCAATGTTGGGAGAAGGTGTAAGTTATCTTCCATTAGAGAAAGTCAAACAAGACTAGTTAATCTCAAGTCAAAACTCCTAATCAACTCACTAATTGAATTAGCAAGAGATTAGAGTAAATGGAAATGA
Organism: Arachis ipaensis; assembly: GCF_000816755.2. NCBI lineage: Eukaryota > Viridiplantae > Streptophyta > Magnoliopsida > Fabales > Fabaceae > Arachis > Arachis ipaensis. The sequence goes on along the minus strand of NC_029791.2, from coordinate 41,223,902 downwards.
TATTAACTAAGAACTCTAAGTCACCAATCTAAATTGGGTATTAATGACTCAAGATTGCCCAATTACCATTTCCAAGCCAAGAATGCTCAAAATCTACTCTAAGGTCCAACCAAGCATTTTATCAAACACTTGGTGGGTATCAAAGGAAAGCATAGTAAATGTGCAAGAAATATAAAATCTACCACTACCAATTGTAAGAAAAGTAAGATCAACAACTCAAATCAACAATAAAAGAACATCAAAATTAAATTGCATTAAAGGAAATCAAATCCAACATGAGTGCATGAACATAAAAGAGGTATAAAAGTAAAATTTACAAGAGAACTAAGAAGAATGAAGTATTGGGAACAAGAAATCATAAAGAAAACAAGATGAAATCAAATAATTGAATCTAGATCTAAGATGGAAATATCCTAAGAACCTTCATTCTAGAGAGAAGAGGGAGCTTCTCTCTCTAGAAACTAAACTACATGATGGTAAGCTACAACCAATTGCTCCCCATTTGCTCAATCTTCAATTTTGTATCAAATACCCTCAGAAACAAGTTGGATTTGGGCCTGGGCAGCTCAGAAATCGCCCCCAGCAATTTTCACTTTAAGTGGCTCACGTCCCAAGCGTCACGTGTGTGCGTCGCTGGCAAAACCTTTACTCACGCGTATGCGTGCTTGACGCGTGCGCGTGGCTTGAAAAATCTCCAATGCAAGTGTACGCGTGCGCGTGGCCCTCAATTCTCCAAAGGCTCATTTCTTCATGGATTCTCCACTTTGCATGCTTTTCTCTTCACTTCTTCCATCCAATACTTGCCTTATGAACCTAAAATCACTCAACAAACACATCAAGGCATCGAATGGAATTAAAGTGAATTAAAATCACCAATTTAAGGGCCTAAAAAGCAGATTTTTACACTTAAGCACAAATTAGGGAAGAATTACAAAACCATGCTATTTCCTTGAATAAATGTGGAAAAAGGTGATAAAATCCCCTAATCTGAACCTCTGCTTTCCTATTGCCTTCTTCCATTCATTCATACTCCTTTCATGGCAAGCTTTATGTTGGGCATCACCATTGTCAATGGCTACTTCCCGTCCTCTCAGTGAAAATGTTCCAAATGCGCTGTCACCGCACGACTAATCATCTGTCGGTTCTCGGTTCTCGTGGAATAGGATCCATTGATCCTTTTGCGTCTGTCACTATGCCCAACACTCGCGAGTTTGAAGCTCGTCACAGTCATCCCTTCCCAGATCCTACTCAGAATACCACAGACAAGGTTTAGACTTTCTGGATCTCAGGAATGGCCGCCAATAATTCTTAAACGCCAGCTTTTGTGCCAGTTTGGGTGTTTAACTCCAGCTTTTATGCTAGTTTTGGCGTTTTGATGCCAGAATTTCTATGCTGACTTAGAACGCCAGTTTGGGCCATCAAATCTCGGGCAAAGTATCGACTATTATATATTTCTGGAAATCCCAGGATGTCTACTTTCCAACGCAATTGAGAGCGCGCCAATTGGATTTCTGTAGCTCCAGAAAATCCACTTCGAGTGCAGGGAGGTCAGAATCCAACAGCATCTGCAGTCCTTTTTCAGCCTCTGAATCAGATTTTTGCTCAGGTCCCTCCATTTCAGCTAGAAAATACCTGAAATCACAGAAATACACACAAACCCATAGTAAAGTCCAGAAATGTGATTTTTATTTAAAAATTAATAAAAACATAATAAAAACTAGCTAAAACATACTAAAAATAATGCCAAAAAGCGTATAAATTATCCGCTCATCACAACACCAAACTTAAATTGTTGCTTGTCCCCAAGCAACTAAAAATCAAATAGGATAAAAAGAATAGAATATACAATGAATTCCAAAAACATCTATGAAGATCAGTCTTAATTATATGAGCGGGGCTATTAACTTTTTGCTTCTGAACAGTTTTGGCATCTCACTTATCCCTTGAAGTTCAGAGTGATTGGCTTCTATAGGAACTCAGAATTCAGATAGTGCTATTGATTATCCTAGTTCAGTATGTTGATTCTTGAACACAGCTACTTTATGAGTCTTGGCCGTGGCCTTAAGCATTTTGTTTTCCAGTATTACCACCGGATACATAAATGCCACAGACACATAACTGGGTGAACCTTTTCAGATTGTGACTCAGCTTTGCTAGAGTCCCCAATTAGAGGTGTCCAGAGCTCTTAAGCACACTCTTTTTTCTTTGGACCACGACTTTAACCGCTCAGTCTCAAGTTTTCACTTGACACCTTCACGCCACAAGCACATGGTTAGGGACAGCTTGGTTTAGCCGCTTAGGCCAGGATTTTATTCCTGTGGGCCCTCCTATCCACTGATGCTCAAAGCCTTGGATCCTTTTTATTTTACCCTTGCCTTTTGGTTTAAAGGGCTATTGGCTTTTTCTGCTTGCTTTTTCTTTCTCTTTTTTTTTTCTTTTTTCTTTCTTTTTTCTTTCTTTTTTTTTGCATATATTTTTTTTTCTACAAGATTTTCACTGCTTTTTCTTGCTTCAAGAATCATTTTTATGATTTTTCAGATCATCAATAATATTTCTCCTTTTCCATCATTCTTTCAAGAGCCAACAATTTTAACATTCATGAACAACAAATTTAAAAATATGGACTGTTCAAGCATTCATTCAGAAAAATAAAAAGTATTGCCACCACATCAAAATAATTAATCTGTTTTAAAATTTGAAATTCATGCACTTCCTTTTCATTTTTTGATTAAAACATTTTTCTTTTAAGAAAGGTGATGGATTCATAGGACATTCATAACTTTAATACATAGACACTAAGACACTAATGATCATGTAATAAAGACACAAACATAGATAAACCTAAAGCATAATTTTTGAAAAATAGAAAAATAAAGAACAAGGAAATTAAAGAACGGGTCTACCTTAGTGATGGCAGCTTGTTCTTCCTCTTCAAGATCTTATGGAGTGCTTGAGCTCCTCAATGTCTCTTCCTTGCCTTTGTTGCTCCTCCCTCATAACTCTTTGGTCTTCTCTAATTTCATGGAGGAGGATAGAATGCTCTTGGTGCTCCACCCTTAGTTGTCCCATGTTGGAACTTAATTCTCCTAGGGAGGTGTTAATTTGCTCCCAATAATTTTGTGGAGGAAAATGCATCCCTTGAGGAATCTCAGGGATTTCATGATGAGGAATTTCCTCATGCTCTTGTTGAGGTCCATGAGTGGGCTCTCTTGTTTGCTCCATCTTTTTCTTAGTGATGGGCTTGTCCTCATCAATGAGGATGTCTTCCTCTATGTCAATTCCAGCTGAATTGCAGAGGTGACAAATGAGATGAGGGAAGGCTAACCTTGCCAAAGTAGAAGACTTGTCCGCCACCTTGTAAAGTTCTAGGGATATAACCTCATGAACTTCTACTTCCTCTCCAATCATGATGCTATGGATCATGATAGCCCGGTCTATAGTAACTTCAGATCGGTTGCTAGTGGGAATGATTGAGCGTTGGATGAACTCCAACCATCCTCTAGCCACAGGCTTGAGGTCATGCCTTCTTAGTTGAACCGGCTTCCCTCTTGAATCTCTCTTCCATTGAGCGCTCTCTTCACAAATGTCTATAAGGACTTGGTCCAACCTTTGATCAAAGTTGACCCTTCTAGTGTAGGGGTGTGCATCTCCTTGCATCATTGGCAAGTTGAATGCCAACCTTACATTTTTCGGACTGAAATCTAAGTATTTCCTCCAAACCATTGTAAGCCAATTCTTTGGGTCCGGGTTCACACTTTGATCATGGTTCTTGGTGATCCATGCATTGGCATAGAACTCTTGAACCATTAAGATTCCGACTTGTTGAATGGGGTTGGTGAGAACTTCCCAACCTCCTCTTCAAATCTCATGTCGGATCTCCGGATATTCACCCTTTTTGAGCTTGAAAGGGACCTCGGGGATCACTTTCTTCTTGGCCACAACTTCATAGAAGTGGTCTTGATGCACCCTTGAGATGAATCTCTCCATCTCCCATGACTCGGAGGTGAAAGCTTTTGCCTTCCCTTTCCTCTTTCTAGAGGTTTCTCCGGCCTTTGGTGCCATAAATGGTTATGGAAAAACAAAAAAGCTTTAGCTTTTACCACACCAAACTTAGAAGGTTTGCTTGTCCTCGAGCAAAAAAGAAGAAAGAAGAGAGTAGAGGAAGAAGAAATAGAGGAGATGGAGGGGGGTAGTGTTTCGGCCAAGGGGGGAAGTAGTGTTTAAGATGTGTGAAAATGAAGGAGTGAAGATGGGTTTATATAGGAGTGGAGAAGGGGGCTTGGGTTCGGCCATGTATGGGTGGGTTTTGGAGGAAAAGTGGTTTGAATTTGAATGGTGAGGTAGGTGGGGTTTATGATGGATGGATGTGGATTGGTGAAGGGTTTATGGAGAAGAGGGTAGGATTTGATAGGTGAGGGGTTTTTGGGGAAGAGGTATTGAGTGGATTGGTGAAGGGTATTTGGGGAAGAGTATTATGAAAAGGTGTGAAGAAGAGAGAGAGTGAGTTGAGGTTGGTGGGGATCTTGTGGGGTCCACAGATCTTGAGGTGTCAAGGATTTCTCATCCCAGCACCAATTAGGCGTGCAAAACGCCTTCTGCTACCAATCCTGGCGTTAAACGCCAGGTTGCTGCCCATTTCTAGTGTTTAACGCCAGCTTCTTGCCCTTTTCTGGCGTTAAACGCCAGTCTGGTGCCTATTTCTGGCGTTAAACGCCCAGAATGGTGCCAGACTTGGGCGTTTAACGCCCATTCTACTGTCCTTACTGGCGTTTAAACGCCAGTAGGCTTCTCCTCTAGGGTGTGCTATTTTTCATTCTGTTTTTTAGTTTGTTTTTGCTTTTTTAATTATTTTTGTGACTTCACATGATCATCAACCTACAGAAAATATAAAATAACAATGGAAAATAGAAATTTAACATAGATAAGTAAAATTGGGTTGCCTCCCAACAAGCACTTCTTTAATGTCAATAGCTTGACAGTGGGCTCTCATGGAGCCTCACAGATACTCAGAGCATGATGATGGCCTCTCAACACCAAACTTAGAATTTGGTTGTGGCCTCCCAACACCAAACTTAGAGTTTGAATGTGGGGATTTTGTTTGACTCTGCATTGAGAGAAGTTTTTCATGCTTCCTCTCCATGGTTACAGAGGGAGATCCTTGAGCTTTAAACACAAGGGAGTCCTCATTCACTTGAAGAACCAATTCTCCTCTGTCAATATCAATCACAACTCTTGCTGTGGCTAGGAAGGGTCTGCCAAGGATGATGGATTCATCCATACACTTCCTAGTGTCTAGGATTATGAAATCAGCAGGGATGTAGTGGCCTTCAACCTTTACCAAGATATCCTCTACAAGTCCATAAGCCTGTTTTCTTGAATTGTCTGCCATCTCTAGTGAGATTCTTGCAGCTTGTACCTCAAGGATTCCTAGCTTCTCCATTACAGAGAGAGGCATGAGGTTTATGCTTGACCCTAGGTCACACAAAGCCTTCTCAAAGGTCATGGTGCCTATGATACAAGGTATTGAGAACTTTCCAGGATCTTGTCTCTTCAGAGGTAATTTCTGCCTAGTCAAGTCATCAAGTTCTTTGGTGAGCAAAGGGGGTTCATCCTCCCAAGTCTCATTACCAAATAGCTTGGCATTTAACTTCATGATTGCTCCAAGGTACTTAACAACTTGCTCTTCAGTAACATCTTCATCCTCTTCAGAGGAAGAATACTCATCAGAGCTCATAAATGGCAGAAGTAAATTCAATGGAATCTCTATGGTCTCTGTATGAGCCTCAGATTCCTATGGTTCCTCATTAGGGAACTCTTTGGAGGCCAGTGGATGTCCATTGAGGTCTTCCTCAGTGGAAATCACTGCTTCTTCCTCCTCTCCAGGTTCGGCCGTGTGGGTCATGTTGATGGCCTTGCACTCTCCTTTTGGATTTTCTTCTGTATTGCTTGGAAGAGTACTAGGAGGGAGTTCAGTGACTTTCTTGCTCAGCTGACCCACTTGTCCCTCCAAATTTCTAATGGAGGACCTTGTTTTAGTCATGAAACTTTGAGTGGTTTAATTAAATCAGAAACTACAGTTGCTAATTTAGAGTGGTTCTGCTTAGAATTCTCTGTTTGTTGATGAGAAGATGATGGAAAAGGCTTGCTATTGCTAAACCTATTTCTTCCACCATTAGTGTTGTTGAAGCCTTGTTGAGGCCTCTATTGATCCTTTCATGAGAGGTTTGGATGATTTCTCCATGAAGGATTATAGGTGTTTCCATAGGATTCTCCCATGTAATTCACCTCTTCCATTGCTGGGTTCTCAGGATCATAAGCTTCTTCTTTAGATGAAGCTTCTTTGGTACTGACTGTTGCTGCTTGCATTCCAGACAGACTCTGAGAAAGCATATTGACTTGTTGAGTCAATATTTTGTTCTGAGCCAATATGGCATTCAGGGTATCAATCTCAAGAACTCCTTTCTTCTGACTTGTCCCATTATTCACAGGATTCCTTTCAGAGGTGTACATGAATTGGTTATTTGCAACCATTTCAATGAATAAGCTCAAAGTTATTTGCTCCAATGGCAGGGATTGAGATGCTTCTCCCATAGAATTTAGGAGTAGGTGCAGTAAAGTCACCAAACACCTTCCTTGCATTGTTGGCATTGTTGTTATTTTCGGCTGCCATGGCTTCTTCTTGTTTGAAAGTTTCTATTAGGTCCTCTATAGAGAGTTGTACTTTAGCTTCTTTTAGCTTTCTCTTCAAGGTCTTTTCAGGTTCAGGATCAGCTTCAACAAGAATGCCCTTGTCCTTGCTCCTGCTCATATGAAAAGAGAAGAGAAGAAAATATGGAATCCTCTATGTCACAGTATAGAGATTCCTTGAGGTGTCAGAGGAAAAGAAGAATAGAAGGAGAAGGTAGAGAAGAAAGAATTCGAACTTATCAAGAGGGATAGAGTTCGAATTGTACATTGAGGCAGAGTGTTAGTCCATAAATAAAAGGATTTGGGAAGAAGGGAAGAATTTTCGAAATTAAAGTAAAAATATTTTGAAATAATTAAAAGAAATTTTGAAAATTTGGTAAATGATTTTTGAAAACTAAGATTGGGAAAGAAATTAAGTGATTTTTGGAAAAGATTTTAAAATTTGAAATAAAAAAGATATGATTGAAAATTAATTTTGAAAAGGATGTGATTGAAAAGATATGATTGAAAAGATATGATTGAGAATCAAATTAAAAAGAGAAATTTTTAAAATTAAAGTTGATTACTTGACTAACATGAAATTAAAAGATATGATTCTAGAATTAAAATTTGATCCTTTCTTAATAGGCAAGTAACAACTTGAAAATTTTGAATTAAATCATTAATTGTAGCAAGGATTTTCAAAAATAATAATAATTTAAAAAATGGAAAGAAATTGATTTTGAAAAGATATGATTGAAAAGATATGATTTGAAAAATATTTGATTTTGAAAAATTATGAATATTTGAAAAAGATTTGAATTAAAAACAAAATCTCCCCTCTAGTGTCCTCCTGGCATTAAACGCCCAGAATGGCATCCATTCTGGCGTTTAACGCCCAAAATGCTACCTTTTTGGGCGTTTAACGCCCAGCCAGGTACCCTGGTTGGCGTTTAAACGCCAGTTTTCCTTCCTCACTGGGTGTTTTGAACACCCAGCTTTTTTTCTGTAATTCCTCTGCTGCATATTCTGAATCTTCAATTCTCTGTATTATTGACTTGAAAAGACATGGTTGGAAAACTAAGATTAAACAAATAATGCATGCAGGACACCAAACTTAGAAGTTTGTATACTAAGGACTATAACAATTTGAAAATGCATATGAGAAACAACAAAAGACACAAAACAAGAGAATTTAAAGATCAGAGCAAGAAAATCATCAAGAACAACTTGAAGATTAATGAAGAACATAATGCATATATTCGAAAAATGCAAGAATAAAGACATGCAATTGACACCAAACTTAAGATTAGATACTAGACTAAAACAAGAAACATAAAATATTTTTTATTTTAAGATTTTATAAATTTTTTTGTAATTTTTTTTTTCGAAAATTAGGTGGAAAAAGAAAATAAGGATTTCAAAATTCTTAATGAGAATTCCAGGAATCATGCAATGTTAGTCTAAAACTCCGGTCTAGGAATTAGACATGGCTTACTAACCAGCCAAGCTTTCAGTGAAAGCTTCGGTCCAAAATACTAGACAAGGCCAATGGCCAGTCAAGCTTTTGCAAATCATTACGTTCAACAGCAAGATTGATAGAAATCAACAAGCCCTTGTGATGATAAGTTGAAACCTCGGTCCAAAAGATTAGACATGGCTTCTCAGCCAGCCAGACTTCAACAAATCATCATGAAACTCTAGAATTCATTCTTAAAAGTTCTAAAGAACAAAATAGAAATACAAATTTTTTTTTTGAAATTTTTCGAAAATTAAAAGGTAAAAAGCTTAAACATAAAATAAAATTACCTAATCTGAGCAACAAGATGAACCGTCAGTTGTCCAAACTCGAATAATCCCCGGCAACGGCGCCAAAAACTTGGTTCACAAAATTGTGATCATCAATGGCGCCAATAACTTGGTACGCATAATTGTAATCTCAACTCTTTATCACAACTCCGCACAACTAACCAGCAAGTGCACTGGGTCGTCCAAGTAATAAACCTTACGTGAGTAAGGGTCGATCCCACGGAGATTGTCGGCTTGAAGCAAGCTATGGTCATCTTGTAAATCTCAGTCAGGTGGATTCAAATGGTTATGGAGAATTGATAATTAAAAGATGAATAAAACATAATATAAAGATAGAGATACTTATGTAATTCATTGGTAGGAATTTCAGATAAGCGTATGAAGATACTTTGTTCCTTCTGAACCTCTGCTTTCTGATGAACGAATATTTTATACGCTTTTTGGGGTTAATTTCATATAGTTTTTATTATATTCTAGTTAGTTTTTAGTTTATTTCCATTAGTTTTTAGGAAAAATTCATATTTCTGGACTTTACTATGAGTTGTGTGTTTTTCTGTAATTTCAGGTATTTTTCTGGCTGAAATTGAGGGAGCTGAGCAAAAATCCGATTCAGGCTGAAAAAGGACTGCTGATGCTGTTGGATTCTGACCTTTCTGCACTCAAAGTGGATTTTCTGGAGCTACAGAACTCAAAATGGCGCGCTTCCAATTGCGTTAGAAAGTAGACATCCAGGGCTTTCCAGCAATATATAATAGTTCATACTTTGCTCAAGGATAGGCGACGTAAACTGGCGTTCAACGCCAGTTCTCTGCCCAATTCTGGCGTCCAGCGCCAGAAAAGGATTAAAAGTTGGAGTTCAACGCCAGAAATGGATCCAAACCTGGCGTTGAACGCCCAAAACAGCCTTATGCACGTGAATTGTTTAAGTCTCAGCCCCAGCACACACCAAGTGGGCCCCAGAAGTGGATCTCTGCACCACCCATCATAGTTTACTCATTTTTTGTAAACCTAGGCTACTAGTTTAGTATTTAAACAACTTTTTGAGACTTATTTTGTATCTCATGACATTTCAGATCTGAACTTTGTACTCTTTGACGGCATGAGTCTCTAAACTCCATTGTTGGGGGGTGAGGAGCTCTGCTGTGTCTCGATGAATTAATGCAAGTATTTCTGTTTTCTATTCAAACATGCGTGTTCCTATCTAAGATATCCATTCGCGCCTAACTATGGAGAAGGTGATGATCAGTGACACTCATCACCTTTCTCAATCCATGAACGTGTGTCTGACAATCAGCTCCGTTCTACATCAGATTGAATGAATATCTCTTAGATTCCTTAATCAGAATCTCCGTGGTATAAGCTAGATTGATGGCGGCATTCATGAGAATCCGGAAAGTCTAAACCTTGTCTGTGGTATTCCGAGTAGGATTCTGGGATTGGATGACTGTGACGCACTTCAAACTCGCGAGTGATGGGCGTAGTGACAGACGCAAAAGGATAGTAAATCATATTCCGGTACGACTGAGAACCTGCAGATGATTAGCCGTGCGGTGACAACGCACTTGGACCCTTTTCACTGGAAGGATGGATGGTAGCCATTGACAACGGTGATCCACCAACACACAGCTTGCCATAGAAGAACGTGCGTGCGTGAATCAGAGGACAGAGGAAAGCAGAGATTTAGAAGACAAAGCATCTCCAAAACCTCAGCATATTCTCCATTACTGCACAACAAGTAACCTTTAACCCATGCTCTCTTGTTTATTCGTAATTCAACTGATAAATATAATTGACTTCCTGACTAAGAATTGTAAGATAACCATAGATTGCTTCAAACCAACAATCTCTGTGGGATTCGACCCTTACTCACGTAAGGTATTACTTGGATGACCCAGTGCACTTGCTGGTTAGTGGTACGAGTTGTGAAAGGTGTGATTCACAATTCGTGCACCAAGTTTTTGGCGCCGTTGCCGGGGATTGTTCGTGTTTGGACAACTAACGGTTTATTTTGTTGCTTAGATTAGGAAAAATTTCCCTTTTAGTTTAGAGTCTCTTATTATTGTCGTGTTAAAATTTTAGAATCCTTATTTTCTTTTTTAAAATCTTTTTCAAAAATAATTTTTCTATTAAATCCTGTGCCAAACTTTAAGTTTGGTGTTTTCTTGTTAATTTTTCTGTTTTTTCGAAAATTTTGGTTTGGTTTTCTAAAAATTTTAAGTTTGGTGTTCTTCCTTCATGTTCTTGTGTTCTTGTGAGTCCTCAAAGTGTTCTTGAGTTTTCCTTGTGTCTTGATTTTAAAATTTTTAAGTTTGGTGTTCCTTGGTGTTTTCCCTCCAAAATTCTCGAAAACTAGGAGCATTAGATCTAAAAATTTTAAATCTGGTGCTATTTTATTACTTTTCTCTTTCCTCACTAAATTCAAAAATATCTCTTCTCTCTATTTCTAAAACAAATTTTTGAAATTTATTTCTAAAATTCAGATTTTTTTTTCAAAAATTAAAATCTTTTCTAAATCATATCTTTTTCAAAACTTCCTGACCACTTTCTCTCCCCTCATTTTTTCGAAAATCTTCACCTATTTTTATTTATTTTATTTTAATTTATTTTATTTTCAAAATAAATAAATAAATAAATAAAAATATTTTTTCTCTATTTTACATCATCTCTCTTTCTCCATCATGGATCTAAGTGGAAATGAACAGTCTAGAAGGACTCTGGGGTCATATGCCAACCCCACTACTACTTCATATGGGAGTAGTATCTGGCACTGAACGCCCAAAATGGGCACAGTTCTGGCGTTCAAACGCCAGGAACAGACAAGGAGTTGGCATCTAACGTCACTCCAGTTTCTAACTCTGGCACTCAATTGCCAGTGAGGGATCAGACACACACAAATGCTGATAGCAACCCGTCTAAAAAGGCTTCATCAACCACTTCTGTAGGCAATAAACCTACAGCAAATAAGGTTGAAGAATATAAAGCCAAGATACCTTATCCTCAAAAACTCCGGAAAGAGGAGCAGGATAAGCAATTTGCTCGCTTTGCAGATTATCTCAGGACTCTTGAAATAAAGATTCCATTTGCAGAAGCACTTGAGCAAATACCTTCTTATGCCAAGTTCATGAAAGAGATCTTGAGTCATAAAAAGGATTAGAGAGAAACAGAAAGAGTTCTCCTCACTGAAGAATGTAGTGCAGTCATTCTGAAAAGCTTTTCTGAAAAGCTTAAAGACCTTGGGAGTTTTCTAATACCATGCATATTAGAAGGTCAATGCACCAAGACAGCTTTATGCGATCTTGGGGCAAGCATCAACCTAATACCTGCATCCACTATCAGAAAGCTTGGCTTAACTGAAGAAGTCAAACCAACCCGGTCCCAAAAAAGGGAGGCATGACAGTGATTCATAATGAAAAAAATGAACTGGTTCCTACAAGAACAGTTACAGGGTGGCGCATGTGTATTGACTACAGAAGGCTCAATACAGCCACCAGAAAGGATCATTTTCCTTTACCATTCATAGACCAGATGCTTGAAAGACTAGCAGGTCATGATTATTACTGCATTTTGGACGGCTACTCAGGCTATAACCAGATTGCAGTAGATCCTCAGGATCAAGAGAAAACAGCATTCACATGTCCATCCAGAGTGTTTGCTTATAGAAGGATGCCATTTGGGCTGTGTAATGCGCCTGCAACCTTCCAGAGATGCATGCTCTCTATTTTCTCTGATATGGTGGGAAAATTTCTGGAAGTCTTCATGGATGACTTCTCAGTATATGGAGACTCATTCAGCTCCTGTCTTGATCACGTGAAACTTGTTCTGAAAAGATGCCAAGAGACCAACCTAGTTTTAAACTGGGAAAAATGTCACTTCATGGTGACTGAAGGGATTGTTCTTGGGCATAAAATCTCAAACAAGGGAATAGAGGTGGATCAAGCAAAAATAGAGGTAATTAAAAAATTACCACCACCTGCCAATGTTAAGGCAATCAAAAGCTTTCGGGGCATGCAGGATTCTATAGGAGGTTTATAAAGGATTTTTCAAAAATCACAAAACCTCTAAGCAATCTGCTAGCTGCTGACACGCCATTTGTGTTTGACACAGAGTGCCTGCAAGCGTTTGAAACGCTGAAAGCTAAGCTGGTCACATCACCAGTTATTTCTACACCAGAATGGACATTACCATTTGAGCTAATGTATGATGCCAGTGATCACGCCATTGGTGCAGTGTTGGGACAGAGGCATGACAAGATTCTGCACGTCATTTACTACGCTAGTCGCATTCTAAATGATGCCCAGAAAAATTACACAACCACAGAAAAAGAATTACTTGCAGTGGTTTACGCCATTGACAAGTTCAGATCATACTTAGTAGGATCAAAAGTGATTGTGTATACTGATCATGCTGCTCTTAAATATCTACTCACAAAGCAGGATTCAAAACCCAGGCTCATCAGATGGGTGTTGCTTCTGCAAGAGTTTGATATAGAAATAAGAGACAGAAAAGGGATAGAGAACCAAGTGGCTGATCATCTGTCCCGGATAGAGCCAGTAGAAGGGACGCCCCTCCCCTCTCTTGAGATCTCTGATACTTTTCCGGATGAGCATTTATTTGCCATTCAGGAAACACCATGGTTTGCCGATATTGCAAACTATAAAGCTGCAAGGTTCATACCCAAGGAGTACAACAGGGTACAAAAAAAGAAATTAATTACTGATGCAAAGTACTACTTGTGGGATGAACCCTATCTCTTTAAGAGATGTGCAGACGGAATTAAATGAACTAGAGGAATTCAGATTCACAACTTTCGAAAATGCCAAGCTTTATAAAGAGAAATAAAAAAGTGGCATGACAGAAAGCTGTCATCTAGAATCTTTGAACCAGGACAGAAGGTTCTGCTGTTTAACTCTAGACTCAGGCTATTCCCCGGGAAATTGAAATCCCGGTGGAGGGGACCATACGTGATTACAAGTGTATCACCATATGGTTATGTGGAGCTTCAAGATATTGATTCTGATAAGAGGTTCATTATCAATAGACAGAGAATCAAGCACTATCTTGAAGGCAACGTTGAGCAACAATGCTCAAGGCTGAAGCTAGACTAAAAGCTCAGCAAGGTCCAGCTAAAGACAATAAAGAAGCGCTTGCTGGGAGGCAACCCAGCCATGGGGCATCAATCCTCTAAGCATTTTGCCCTATTTCTATTTTTATTTTTATTTGTTTGTATAGAGTTCATTGATACTATGGTAAATCATCATTTTCATAAATCCACAGGGTTACAGAAGGAATCTACACACAAAACAGAGAAAGGGAACTCATTGGCAAGAAAACGCAGTGAAGGCCCATTTTGGGCGTTCAGCGCCCAAAAGGGGCAGCCAGTGGGTGCTGAACGCCAGCAAGGATAGCAATCTGGCGTTCAACGCCAGAAAAGGGTAACAACTGGGCATTGAACGCCCAGGAGAACAGCATTTGGGCGTTGAACGCCCAAAACAGGCAGTGTTTGGGCGTTCAAACGCCAGGATGATGGGGAGGAGGTAAATTCATTTTTCTTCGTATTTTTTCATTCTAATCTTAATTTTCATACTTCAATTCATGATTTCTTGCATAAACATGTTAAGAACTCTGATTTCTAAAATCCCTAATTTCTAAAAACCCTACCTTAAAAATATCAAATATATCTTAATCCATAAGCACAAACCCTCTTTTTGCTAACAAAAATTCTAAAGAGGCCAGGTTGGCTTATCCAAGCGTGATTTCTCTGCTCTGCAAGGACGCCGGAGTAAGGATGGGAATAACTGAGTATATCTCAGTTGAGAAACCAATCACCAAAGCATCAGTGGAAAAACAACAAGCACAGGATGATCCCACCAAGAAGAAAACACAGGAATTTCTCCCAGAAATCCCTCAATCTGAATACTGGGAGTATCTTGAGACGTCTGTTACCAAGATACAGGAAGCCATGGAACAAATAATAAAAGAACAGAAGGAACACAGTCAAATTCTTACCTATATGTTTAAAGAACAAGAGGAGCAAGGGCGTGACTTAAGGGAATTGAAGCGCCAGAAGTTATCTCTTGAAGGACCAAGCACCCCACGGATCAGAGGAACATCCACTTCCCAGAACAAAGGTTGTTAAATTCCAATTTCTGCTTTAACTCTGTGATAGTGTCATTATAGAAGTTCACCTTATAGTAGTAATTAGTATCTATTTTGATTTTATCTCTAATTAAGCCATAATTTATTTTTCTCATCATCAGCAAACATGAATAAAATAGTAGATCTTTTGAATAAGAGGCAATAAAATTTCGAGTTTTAATAAGAGAAATTCTAATTAGTTACATGTGGTGGCAATACTTTCTGTCTTCTGAATGAATGCTTGAACAGTGCATATGTCTTTTAAATTTGTTGTTTAAGACTGTTAAATATGTTGGCTCTTGAAAGAATGATGAACATGAGACATGTTATTGATAATCTGAAAAATCATAAAAATGATTCTTGAAGCATAAAAAAAAAAAAAAACCAATAGCCCTTAAAACCAAAAGGCAAGGGTAATAAAAAGGATCCCAAGGCTTTGAGCATCAGTGGATAGGAGGGCCTAAGGGAATAAAATCCTGGCCTAAGCGGCTAAACCAAGCTGTCCCTAACCATGTGCGTGTGGCGTGAAGGTGTCAAGTGAAAACTTGAGACTGAG
>NC_029791.2:41201433-41208699 GCF_000816755.2 Arachis ipaensis | reverse complement strand
ATTTCAGGTATTTTTCTGGCTGAAATTGAGGGAGCTGAGCAAAAATCTGATTCAGGCTGAAAAAGGACTGTTGATGCTGTTGGATTCTGACCTTTCTGCACTCAAAGTGAATTTTCTAGAGCTACAGAACTCAAAATGGCGCACTTCCAATTGCGTTAGAAAGTAGACATCCAGGGCTTTCCAGCAATATATAATAGTTCATACTTTGCTCAAGGATAGACGATGTAAACTGGCGTTCAACGCCAGTTCTCTGCCCAATTCTGGCGTCCAGCGCCAGAAAAGGATTAAAAGTTGGAGTTCAACGCCAGAAATGGATCCAAATCTGGCGTTGAACGCCCAAAACAGCCTTATGCACGTGAATTGTTTAAGTCTCAGCCCCAGCACACACCAAGTGGGCCCCATAAGTGGATCTCTGCACCACCCATTATAGTTTACTCATTTTTTGTAAACCTAGGCTACTAGTTTAGTATTTAAACAACTTTTAGAGACTTATTTTGTATCTCATGACATTTCAGATCTAAACTTTGTACTCTTTGACGGCATGAGTCTCTAAACTCCATTGTTGGGGGTGAGGTGCTCTGCTGTGTCTCGATGAATTAATGCAAGTATTTCTGTTTTCTATTCAAACATGCGTGTTCCTATCTAAGATATCCATTCTCTGTGGGATTCGACCCTTACTCACGTAAGGTATTATTTGGACGACCCAGTGCACTTGCTGGTTAGTGGTACGAGTTGTGAAAAGTGTGATTCACAATTCGTGCACCACTTTCCTATTTCCTTCTTCCAATCATTCATACTCCTTTCCATGGCAAGATTTATGTTGGGCATCACCATTGTCAATGGCTACTTCCCGTTCTCTCAGTGAAAATGTTCCAAATACGCTGTCACCGCACGGCTAATCATCTGTTGGTTCTCGATCATGTTGGAATAGGATCCATTGATCCTTTTGCGTCTGTCACTACGCCCAACACTCGCGAGTTTGAAGCTCGTCACAATCATCCCTTCCCAGATCCTACTCGGAATACCACATACAAGGTTTAGACTTTTCGGATCTCAGGAATGGCCACCAATAATTCTAGCCTATACCACGATGGTTCTAATCTTAGATTAGAAACCCAAGAGATACACATTTAAGCTTGATTGCATGTAGAACGGAAGTGGTTGTCAGGCACGCGTTCATAGGTGAGAATGGTGATGAGTGTCACATAATCATCACATTCATCATGTTCTTGAGTGTGAATGAATATCTTGGAGAAGAAATAGACTTGAGTTGAATAGAAAAACAATAGTACTTTGTATTAATTCATGAGGAACAGCAGAGCTCCACACCTTAATCTATGGTGTGTAGAAACTCTACCGTTGAAAATACATAAGAACAAAAGGTCTAGGCATGGCCGAAAGGCCAGCCTCCCAAAGCGTGAACATACAAGTTCCAAGATGAAAAGTATGATCCAGTGTCTAAAATACAATAGCAAAAGGTCCTATTTGTAGAAAACTAGTAACCTTGGGTTTATAGAAATGAGTAAATGATGTAGAATCCACTTCTGGGCCCACTTGGTGTGTGCTTGGGCTGAGCATTGAAGCTCTCACGTGTAGAGACTTTTCTTGGAGTTAAACGCCAACTTTTGTGCCAGTTTAGGCGTTTAACTCCAGCTTTTATGCCAATTCTGGCGTTTTGACGCTAGAATTTCTATGCTGACTTGGAACACCGATTTGGGCCATTAAATCTCAAGCAAAGTATGAACTATTACATATTGCTGGAAAGCCCAGGATATCTACTTTCCAACACAATTAAGAGCGCGCTAATTGGGCTTTTGTAGCTCCAGAAAATCCACTTCGAGTGCAGGGAGGTCAGAATCCAACAGCATCTGCAGTCCTTTTTCAGCCTCTGAATCAGATTTTTGCTCAGGTCCCTCAATTTCAGCCAGAAAATACCTGAAATCACAGAAAAATACACAAACCCATAGTAAAGTCCAGAAATGTGATTTTTATTTAAAAACTAATAAAAACATAATAAAAACTAACTAAAATATACTAAAAACATACTAAAAATAATGCCAAAAAGCGTATAAATTATCCGCTCATCACTGTGTCCCTTTTAGCGCAGGTTTCTGAGCCTTAGGTTGTTTTTCTACCTTTTTTTGGCCTTTTCCTTTCTTTGAGGTCGTTCTTGGGCTTCTTTGATTGTGCGACCTCTTTGTCTGAGCTTTTCAGTCATATTCCAACAACTTTTTAGGTAATGTTCCAAGGGAAACCTTTTCTTTATAGTTTAGTTGGACGACTTTTTAGCCCTTCCTTTGGTTTTGTGCGTTTGCTTTTTAAGTAGTGTCTTTTTTCAAGACTTTGTACCTTTTAGCAAAGCATTTCTGGGCTTTCTTTGGCCTTTGCGAGATGTCTTCGTCCCTTTTTAGTGATCCTTTCAATGGTCCGACTTCTCTGTCGGGCCTTCTTAAGTTATTTTTAGTAATTTATTTTTAGTCAGACCTCGTCAGGTCACTTTTTATGGTTTAATTTTTATAACTTCTTGCATTAACTTGCTCTTACCGCTTTCACCTTGCCGACCTCTTCGTAATCGGACGATGAATTTTCACCTTGCTCACCTTTTCGTAATCGGATGATGAATTTGGTTTTCACCTTGCCGACTTCTTTATAATCGGTCGATGAATTTTTGCATTTTTGTGAGCTTAGATTAATGCGTCTTGGTAGGAAACTTTTTAGGAAATCTAAAAAACTTTATTCAAATAGGAATATAAACAGGAATATATACATATGAGTGCTTACCCTTCTAAGTCGGGCAATTTTGTAGATCTTGGCCTGACGCCTCATTAAAAAACCTTTCCAGGAAAAAGAGTGCACCTTAACTTAAGATCTTTTTCTATTATTTTCTAACTATAGTACCTTCTTAGGTTACAGGCATGCCATGACCTTGGCAGCTCTCGCCCTTCGAGGTCGGACACCTTGTAGTAACCTTTCCCTAGTACTTCGACAACTCAGTAGGGTCCTTTCCAGTTAGCTGCTAGCTTCCCTTTTCCTGATCAACCTGTTCTGATGTCATTTTGGATTAAGATGAGATCGTTGGTGGTGAATGTAATGACCCAATTTCTGGTACATCATGATCATACTAGAAACTGAGTGCTACCAACTTGTCTTCCTAATTATTATCTACTATTTATTATATGAGCCTGATTCGTTGTTAAAGGCGTAGTTATTTTTCGAGGTACTTTTTTTTGGAAACATTTGGATTAATAAATAGAATCATTCATAATCAATTCACAACTAATAATAGATAAAACAGTTATAAACAACCACACATAAATACATCACAAGCAGTTGACAATATTCGGTGATCCAGCCTTTATTAGAGTATAGACTTTTAGTTAGAACACCCCTAGATATAGCTAGATAATAACTATATACATATATATACATACAACATCCCAGGCCCTGACCTATTCAAGAAGTCCCTAAGCTGGTGCCCAGGCTAGCCTGGACTCTATACTCACCTAGTCCCTCTAAACTACTAAAGCGAGGGAAAGTATGTTCTAAGTCTTTAAACTCAAGCCAGGTAGAACGTCATCAAAAGGTGGAACATTATCTACTACTCCTATGCACAATCAGATATTACTGTACAACATCTCTCTGGTACCTCATCAAGTAGCCACACAACAGGAGTCTCGTACACAGGATTTAGGTTAAAGTTCACGTGCAAACGGGGTGCAGACATTGGCTGGTCTCATAGTATATACATATAAATAGAGAACAAGATTCATCCTAGACTCAGAAGACTACCTAGAGCAGAATCTTTTTTGCGAACGGTCGTTAGTGAACTACTGAAGGGTACTCATGCTTCCATCTGAAGGGGGAAGGGAGAGAGAAGGGGTAAGAACTGGGGCGTTCTTATTAGGGCCGGGGTTATTAGTTAAGTTCATTAAGTCGGTGTCGATTAGCAGACGGACAATAGAATACAGCGGAGCAGTAAATAGAAGATAAAGATAAATATAGAAAATAGAGAAAATAGAAAGTAGAACATAAACAGAAGAATACAAGAAAATAAAACACAGAAATAGCATACAAGCAAACAAACATAAAGAAGTAGATCACATACAGAAAGGAATGCAACAGAGAATGATGCACAGACAAGAATGATGCATGTCTAGCCCTAGCGCAGGCCATGAGCTCATGTGTCGGTTGGCTGCCTGCAATCCTGACATTTATCCGGTCACGAGTAATCCTGATTTCCCGGATACGATTTTCCGTTCCTAAATAAATGCACATATAATAATAGTCGCTCATTTGAGACAGCCTCTGCTTATTACAGGAAAATATATATATACTCTGCTCTGCCCTGGGGAAGCAAAAAATGGCTGTAGGTAACTTAGTTTCTCTACAGAAGCTCTGGGTTGCGTTAAGCAACTAATATATATAAATATAGCTCTGGGTTGCATCAAGAAACTAATATATATATTAATATAGCTCTGGGTTGCATTAAGCAACTAATATATATTAACATCTCTTTATTATATTACTCTGCTCTTTATATCTCTTTACTCTGTTCTGGTTTGGCAACTAATATATATATGTATATAAACATCTCTTTATTATATTACTCTTCTCTTTATATCTCATTACTCTGTTTTGGTTTCTCTTTTATCTGTATCTCTTTACTTTTCTCTGATTACTCTTTCCTTTATATCTATGTTACTTTTCTTCTCTTTATCTCTTTCCTCTACTCTGATTACTCTGTTCTCTGTGTTTCTCTACTCTGCTATGATTTCTCTGTTTAACGTATATATTTAAAGCTTATGTAAATTTCGGTATGAATAGTTAGCTTGTCCCAAGTATAGGTTCATTAAGTCTATACTGAAACAGTTTAACTTTTCATATAATACCTAACCCTAGCCGCAACTCAAGTACTAACTAAGTTGCCCTAGTTCGTTCACTAGTCTCTGTCTATTTTGCTGTCATTAAAACTTTACAGACTTTTTCTTTGATTTTTATCTCTTCTTTAACTTTTTATCTTTTCTTTATCTTTGCCTCACTAACATGTTATTAGCACTCCCTAAGTGTTTTATAAAGGTAATTTATAAGATTCTGCACTTAAAGTTGTCTTTCTAAAGCTTTTACAGAAAACTACCTTTTCCGTATTATTTTATTATTTTTATTAAAATATTATTTTTAATTAAATATTATTATTTAATATTTTATTATTATTTCTTATTTTATCATTAAATTTTAGACAATTACCCCCACTTTAACTTTTATCCTTCAAAATTCACTTTTTACCACCCGTAACTTTTAATATTTCTACTTTAACCACCCTAACTTTTGGAAATTACCAAATAACCCCTCAAACACCAAAATAATTACAACCTTGCCCTTTTTAAGATCTAAAAGGTGTTCTTCAATGTTCTTCATCACACTCAAAGTGTTCTTCGTGTTCTTCATAAATTCTTCAGATTCTTTCTCTGTTTTTACCTGTTTTTTAGTCTTTTCAGCAAACATTTTTTTACCAAAATTCAAAATAAATTTCCAGCCATTAAAACCCCATCTTTTCCACATGATTTTAACACAAATTGAACCCCAATTTAGGGCCTAGGATTTCGGTTTCCAGCTGCACTCAAGAACACAAATTCATAGCTTAAATTTCATCAAATTTCA
The DNA here is from genome assembly GCF_000816755.2 of Arachis ipaensis. NCBI lineage: Eukaryota > Viridiplantae > Streptophyta > Magnoliopsida > Fabales > Fabaceae > Arachis > Arachis ipaensis. Next base: position 41,203,041 of record NC_029791.2, on the reverse strand, counting down.
TTAAATTTTCACCAAAATTTCAACAAGAATCATTCATATAAATCATCAATTTCAAGAACATCCAAATCATATCATAATTACACAACTCAAAAATAATCAATAAAGATTAAATTCGTCAAATCCTACCTGGTTTTGCTGCTCCTAATTCGGTTACACTTTCAGGTGGTCCTTAAGCACTTTTTCCTCCTAAATCACATCAAGAACAACTTTAAATCCAAAAACCCTAAACTAACCAAATCTTACTCATCATGTTAGAAAGGGATTTTTCACCTTAAACTTGCTGGAAATTAACATTTCTTGGCCCTCAAGTCAAGTTAAGCATGATTCCTAAGGAAGAACATCAAGAAAATACATGTTTAAGCATGTTTCCTTGAAAACCGAATTGAAGAGGGGGGGAGACAGCCATATCACCTTATTTTCAGCCTTGATATGTTATATGGTAATGTAGAGGAAGAAGAGAGGATCATTTTGGTGAAATCTGAGTTTTGATTTGAGTTTTAGTTCAGAAGAAATCAAGCTTTGAAGATTAAGTGTTCATGAAAGTTTCTCTCTTTTCTCTCTTGTAATTTTCGGCCAAAATGAAGAAATGAGACAGCCTTGGAGTATCTTGGGGGTGTAAGGTGAGTTGTGATTGGTTGGCTTGGAGGTGGGTTAAAATAATATTAAAATATCTCAGGTGTATAACTACTAAAACTAGATGTATCGGAACACTCGTAAAAACATCTTTAAAAATTCTTTTCTGAGCTACTAGCATAAATGACACTAGTAACATATTTAATATGAGAATAGATCATGCATGATGAGGCATTAGCATTGCTAAAGTCATCAGAGAGTGCTGGTGCTAAGCTGCACCAGTAAACTGTGAACCCGGTTAAACCGATTTTCTTGTTTTTAACTAAAACAGACCAAGTAACCTTATAATATCATTCAATCACCTTCTAATACTAATGTAATGATAATATTATACTACAATCTCTTGTAACACCCTAACTACCAAAGCTCGCACTTCCGGCTGCGCGACTATGATAGTTCGGACATTACGATGACACTTATATTAATTAATACTAAAATATGAGCCTGTTTAAAACTTTAAACCGCAATACCGCTCCCAAAGATACTTTCGTTCGATAACGTACATCCATAAATACCATTCAACTTACAACAACTCAAAAAGAGTACATCCATATATATACATAAATATATATAAATAATATTACAAACATTAACCAATACAATTCCTATCCCTCTTACAGAATATATATCAAGATAAAGGCGAGGGTACAATAAACCATAACTAAAACAATACAGAGCATCACAACAACAATTAAATAAGCTCTTCATAACTTCGCCATTCTGGCTCACGGTTCAATCCAGAACCAACCAATATTTATAAACATACATAGCCATTCCGGCTCACAACAAAACAGCACTTCCACATTCAACATCATAAATTCATAAAATCGGCATTTAAGCCATAAATCACTTTTTCCCAAATCATTTCACTTGAAATAGAATTTCAACTCTTTTTAGCCTTGACTTTGAAGATCTCATTTTCAAATCATCTCAGGCTCATAAGCCAAATTTACTCAAAGTGAGTTTCCTTTTTAA
>NC_029791.2:41104870-41201179 GCF_000816755.2 Arachis ipaensis | reverse complement strand
ATTCTTTTTGGGAACATTCAAAATCACCCATCCAACAATGGGATTTTATAACAAAAGTTTCTTGCCAAAGTCCCAAGTATTTAGGGAAGGTCATCATATATAAATTCCTTAAAATTCATTGAAACTTTTAAAATCATAGATTTCCGGTTCAAGTAAATAAAACTGAATTTATTATGAAACCGTTCATACAAAATCACAAGTTCCAATGGCAAGGGGCACAGCAGCGGCGTGTCTGGGCGCGGCGGTTCCAATGGAGGCGACGCCAGCGACGCAAACATTGGCTATGCCTGGTGGTCAGACTCCCAGCTCGCCTCAACTCTGTCTCTCCTGCTCGGTGTGACTGGGCGGCCTTCCTCCTCCTTCGAGTTCAACGGTAATGGATCCGCGGCGGCGTTGCACTTCCTCCATCGGTCGGCGTCGGCGAGCGGCAGGACATGACGGAAGCCCCGACAACGGCGACTCACGACCACCCCCTTCCTCGCTTAGCTCTCCGTTTCGACCTCTCTCTCTCCTCTGTTCGCAGTTCATGGCATCGGCAAGGAAGGCTTCTACGGCTACTCAGCAGGACGCGTCAGCGGTGGTTCCAGGCTGGCATGGACTGCGGAGGCGGCGCGACGCGGTGAGCTGCCCTCTGTCCCTCGCCCGGTTCTGGCGGTGATGCAGCGGCAATGGTGGAGCCCAGCGCGCGGCGCAGCGAGCTTTCCTCCTCCTCTCCTCATCCGTAACTCAGCCCCTCTCTCTCTGTTCTATTTCCATTTGAGGGTTTTGTATATTTGCTGCTGTTTTTGGGGGAAAGAGGGACGAAAGGGATAGGAGTCTGCTGCTGCGGCTGTGTGTGTGAAGGGAACCGGGTCGGGTACGGGTCACTGGGTTAGGGTTTCATTTTTTTGAAAATTAGGGTTAGGGGCATTTTGGTAATTTCACTTAAAATAGGGATAATATAGTAATTGAAATCCAATTTAAATCCAACACTATTTGTATATAGAAAAATAAAAGAAATTCCATAATCGTTCACCCTTGAACACATTTAAGGAAGACGCAAAAATATCTCAAAATATAATCATATATATATGATTTTCAAATACTTTTAATCGTCATATGCTTAAGGGTGTAAAGGTAGGAGTGTGATTGCAAAGCAAACATTACAAGGTAGGCTCGATACAAAAGATAACATGGGTCAATCATGTGATAGTAGGGCAAAGCATCAAAGGCTATAAAACAGGATGGAGTTAAAACGATGTGCTCAATATTCGCACACTAATCTCATATCAACCTCAAGGTTTCACCTTTCCAACTCCATCAAGCATTTTACAATCCCATACTCGATCACAAGCCTTACAACCGCAAACCCGTTCACAAGGAACAAAACGCCCACAACTCATAACGTTGCACACCTACCGCTTCAACTTCCATATACACACATCACGTCTTAAAGAACTAATGCATCGCGTTACTATGTCTACAAGTCGCACGTGATATCAAAACAATTCTCGAGTCTACTCAGAAGGATACCAGATTTAGAACGGAGAGACAATTGTCAAGGGTAATACTCAAAGATTTGAGAGAATGTATCCAATTCCAAATAAACAAGGACACTCAAGCAATGAAGTTCGCTAGACTCAATTCAATTGACAACTTCAAGATAATCCTTGGATCAAGGAAATTCAATAGGATCAATAGGAAGGAGAATCAGCGCATTAGTTTGAAACAAATTCAAGCTGAGTCGAAGAAATATGAGGTTTATAGAGAAGAATCTCTCAAACCCAAGACAAAACTCACAGAACTTCAAAAGCACGATTAAAAACACTTCCGAATATATTATTCATAAAAGAATCGAAAACTTGCAGGAATATCACTTCGCAGCTTAGAAGAAAGTTAAGTAATAAACATTCTTCAAGAGAGTAACAAAAGTATAAACGTGGCTTTGCTGTAATACAATTTCATGTTGAAACAGACCATGTAGAATTTAAAAAAAAAACAAGGTGCACACAAGCTTGGCTAAAGGCTAAAATATCTCCTCAAATATTTTAGAAGGATAATTAGGTGCACAACTCAACCAAAAGCAATCATAAAACTCGGAAGAGAAATCAAATGCTTGTTCAAAAATTTCCAAAGTCCATATTCAAACAAGCGTGTATAACATTTATAGCAAGGACAAAAGAGAAAGTTAAGCTCTATTTGGAAAAGAAAATCCGAGGTAAAAGTTTGCTTGTAAATTGGTAGAGGAAACAAGTGGTGCGCTACAAACGAACAGGTCTCCATTAAACAAGGAAACTTTTCAAAACCTCATTTAAAATAGCGCATGTCAACTTTAATACAATTTTATCAAAAATTGAACAATGGTTTCAATCTCAATCAAGCAACAGAAAATAAATTCCGTTTAGAATTTCTTCAAAGAGAATTCAAAACTTCCTTAAAAGTTCAAAACAAGACTCCAAAAATATACTTGAAATCACCATTTCAAAAGGATATTCAAGAATATTAGGATGTACTTAAAAAGAGTCAAGCCACACAAGAAATCATCCTAAATCAAGATAGTTCAAACAAGATCCACTCGGCATGAGACGTCAAACAAGCTTTCAATTGATTCAAAAGAATACAAAAGTCATAGGAAAAGACAACCCAATCATTAGTAATTTCTCAAGGATAAATCTTTGACTAAAAACTCTGTTAGAGACAATGAGAAGATAAACAATGCACTAACTTAAAACGAATTAAACTGACCCTCATAAGGATGAGATTCACAAGAGAGGACAAACCAAGATCAATGGTAATGTTCACAAAATGTAAAAGATTACTCAAAAATAAAGTAAAGTATGACATTCATAGGGATGAAAGGTTAAATAGAGAATTTAGCCTGTTCATAGGAAGAAAGCTATGAGTCCAACACTTTCAAAAGAACAACCATGGCACAAACCATATAGCATGCTAAATCAAACTCAATACAAAATAAGTTAGGTAAAGCTTATCAAATGAAACTCAACCGGGATAAAAGTGAAAAATCTTTCCTTTCCAAAATTTTGAAAAATATCCAAATACATAATCAAATAAAGATGTGCATTGGAACCGTAGTAAAATTACTAGAAAGTCAATTTGTATTTAAAGTAAATGTCGTTCCGCAAACCAGTAAAAATACATGCGAGATATTAAAATTAGATAGTTGCTAAGCGGTATGAGAAATCTTCAAAATTTCATGTATAGATAAATATATATCTATTCAACAGCAATCTTCATAAAATCTCAAAATTAGCTGTGCTCACTGTCAAATAAGAGAAAAACTGAATCAACAATTTCTCAAAGAATAGACTCAGAACCAGGAGTTAAAATGCACAGTGCATTAGGATCAGTTCAAAGTCATGCTAGAGAATACAGGGATCAGGAAGAACTCAAACAGAGGAAGATAGATACAACAAGGATTCCAAACAAGCATATGCAATTAAGATCAAACAATAATGCATATGAATAGAGAATGAAGTTGAAGAATCAAACTACTTTTCAAGAGGGTTAGCAAACAAGAACTTCAAGTTAGGATATGAAGGAACAGGTCGACTCGAACAGGATTCAAGACACACAACTGAATAGCCTCGAGAAATAGTTTCTAGCGTTCCCAAAACCCGCGATTCGCTTTACTCAAACCTCGTATATCATCTATGATAACCCATTAGTACTTTCATATACATAATTCACTAGTATTAAGCCGGCCAAACTTAATATCAGGAATTATGCAATGCAACACTAACAGCGTTAATCAATAGACCATCATGTGCATAAAGCTCTAATTCTCGTCATTCGACAAGACCTAATACATGACAAACACTCAGAGTATGCAATTGAAGCATAGTCAGTCCATTCCTCAGGCTCTACAGAAAGAACTGCTCTGATACCATAATGTAACACCCTAACTACCAAAGCTCGCACTTCCGGCTGCGCGACTATGATAGTTCGACATTACGATGACACTTATATTAATTAATACTAAAATATGAGCCTGTTTAAAACTTTAAACCGCAATACCGCTCCCAAAGATACTTTCGTTCGATAACGTACATCCATAAATACCATTCAACTTACAACAACTCAAAAAGAGTACATCCATATATATACATACAACGGATTAAATTCAGATTTCAAATATTTAAAGAATCAGCTTCAAAACATTACATTTCACAAAGCCGCACAACAATTCAGCCAAACCAACATCCATAATCATTCGAGTCAATCAAATAATACATAAGGCAAATACAATCACTAAATACACCACATCTCACATCAGTATCCATATGTAATAATTCCAATAATGAACTGTAGTTTTCGTAAAGCGCCCCTACCTCAAAATGCAATTCCATAACCCAAATGTCTTACAGAGTCCTTTCCGCCTCAACCCAAACTGACGGCACGGCGTGTCTGGGCGCGGCGGTTCCAATGGAGGCGACGCCGGCGACGCAAACATTGGCTATGCCTGGTGGTCAGACTCCCAGCTCGCCTCAACTCTGTCTCTCCTGCTCGGTGTGACTGGGCAGCCTTCCTCCTCCTTTGAGTTCAACGGTAATGGACCCGCGGCGGCGTTGCACTTCCTCCATCGGTCGGCGTCGGCGAGCGGCAGGACATGACGGAAGCCCCGACAACGGCGACCCACGACCACCCCTTTCCTCGCTTAGCTCTCCGTTTCGACCTCTCTCTCTCCTTTGTTCGCAGTTCATGGCATCGGCGAGGAAGGCTTCTACGGCTACTCAGCAGGACGCGTCAGCGGTGGTTCCAGGCCGGCATGGACTGCGGAGGCGGCGCGACGCGGTGAGCTGCCCTCTGTCCCTCGCGCGGTTCTGGCGGTGATGCGGCGGCAATGGTGGAGCCCAGCGTGCGGCGCAGCGAGCTTTCCTCCTCCTCTCCTCATCCGTAACTCAGCCCCCCTCTCTCTGTTCTGTTTCCATTTGAGGGTTTTGTATATTTGCTGCTGTTTTTGGGGGAAAGAGGGACGAAAGGGATAGGGGTCTGCTGCTGTGGCTGTGTGTGTGTGAAGGGAACCGGGTCGGGTACAGGTCACTGGGTTAGGGTTTCATTTTTTTGAAAATTAGGGTTAGGGGCATTTTGGTAATTTCACTTAAAATAGGGATAATATAGTAATTGAAATCCAATTTAAATCCAACACTATTTGTATATAGAAAAATACTATTTACTCATCACTTTTACAAATTATTTTCAACAAAATGCCCAAATCAAATAATTAGAAATAATATACTTAATTTCTCTATTTTCCAAAATAGCAGTATTAATATTTAAAATATTAGTTACTTTGTCCAAAACATATAAAATCCTTATTATTTCACAACTACCAACTTTATAATTCAAATATCGAAAATAATCCAAACATCCTATAAAATTGGATAATAATCATAACTTATCTCAAATCTAATAAATCAAAACTTGCCTTAATTACCTTTAATAAAATAATTTCTGAAATTAAGGCTATAAATAACTATATGATTTGAGACTTGATCATAATAAGACTTTTCAAAAGTTCTGGGTCTTACATCTCTCTTCTCTCATGAATCAAGTCCGGTTCGTCAAACAGAGACTATTTACGAAAAACAGAATCAAAACTCCTAACCGATATGGTTCAAAAACTAGGTTATTCATGACTGCGTTATCGAGGTTGCCTCAGAAAAGGTTCTAGCTTAAAGATAACATAATGACAATGAAGATTGAGATACTTGATGATATATTAGAGATTCTCCCCTTACTGATCTTCCAGAGAAATCCATACTTTCAGAAAAGATCTCGCGTACTCGAAAATCGGGGTTGTTACAGTGAAGCTTCGTTGGACTACCTTCTGGTTATACTTTAGAGCCATTCGATGCTTTACTACTTCCTCCCTAATCCGAGCTCTTTCTCGAACTTCTGGAAGTCGGTCGAGCTCCTCTTTTTGAATTTATGAGTTGGCATCTTCATTGTAGAAGATCATTCTAGGAGATCTTTCTTCTATTTCTACTGGGATAATTGCCTCTATCCCGTAAGTGAGTCGAAAAGGTGATTCTCCTGTGGTGGAGTGTGGAGTTGTCTGATATGCCCATAGGACTTGTGGGAGCTCTTCAGCCCAAGCTCCATTCGCGTCCCGTAGTCTCCTTTTTAACCCAGCCAGTATGACTTTATTGGCAGCTTCTGCCTGTCCGTTGGCTTGTGGGTGTTCTACAGATGTGAATTGGTGTTTTATTTTCAAGTCAACTACCAAATTTCTAAAACTTGTGTCCGTGAACTGAGTGCCATTATTTATGGTGATGGAGTAAGAGACCCCAAACCTTGTGATAATGTTCCTATATAGAAATTTTTGACTTCTTTGGGCGGTAGCATTAGCTAAGGGCTCCACCTTAATCCACTTTGTGAAATAGTCTATTCTCACAATAAGAAATTTGACTTGTCATGACCCCTGGGGGAAGGGTCCAAGGAGGTCGAGCCCCAATTTTGCGAATGGCCAAGGCGACATAACACTAATGAGCTCCTCTGGTAGAGCGATATGAAAGTTAGCATGCTTCTGACATGGTAGGCATGTTTTGACGAACTCTGTTGCTTCCTTTCCCAAGGTTGGCCAGAAGAAACCGGCTCGGAGTACCTTTTTAGAAAGAGCTCATCCCCCAGGTGGTTGCCACACATGCCACCATGTACTTCTTCCAAGACTTCCCTTGTATTGGAGGTCGGCACACATTTTAGGAGGGGTGTTGAGATCCCTCTCCTATATAAGATGTCGCCTACTATGGTGTAGTACTGTGCCTCTCGTATTAGCCTTTTTACCTCCTTTTTATCTATGGGAAGTATCTCTGAATTGAGGTAGTTGATTATGGGGGCCATCCATCCTTGATCCCGACCTGATATGGTTAGGGCATTTTCTTCTTCCGAGATCGATGGACTTGGCAATGTTTCTTGGATGAGGCTTCTGTTACTGCCTCCTGGTTTGGTGCTGGCTAGTTTTGAGAGTGCATCAGCTCGAGCGTTCTGTTCTCGAGGTATATGTTGGACCTCATATTCCCCGAATTGTCCAAGCTGGTCTCTGGTCTTGTCCAGATATTTTTTCATGGTGGGGTTCTTATCTTGGTAGCTTCCTTCTATTTGTGAGGTAACTACTTGTGAATTGCTGAAGATGGCAAGCTTTTGAACTCCTACCTCCCTAGCCAGCCTCAAACCAGCCAATAGTGCCTCATACTCAGCTTGATTATTTGAAGCAGAAAATTCAAACTTTAATGAGATCTCAATTTGGGTTCCCAGATCACTTTCTATAATTACACCTGCACCACTCCCGGTTTTGTTTGAAGAGCCGTTGACGTAGAGATTCCATTTTGTGGGGGTTCCTGGGGCGTCAGTGTATTCTGCAATGAAGTCAGCCAGGTACTGTGATTTGATGGCTGTCCGAGCTTCATATCAAAGATTGAATTCGGATAATTTGATTGCCCACTGTCGGATTCTTCCAGCTAAGTCTGTTTTTTGTAGGATGCCTTTTATGGGTTGGTTGGTTGATGTGGTAATTTATAACCACAAACTAACCGGCAAGTGCACCGGGTCGTACCAAGTAATACCTCAGGTGAGTGAGGGTCGATCCCACAAGGATTGAAGGACTAAGCAACAATGATTGATTGATTGATTGGCTTAGTTAGACAAACAGAAAAGAGTGTTTAAATATTCACAGAGCATTAAACAATCGTACAGAAATTAAAATAGTAAAGTAAATGGGTTGGGAGTAAAGTATGGAGAAGACAGTTAAGGTTTCAGAGTTATCTATTTTTCCGGATTAACTCTTCTTACTAACTATTTTAATCATGTAGGATTTAATTTATGGCAAACTATATGTGACTAGACCCTAATTCCTTAGACCTTTCTGGTCTCCTCTAATTTTCATCAACTGCCAATTCCTTGGTCAATTAATTCCAATTAGAGGGTGATGATCAAATTCCAGTTTATATGCCACAAAAACTCTAATTACCCAAAAATAAAAGGAATATATGTCACGTTTCCCATTAAATCCAGATAATTAGAGTGTTTGAATATTCACAGAGTATTAAATAATCGTACAGAAATTAAAATAGTAAAGTATGGAGAAGACAGTTAAGGTTTCAGAGTTATCTATTTTTCCGGATTAACTCTTCTTACTAACTATTTTAATCATGTAGGATTTAATTTATGGCAAACTGTATATGACTAGACCCTAATTCTTTAGACCTTTCTAGTCTCCTCTAATTTTCATCAATTACCAATTCCTTGGTCAATTAATTCCAATTAGAGAGTGATGATCAAATTCCAGTTTATATGCCACAAAAACTCTAATTACCCAAAAATAAAAGGATTATATGTCACGTATCCCGTTAAATCCAGATAATTAAAATTTAGGAGAATATGTTTTCAAGCTGTTGTTCAAGTAAAGAACTTTTCCAAGTTATACAAGAACTCAAGTAGAGAGAGGGTCACACTTCCGTTCCACCCAAATTTATAAGATAAAGAGCAAAAACAATTCTTAAATTATAAATCCATATGTAAATTCAAATATAAAAAGCAAAAAAATCAATCCATACAAATAGACAGAGCTCTTAACCTTAACAATGGAGGTTTAGTTGCTCATGGTTCAGAGAAAAATAAGGATTGTAAATTGGAATGGAAAAAATGTTGAGTTGGAATCCCCTTGTTGGAATCCCCTTTTATATCTATTCCTAATTAATTCAAAATATATCTTCTAAAACTAAAATAATATCTTTTCCTATTTTATAATAAAAATTAAAGTTTAAATCAGAATTAATTAAAGCAATCAGTATGTCTTCAATTGATGGATGGGGACCACTTGCTTCGTAGGGTCCACGCCTAACTTGGTTGGGCATAACCATTCTTGTGTGAATCTCCCTTGAGTCTCTGCTATCCCCTGGCTCTAGTCTATGTTTTTGGGCTGCAAACTGGGTCGAAACTCGGCCTAAAATCGCCCCCAGCATTTTCTGCGTTTTCTGTATATCGCGCAGGTCACACGTACGCGTCAGTCATGTGTACACATCAGGTACGCACACGCGTCCCTGAGCAGATTTGCTTTTCACGCGTACGCGTTGCCATGTATAGCTCCAAATCACGCGCACGCGTCAGGCACATGCACACGTTGCTCCTCGGTGGTCAGCTCCTTGGTTTCTTCTATTTCTCTACAGAAACTCCATCAAATTCACCCGAATGCTACCTAAAATAAATAAAATTGCACAAGACTCAAAATAGCATCCATAGTGGCTAAAAGATAATAAATTCTTGATAAAACTTAACAAATTAAATGTAAATTCACTAGGAAAAGATAAGAAAGATGCTCACGCATCATTGGTCCGTACTTTGATGGTGTGAGCTTGAAAGTATGGTCGAAGTCGTCGGGAAGTGAGTATGAGGGCGTATGCAAACTTTTCTATTTTTTGGTAGTTTAGTTCAGCCCCTTGTAGAGCCCTACTGATGAAGTAGATGGGTTGTTGTCCACTCTCTTCCTCTTTGTCAAACGCTGAGGCTATTGCCCGACTTCCTACGGCGAGGTATAGTATGAATGCTTCTCCTTCCCGTGGTCGGGTAAGAATGGGTGGTTGCCCCAAGAATTTTTTGAAATCTTGGAATGCTTGCTCACACTCTGCTGTCCATTCAAACCTTTTTCTCTTCCTTAATGTTGCGTAAAAGGGGGGAGATCTTATGGCTGATCTAGCCAGAAATCTGGACAGAGCTGCTAGTCTGCCGTTGAGCTGTTGTACCTCTTTGACGCAAGTCAGACTTTTCATGTTGAGTATAGCCCGGCATTTATCTGGATTTGTCTCGATTCCTCTTTGGGTAAGCATGAAGTCTAAGAATTTTCCAGCCTCTACTGTGAAGGTGCACTTTGTGGGATTAAGTCTTATACCGTGCTTTCTGATGGTGTCAAACACTTTGGTGAGGTCGAACAACAATGATTCCTCACTTTGTGTTTTTACCAGCATGTTGTCTACGTAAACCTCCATCAACTTTCCAATATGGTCAACAAATACTTTGTTCATCAATCTTTGGTAGGTAGTTCCTGCGTTTTTTAGCCCGAATGGCATAACTATATAGCAATAGTTTGCCTTTGGGGTTAGGAACGAGGTCTTTTCTTGATCAAGTGGGTACATTGGGATTTGGTTGTATCCTGAATAGGCATCCATGAAGGAGAGGTACTTGTATCCGGAAGAGGCATCCACTAGAGTATCTATGTTTGGAAGCGGGTAGGGATCTTTTGGGCAGGCCTTATTGAGATCGGTGTAGTCAGTACACATTCTTCACTTGCCATTTGTCTTCTTTACTAAGACAACATTGGCTAGCCATAATGGGTATTTGACCTCCCTTATGAACCCTGCCTCTAGTAAAGCTTGCACTTGCTCTTCCACAGCTTGGGATCTTTCTGGCCCGAGCTTCCTGCGTTTCTGTTGCACGGGCCAAGATCCAGGGTATACTGCCAGCTTATGGCACATTAGCTTGGGATCTATGCCGGGCATGTCCGCTGCCTTCCATGCAAAGAGATCGGCATTATCCTTTAGGAATTGTATCAGTGGCTCCTTTAAGTCTCTCTTTAAGGTTGCCCCGATATTTGTTGTTTTATCGTGGGCATCCCTGATCTGGACTTCATCGATCTCGCCTTCAGGTCACGGTCGAAGTTCCTCACGAGCATGTACTCCCCTGAGTTCAATAGTGTTGATTTCCTCCCCTTTGGGGTCGCCTTTAAGGTTTAGTCTTTCATTGTAACAGCGTCACACAATTTTTTGGTCTTCCTTTATCGTGGCGATCCCTTCTGGAGTTTGGAATTTCATGCACAGATGTGGAGTGGAGACTACGGCGGTGAGCTGGTTTAGCGTTGTCCGACCTATTAGGGCGTTATAGGCTGAGCTCACGTCGACTGTCCTGGACCGAGTTCCTTTTCCAAAGGTTGTGTGCAGTGAGATATATCCAAGTGGTTGGATTGGAGTATCTCCTAGTTCGAACAAGCTATTCTGATATGCTTTGATCTCTTTTTCTTGTAGGCTGAGCTTGTCGAAGGCGGATTTGAACAAGATGTCCGCGAAACTTCCCTGGTCGATTAGTTTTCTGTGGAGGTTGGTGTTGGCCAGTATAATGGTAATGACCATGGGGTCATCATGCCCTGGGATGATGCCCACAGCGTCTTCTTTGGTGAAGGTGATGTGGGGGAGGTCGACCAACCTGTCTCCTTCTCTAACATGATACACCTCCTTAAGGTGTCTTTTACATGATGACTTAGAGATCCCTCCTCCTACGAATCCTCCATTGATAATGTGGACATGCCTTTTAGGGGTACGATTGGGACATTCAGTTCATCTGATCTCTTCCTCCCTTCTTCTTTTCCTTGGCTCGTCTGCTTCATTAGCCAGAAATTGATCTAACTTCCCTTCTCGTGCTAGTTTTTCAATGACATTAGTGGAATATCCATAGATTCGGTGGTATTCGCAATACTCTATCCGATTTCCTCCTCCTCTTTTATGTTTAATCGTACGAGAGGGGGGATCTTTTCAGTGTTGCATATCTCTCTGTATACATCCACAAGGGACACTCTAAGTGAAGTGTAGTTGTGGTATTTTTTAGGTTTTTCATTTGGTTGGTCTTCTTTTTTCCTGGACTCCTTATCCTTGTCTCGAGGGGGTAAGAGAGTCTGGATTTTGAGGTTTTCCCTAGTCGAGAGTTCTCCTCCATGTTGATATACTTCTCTGCCCGTTCTTGTACCTCGTTTAGAGACATTGGATGCTTTTTTGATATGGAGTGGCTAAGGGGTCCTTCTCACAAACCATTGATGAGACCCATGATGGCTGCTTCTGTTGGCAGACTTTGTAAGTCTAGACATGCCTTGTTGAATGTAGTTGCGGAGGTTCTCCCGATCTCCTTGCTTAATCCCTAACAGGCTTGGGGCATGTTTGGCTTTGTCTTTTTGGATGGAGAATCTGGCTAGGAACTTCTTGACGAGGTCATCAAAGCTTACTATTGACCTTGGTGGCAAGCTGTCGAACCACTTTATTACCGTTTTGGTTAAGGTAGTCGGGAAAGCTTTACAGCGGATTGCGTCTGAGGCATCTGTGAGATACATCATACTTCTGAAATTGCTGAGATGATGGCCTGGATCCGATGTACCGTCGTATAGGGTCATGTCAGGAGCTTTGAAGTCCTTTGGGACTTTAGCTTTCATGATCTCTTTGGTGAATGGGTCTTGATCTTTGTGGGAGCTGTCTTCATGACTGGATCGAATTGTTTTGGTCTTAAGGTTGGCTTCGAGCTTTAGGAGGTTGTCCTCTAACTCTTGACGTCGTCTTGTTTCCCTCCGGAGATCTCTTTCGGCTTCGCGTTGGTGTTCGGGCTGTTGTTCCAGCTGCTTGAGACATTCCTGTTGTTCTCGGAGGGCATCTAAAATTTCTGTGTTTGGAGAATGCTTGTCTCCGTTTTGGTGAGGTGTATCTTTCGGTGTGATGTCCGCGTTCTTATGCGGCGTCCTGTTTTCCAAATCAGAATTGTGGTCGTTGTCAAGGTTGTCGGCCATGATGATGGACTGACTTCCAGGTTCTCTGGCAACGACGCCAATGTTCTGAGGGTTACCTGAAACTGAAGGTCAATTTCGGATGAGATCTGTTGTGATGGCCGGAGCTGTCGTGTCCGACTTATTGAATTTGGCGGTGCTGCTAATCCTGGTTCACCAGAGGGTGGTGGTACCTGCAAGAGACTCCGATGCTTAAGTTAGCATGGGCTTTGAGCCGGTATTTTGTGTAGAATCAGAGTATGAGTTATACCTGGGTGCTCCAGTGTATTTATAGTGGTGTGGACTGACCTTTCTAGATAAGTTAGTTATCTTATCTTATCTTTGAATGAAGTCATCTTATCTTTTAGGCCAACTGCCTTTGGAGTGGGCTGTGTCCCTCTGTCTGGCCTACTTGGGCTTTTATAACGATGGGGCCGAGCTCTTTAAGGGAGAGGTCGGTAGCAATCCAACATGAAGAGCTCGGTCATTCGTGTCTGAAGTCAGCTCGGGTCGCAAAGCTCGACCGGTGGTATGAACAAAAAGAATTATGAACTAGTTGCGCCTGATCCCAAGGAAAGGGTTCGTTTTCCTTCTTTAAATAGTTTTGAGTGGCCGTTTTTCTACGCTTATGACTATTTCTTCACCAAACTAGACATCACTCCTCCTTTTATCGAATTTGAGACCGAGATCCTTTGGACCTGTCACGTAGTGCCTTCCCAGCTTCACCCTAACTCTTGGGCATTTATGAAGATTTTTCAACTTCTGTGTCAAGAGCTGGGTGTCTGACCTTCCCTAAGCCTTTTCTTGTACCTGTTCGTCTTAACCAAGCCCGGGTCGCATAAGAGGAAAGCTTCCTGGATTTCCTTTAGGGCCACTCAGGGTAGAAAAGTCTTTTCGATTTTTTCTGACTCTTTTCATGACTTCAAAAATTATTATTTTAAAGCCCGAGCTGTAGAGGATGTCTGTCCTTTCTTTTTGTACAATAGTGATGAGCCCTCCTTTCCCCTCTGGTGGCAAGAGAACTTAGTGGTGGTTAAGTATACTTTAGAGAATTCAGATGAGGTGGAGAAAGTGGTGCGCAAAATTAAACTCTGCAAGTTTCGCACAGATGAACCGGCAAGTGCACCGAGTCGTCCAAGTAATACCTCAGGTGAGTAAGGGTCGAATCCCACGGAGATTATTGGATTGACCGAGCAATGGCTATCTTGTAGATCTTAGTCAGGTGATTAGAAAAAAATGGTTGTCTGTTTAAAAGCATAAATAAAATAGTAAAGGAAACAAAATACCAGATTAATGTGGAAGCAATGATAGAGATTCAGTTAAGACTTTGGAGATGCATATTCTTTCCGGATTAACCTTTCTCACTGTCTACTTCAATAACGAATGATTCCTTCAATGGCAGCCGTAAGTGAATAACTCATATCCTCTCATCAAGTTAGCCTCTTCTAAACCATAGCAATCCACCATATCCAAGCAACTCATGTCCTCTCATCAAGTTAACTCATGGCTTTCCACTATGGCCGAAGGTGAAGCACTAAGCAATCCATTCCCCTTTGCGATCGTACTCAAAATGCCACAGACAAGGTCGGATCTTCCGGATCAGGGAATATTACTTCTCTGACTCTAGCCTTAATGCCACAGAGACCGATGTTATGTCACTTATCCAAAGTCGCCTAGGTACTCTCTTGGAATCCGTAGTGCACTCTCTAGCTATGGTTCAATGCTATCCGGGTCAGGACTCACACAGAACCCATGTAGAACTAGGATGATTGTCACGTGTCATCCTTAATTCATGAGATGAAGAATGAAAATGCACTAGAGAATGGAATCAAACGTGTATTGAAATAGAAACAGTAATATTATTAATCCTTGAGAATCAACAGAGCTCCTAACCCTAACTTAGGAGGTTTAGTCGCTCATAGCTTACAGAAAGTAATAGTAAAATGTACGAATAGGCAAAGATCTCTAACATGGGTGATCTTTGTTCTATATATAATAACCTAATAACTAAAAAGTACAAAAATATGATGGACTAGACTAGAGGTGCAAAAATCCACTCTTGGGCCCACTTTGGTTGAGTGCTTGGGCTGAGCTTGGCGTCCAACTTGAGGAATGGGCATTGAACACCCATTGAATACTATGATGAGATAAGTGAATACTACCATCTTCCATGGTGAGAAGCCTTTAGTAGGGATCTTTTTGGTCCTCTATCCCCTAGGCATCTTTCCTTTAGGACCCTCTTCCTTGGTTGATAGTGTACACCCGACACTAAACTTACGTTTGGTGGTAGGGGGTTGAATTGGTTCCATCCAAGGGAGGAGGCTTAAATGCTGAATCCTTTATGCAAGTGCTTCCCTTGTCAGAGGGTAATGGAGGGTTAAAAACCTCGAACACCATCCAAACCTCATGCAACCTCAGTGCCTTCTTTCCTTGCTCAACATCTATCAGGGCTCTTTTAGTGGCCAAGAGTGAGGTTCCGAGAATGATGGAGTCATTCGCATCCTCTCCCATGTCAAAGCCTGCAGGGAAGCAGAGCTCTCCAACTTTTACCAATACGTTCTCTACTGGCTCGTGTGCTTGCCTCAAGGACTGGTCATTCATTTGTAGGGTAATCCTTGTTGCTTGTGCCTCTTGGATTCCCAGCTTCTTCATCACAGATGAAGGTATCACATTCAAACTTAAGTGAAGATCATACAGGGCTTTGTCAAGAGTGATCTTTCCAGTAGTGCATAGAATCTGAAAGCTCCCTGGATCTGGCATCTTCCTTGGTAATTCATTCTGGACTAAGGCACTGCATTCTTTGGCCAGTACCACAGTTTTATCTCCCTTTAGGTCTTTCTTTTCAAAAAGACTGCCTTTTAGACAGGCCATATAGGGGGTCTTCTTTTCCAATACCTCTGCAAAAGAGATATTGACTTGTAGCTTCTTGAGTGCTGCTAGGAAATGAGCCAGTTGCTCATCTTCTGGTTTTTTTTGCACGCATAGGAAAGATAGCTCTTAAGGCTCTTTCACTTCTGCAAGGGCGTACTCTGTGGTAATCACAGGCTCCTCTTGCACGCCCAGAAAAGATTCAACTTGAGGTTCCTTCTCCTCTATAGGGGCATGCTCAATGGTATTCTCAGGATCCTCCTGGTCCTTTATTGCCTTCAGTCCCTTAGTAGCAGGCTCCTGAGGTTCGGCCTCCTTGGTGACGACTACTGTTCCACCTTCTTTTAAGGTCTCCCTCCTAGAGAGCATCAGGCTTTCTGTGAAGGCCCTACAGGGATGCACCTCCTCAAATAACTCAGTAGGAGGAATATTAACCTACTTAAGTGTCTACTGGGCATGGGTGTGAGTGTCTCCTTGAAGGTAGTTACCACTCATATCGCTAGGAGCATTATAAATCTCAGTAGGGGGTGCGGCTACAGTCTCCATGTGTCTCCATGTCTAGAACATCTATCCTAACTAGGGACGTCCAAGTAATACCTTATGTGTGTGAGGGTCGAATCCTACAGAGATTGTCGGATTGAGCAAGCAATGGCTATCTTGTAGATCTTAGTCAGGTGATTGGAAAAGATAGTTGTTGTGAAAAACGCATAAAAATAGAATAAAGATAGAATTGCTTAATTGGTGTGATACCAGTGATGAGAAAATGGTTGAGGATTCAAAGATGCTTCCTCCTTTTGGATCAAATTTTCTCACTATCTACTTCAACTTCTGATGATTCATTCCATGGCAGGCTGTAAGTGATTAATGCTAGGTCAGTAGTCATTAATCTCCTCTGCCTCAGATCAAACGCTAGGTCAGTGGTCATCCAATATGAATGGGGGTGAAGCTCCTGTAGTCTATTCCCTTGGTGATCCTATTCAAAATGCCACAGACAAGGTCAGATCTTTCGGATCAGACAATGTTGCTTCATGATTCTAGCCTATACCACAAAGGCCCTAATCACCCCATACCTCGGCTAAACTGATGTCTCCAAGTCCCCAATGAAGTCATGGATTAGCCGTCTAAGGATGTATAATTAAGCTTACGGTTCAATACTATCCCGTCAAGGACTCACAAGAACCCGTGTAGAATAGGGATGACGGTTAAGTTACGCTCCCAATTCATTAGGATGAAGAACGAAGATATATCTTAGAATAGAATCAAGCATAGATTGAAATAGAACAATGATATTATTAATCCATAAGAATTAGCAGAGCTCCTAACCTTAACCTAGAAGGTTACTGGCTCATACTGTACAATAATTTTCGAAAGTAAAAGTGGGGGAAGAAGGTCCTAAACATGGGTGATCTTTCCCTATATAAAATAACCTAGTAACTAAGAAGTACAAAATTATGATAGAATAGACTAGAGGTGCAAAAATCCATTTGTGGGCCCACCTGAGTTGAGTTCTTGGGCTGAGCTTGGCGTCCACTTGGAGGAATGGGCATTCAACGCCCATTAGGGAGTGATTGGCGCTACTTTGTACTCTTGGTGGGCATTGAACGCACATTAGGGGGTGATTGGCATTCAACGCCAGCTTTGGATCTCCTTTGGGGCATTGAACGCCAGCTAGGGGGTAGCTCCTTGGTGTTCAACGCCTTTAATGGGCAGGCTCCTTCAATATAAAGTATAGATCATTATATATTGCAGGAAAACTATGGAAGTTAGCTTTCCAACGTCATTGAGAACACATTATTTGGACCTCTATAGCTCCTGAAATACTCATTTGAGTGCATGGAGGTCAGATTTTGATAGCACCTGCTACGCTTTCCTTGCCTCTGAATCAGACTTTGCCAAAGCTCCTCAATTTCAGCCAAAAATTACCTGAAATCATCATAAAACACAACAACTTAAAGTAGAATCTAAAAATGTGAATTTCTTACTAAAACCTATGAAAATATAATAAAACTTAAACAAAACATAACAAAAACTATATAAAAATGATGCTAAAAGGTGTATAAAATATTTGCTCATCAACGATCATAACAAATGAAAGAAAGAGAAATGATGTCTTCAAGGTGAAAACTTATAAAGAGACCTCCATAATATCATCCGAATAAAATTCCTAAATTCTAAGACTCTCAACTATAAGGATGAACAAGTATTGGAACGCATGCATAAGTACATCATTGAGTTTATCCCATTATCACTTGATCACTTAACTCACTTAAACATCTCAAGAAATTTTTCATCATTATTCAATCAAGGAAATCCTTTATGCATAGCTCTTTCTTTCTTGGGGACAAGCAAGACCTTAAGTTTGGTATTGTAATGCATGAGCATTTTATAGTTATTTTTCTAGCTAAATAGCTTAATAAAGTGAGTAATTTCTCTTTAAATCTATTGCATTTTAAGCCAAATCACTTCAAATACTTGTGTGCATATTTGTAGGAAATTATTGAGAAACAAAGAGAATATGATCTACTTGTGGGGGAAACAAAGATGTGGTAAAGCAAAAGGTACATCAACGATCTCACACGTCCCTCACTTCCAAGACACGCTTAGCCAAGGTCCAGAGAGGTGGAGGAGCAAGGCTCTTCATGGACGTGCAATGTCCTTCACGCTAGAGCCACGCTAAGCCAAGGTCCAGAGGGGTGGTGAACAAGAATTCATTGAGGGCATCGCCCGTTGCCCATGCTGGCCTCACGGCAGCCATGCAAGGCTCACCTCCCAAGGACATGCCCCACGTCTCTCATGCCAGCAAGCATGCCCATGCAACTTCCTCACTCATCTCATTGCAAGAGTGTACTACAGGGACGCCACACTCACGCTGCACCCACGCCCTTGGAGCTCTCCTCACTTCAGGATCGCGGACGTGCAATGTCCTTTATGCTGGCCTCACGCCAGCAATGCAAGGCTCACCTTCCAGGGACATGCCCCATGTCTCTCGCGCCAACAACATGCCAAGCTTGTCCCAATCCTTCCTTTCATCACGAACGTGCAACGCTACCCATGCCAACCTCACGCCCATTCAGACTTAGCCCTTCCAAGATTGCACACATCGGACGCTGATCACGTTGGATACACGCTCGTGAAGCCCCAGCCACATGAAGGCATGCATGCATTGAATACGTTGGACGATCCTCACGCATATTGCATGCCAGGCTTGTGTCTAACCTTCTTCCTTTGAACGCGTGCCACATCCAACACACCCCAGCTAAGCCCACACTTTCCTTCTTCTTCCCTGATGCGTGAGCATCATTAGTATCTTTTCTATGTGATTTTTATGGCATTCTATTGATTTATTAGAGGGTTTTAGTGGATTATTAATGAGTCCACATTTGATGATAAATTTTGACTTGAATTGAGTGGATTTTATCACATAAACTCACACTTATTCTCTTAAATAGCATACTTTTGTGATTTCTCTCTAAATTGTACCTATTGTAAAAACATGGTTTTTTTATTTAATTAATTAATTTAATCCCATTTTTATTCTACTCAATATCCTAATATATTTTGTTGAGTGATCTCAGGTCTAATAGGCAAGGATGGCTTTGGAAAAGTCGAAGAAAAACATGTAAAATGAGAGATTTCATGAAGAAACAAAGAAAAAGAAGGCACTGCTGTGTGCGTACGCACACCTTCCTGTGCATACACACAAGATGGATTTCAACCAGTGTACGTACGCATATAACCCTGTGCATATGCACAAAGTCCTAACGCGTAACTCAATTAAAAGGTCATGTAGCTCGTAATTTTTGTGGGCCTTTTGGCCCAATTTTGGGGACCCTGAAGCTGAATTGGAGGCTATATCAAAGGGGCAACATTCTATAACATGGAGACAACATTATGACATACTTTTTAGGAGTTTTTAGGTTAGTTTTCTCCTAGGATTTTCTCTAAATTCTCCCTTAGGGTTTATTTAGGGTTTATAGTAGAATTTGCTCATTTACATTTTGATCTTGGATATTTTCTTGCCTTTATTGTAAGTAATCTCTAATTTTCTCTTTAATTACACTACATTTGCTACACGTTCTTATAATAGAAGTTATTTTGTTTAGTTTAATTACTTGTGAATCATTGAGTTTTTATTGGTGAATTTGATGTTTTATTATTTATATATGCTTGATTGAGTTGTCATTATTGATTTTGTTCATTGATTGGTCATAGTTTCAATTTATTTTTGCAATTTTATTATGTGTTGTTATTATATCCACCAAGTATT
Source organism: Arachis ipaensis (assembly GCF_000816755.2). Classification (NCBI taxonomy): domain Eukaryota; kingdom Viridiplantae; phylum Streptophyta; class Magnoliopsida; order Fabales; family Fabaceae; genus Arachis; species Arachis ipaensis. The sequence goes on along the minus strand of NC_029791.2, from coordinate 41,181,536 downwards.
TGTGAAAATGCCAATTATGAAAATGGAGTGGATTTTCACTCCTTGGCTTTGGATTTGAGTACCTAGGATCCTAGAGTCATAATGTCTGATATTTAGTGGTAATTTTGAGTTTGTTAGTTGCTGTTGTTTTTACTAACGCTAGCTTTTGTTTATTTACTGCTTTTTATTTTATTCCCGTTGTGGGAATTCTCTTCACAATGTAAAGGGAAATCTAATTTGATTTCCTTGTTGTTTTTGTCTATGTAGAATAATAGGGATAAAGAACCGCTTTAGTATGATCCTGAGATTGAAAAAACTCTTTGGCAGTAGAGAAAACAGGCTAGAAACCAAAGAGTTGAAGAAGTGATTGAAGGAGTGGTTGAAAAAGAATTCTCTGAAAAAGACATGATAGAGAACAATGTCAACGTCCCTCCACCTAGGAGGACTCTTGGCTCTTACATAAATCCCAACCTAGATAGTTACAGGAGTGGTATCATCACACCTACTGTCAAAGCCAATAATTTTGAATTAAAGCCACAACTTGTTACATTAGTTCAACAAAATTTCCAGTTTAGTGGAAGCCTGCCGGAAGATCCTAATCTATTCATCTCTAATTTCCTACAAATCTATGACACTATCAAGACAAATAGTATTTCATCTGAGGTGTACTATTTGCTACTCTTCCCTTTTGCTGTAAGAGACCGGGCTAAACAATGGCTAGATAATCAGCGCAATAAGAGCATAGCCATATGGGAAGACTTGGTCACTAAGTTCCTAAACAAGTTCTTCCCAGCTCAGAGGTTGACTAAGCTCAGAATCGACGTTCAGACCTTCAGACAGCATGAAGGAGAGTCCCTCTATAAAGCTTGAGAGAGGTATAAGGAGATGCTAAGAAAGTGCCCTCCGGATATGTTTGCTGACTCGGTCCAGCTTCAGATATTTTATGATGGGATCACCCCCGCCTCTTGGTGGTCCTTGGATAACTCGGATGGAGGCTTTTTACATATGAAAAAGACCACTAATAAAGTACTTGAATTGATTGAGATGGTGGCCAACAATCAATATCTCTATTCTTCCGAAAGGTCAGCAAGAACTATAAATGCAATTACTCAACACCTAGTAGGAATGCAAGTGTCAGCAGTGATTTCTCAAGAGAATTCCTATGGTCTGAGTAACTGGCTATTTCAAGGTGAGGGCATGGAGTATGGATATTTATCTCTGGAGCAAGTACATTTCATAAATAAGCATCACAATGATCCCTTCTCTAAGACCTATAATCCTGGATAGAGAAACCACCCAAATTTTGGGTGGGAAAACCAAAACCAGAGGCCTAACCAAGTTAACAACACCCACCAGCCCAATCATTTCAATAACCACTAGCAGAGCACCTTCAGTAACCATCACTACAACCCAAACAACCATCTTGTAAATCATCAACAGCCACCTACTTTACATTCCACCCCACAAGACTCCCAAAGGCTTACTAATCTTGAACTTGCAGTAGAAAAACTCTCCCAGAACTCACACCCATCACAACAAGAATCCCAGAGGCTTTCTAACCTTGAATTAGCCTTAGAAAAACTTTCACAAAACACTGCATCTTTCATTAAGATCCAAGAAGCTTCAATGAGAAATTTGGAGATACAAATGGGCAAACTAGCTCAACGAATGGAGAAATCCACAAACGTTCTTCCCAGTGATACAATTCCAAACCCATGGGAAGAGTGCAAGGGTATTATTTGAGAAGTGAAAAGGTAGTGGAACAAGAAGAAAAAGAAAAGCTCACTGCTAGTGACAAACAAAAGGAACAGGCAACAGAGAAGCACGTGCATCCTACCCTACAACAACCAATTCAAACCACAGAAGCCCCACTAAAAGAGAGAGTTCGGGTTCCTAACAATAAGCTTAGGATTCTATATCCTCAAGACTCCAATGGGAAAACGAGAAGAAACAATATTCTAAATTCTTGGAGATATTCAAGACTTTGCACATCAACATTCCATTCATAAAATCTCTTGAACAAATGTCCTTATATGCTAAGTTTATGAAGGACTTGTTGTCCAAGAAGAAATCATTGAAGGGAAGCCAAATAGTGGTGATGACTAAGAAGTGTAGTGCGCTTATTCAAAGGAACTTGCCAACAAAGAAGAAAGATCCAGGGAGTTTTCAAATTCCTTGTCCTATTGGCAACACTACATTTGATAGATCTTTATGTGATTTAAGGGGAAGTTTAATCTAATGCTTTTGTATGTGATGGGGAGGTTGTAAATTCAAGAGTTGAAACCCACAAAAATAGCTCTACAACTTGCAGACAAATCAATAAAGCTTGCGCATGGAGTAGTTGAAAATGTCTTGATCAAAGTGAGAAAATTCTTCCTTCCAGTGGATTTTGTTATTCTTGACATGGAGGAAGATGAGCATGCCTCAATCATTCTAGGAAGACCCTTCTTAGCTATTGGAAGATCCCTTATTGATGTTGAAAAGGGTGAAGTAATGCTACGGGTGCCAGATAAACCATTATTTTATGGTTTATCTCGTGCTGATTTGAGTAGTTTTTATCAAGTCTTTGTACACTTATTCATACAATCTGCATGGTATTACAATTCCTTCCTAGTTTTCTGCTATAATTGAAAACTTGCTTCCTAAGCCTTTAAATTGTATATTTTTAATCCCTCTTTACACCATTCGATTTCGTGATCTGTGCGTTAAGTGTTTTCAGGCCTTATAGGGCAGGAATGGCTTAAAGAATGGAGAGGAAGCTTGCATAAATGGAAGGAGCACAAGAAATAAAGGAGATAACTAGCGAGGAGCGACGCGCATGCATGCTCACGCAAGCGCGTGAATTGGAGTTCGCACGGCGACGGGTGCGCGTGACTGACGCGTACGCGTGACAAGGAGAATCGCCAAATGACGCGCACGCGTGACATGCGCTATCTGTAGAAATCACAGAAAATGCTGGGGGCAGTTTTGGGCCAAGTTTGGACCCAGTTTTCAGCCTAGAAACACAGACTAGAGCCAGGGGAAGAGTAGAGACTCAATATACATTCTCATTCGCATAGTTTTTAGTTTTAGATTGGAATCTTAGAGAGAAATCACTCTTCCTCTAGGTTTTCTACACACTCATAGTTTTTATAGTTTATGCTTTTGCTTTGGATATTGAGAATAGTCACTACCTCCATTGAAGTTGCTATTATTCTAGTTTGTTTTCTTATTCCTTTACTCTTTTGATTACTTATTAACCCTGTTCAGATACGTATGTTGCATTTTTGGGATTTATTAATGCAAAGAACTACTTTTACTTTTAATTAATTTTCAGTTCCTATTTTATTTAATTTATCATGTCTTCTTCTTATATTTCTATGAACGTTATATTCATGTCAATGGAGTAGACTCCCAACTTGACGTGGGGGTTCATTAAAGGGAGACCCTTGAGTTGGAATGCTCAAGTGATTAGTTAAATTGGAATTTGTTAGCTAATTTTTTATTTACTAATGCTAATCCTTCCCAAGGGAGAGGATTAGGACTTGCGAATAAGAGTTAGCTCAATTGCTTGACTTTCCTTTATTTAGTAAGGGTTATGTTCGTGCAAGGATGCACGGCTCCGTGCTATACGTCGGCTTCCGTTGGTCGATGAAAGAGATTTTGTTCTGCAGCGGAGAAACGCCAAGCTTGAGCACGAACCGGGTGGAGAACCTGCAAAAAGGACTCCAACGATCAAGTTAGTGGAGAGTAGTTACAAAACAGAGTATAAGCATAGGAAGTGTGTACGAGTGCATTCAAGTGTTGCCCCGATGATCCCATTTGATTTGGTAGCAGCCGTTTTTATAGAGTTGTAGGTTGATTCTATTTGATGGTTTGTTAGAGTGAATTTCGGTTTTAACCGAGATCTTTGGGGTTGTTATCATGTCGTGATGATTTGCTGCTTATGTGACTGACGTGGCCGAGATATAGGGTGGCAGTTCCAAGTTGTAAGGTACGGTACATAGCCCCCAAGCTTGACTTGCTTGGGTATTTGGTTTTTAGCAAGTTGAGCTTTTAGGATGACCTATATCTCGGCTAGTCATGCCAGCCCCCAAGCTCAACGTTGCGTGCGTTTTGGGCGTGAAGCACGAACCTTTGTTGTTGAAAAATGATTAAACGAAACGACTGGCATTGGGAGGGTGTTTTCCCATTATTTTAGGAAAACGTGCTGTCATTACTTCACTTAATGCTTGTAACTGAACCGGTTTTGACCCTTAGTTTCTCTGCGGTTTTTGGTTTTGCGTTCCCACTTTGTTAGTGGGTTGTAATAAGCTGTTTGTGTTATCGGTCTTTGGTGATTCTTCGAAAAGTCACTCTTTTTCCCTCTGATTTTGAAAGAAAATGTCTTCAAAAGGTTAGATTTTTCGTTTCCTTTATCTTCTATTCTTTCTCCATCTTTTCGTAATTGTGGTCTGTAATGGATAAAGAAAAGTTGAAGGAGAAGCAGAAAGTTGTAGAGGTAAAAAGGGATGACCTTTATCATTGGGTCCATGACGACGTTAAAACTCGTGCTTCCTTGTATTGTAGTTTTGATTCTCTCCAGGAGTTTCGTGCGATGAAGTTGGTGAAGGATGGCTCTAATGTTGATGTCGAGCTTCTCCCTTGTTCTAGTGACGATAGGGTTTGTGAGCGTAGGGGTGATTGGGGGTATTTTTATATATATACTCCATGTTTCTCTGAACTGTATGTTAGGTTTCTTTTTTCTTCCTTTGAGTGCGACGTATTGACTCAACTGAATTGTGCTCCTTCCCAATTACATCCCAACTCCTGGGCATTTCTAAAAGCTTACCAGTGTTTGATGTCCTTTCTAGAATATCCTCCTTCCTTTGGCGTTTTCTTTTCTCTGTTTCAGTCAAAAGGGGTTCGGAGGGGTTTATGGGTTTGTTTAAGCAGTTTTCCTGGTCGTTCTATATTTCTTTTGTACAAGTCTTCTTTTAAAAATTTCAAGTCTTTGTTTGTGAAAGTCCGATCTACAGAAACAGAATACCCTTTTTATCTTGATGACGAGCTGAAAGAAAGATATCCCTTGTATTGGTGTTCTGAGCCTATGCAAGTACTTGAGGCGTATAGAAGTGACGAAGAAGACTTGATTATTGACTTTTTGGTGAAAAACTTTGCTTCCGGCGAGTGTCTCTCAATCCCTGAGATGTTAAATTTTGAAAAAGATAATGATAGGGAAGGGTTGCGTACTTATATAGGTAATGTACATGTTTGTCCCTGGTATTAGTTTTCTGTTTCGACACTGATGTCTTTCGCTTGGTTTTGCAGGTGGACGGGTACCGCATCTGAATTCCTCCAGGCTTCAATCTTTTCTTGACAGAAAAAGGGAAAAGGGTGTAACTACTTCTGCTGCTCAAAATGTTGAAGAAGGGGGTGCTGCTTTTTCGACTGCGCAACCTGTTTCTTCAAAAAGAAAAAGAGGGGTGGCTGATGATTCATTGGAGGTGCTATCTGAGGAAGATAGGGAGGTGGCCGAGGTTTCTACCATTGTTTTTGATCGCCAGCGCAAGCTTCATGGGTTTATTCCTGGGGCAAATGCCCATTCTTTGTGGAGCGACCAATTTCCCTTGGCCGAGCTCTCTGATAAAGCTTCCCAGTTTCCTGGGGATATGATACTTACTCGACATGTGGGTCTGGAAGCTTTAGGCAAATATGTTCAGGTAAACTTTTGTGTCTGTCCTGTTCCTGTCTGTTTTGCTGGTTTTCCTTGTTTGTTTTAATTTTGGGTTTGGTCAGGTTGTCGCTTCTCGTTTGCTGTGCGTTGGGCGTACTACTGAATTGCTTGGAGCTGAAAGGCAGGCTGAGGTTGATAAATTTGCTACTTTGGAATGTTTGGTAAAAGAAAAAGAGAGAGCCATTACTGATATGACAACGAAAATGAAGGAGAAGGAAAGGTCGGCCTCTGATGTGGCTGCTAAGTTGGAGGAGAAGGGACGAGAAGTTGCTCACCTTCAAGATTAGATTCGATCTTTTCAAGCCAAGATTAGGGACAATGATAAGGCGAAAGGTGAGATGACTGCTCGAATTCATGAGCTGGAGGACCAAGGTATTGAGATGTTCACCTCGGGCTTCGATCGGGCTGTCGCTCAAGTGTCGTTATTTGATCCTGGATTCGATGTTCGTCAGCTTGATGTGACGAAGATAGTCGTTAATGGGGAGTTGGTTCAGGACGAGGCTGGTGAACATCATGATGAGAACGTGCCTCCTCCTGTTTGAAAGAAATTTTTATTATTTGCCTTTAGTAAGTAGTTTGGACTTGTATGTTTTTTGAAAGACTTTGGACTTGTATGTTTTTTGAAAGACTTGTTGGTTTTTATTCCGACTTTATCAACTGTTTCTCTGATGTATAGTGTTGGAGTTTGCTTTTGCTAATATTTTATGATTACAGCGTTTTATTGCTGCTTTGTATATCCATGTATGGGGAAATGTATGATTTTATTTAGATAGAATTGTCCCTCATGTTCGAGGTGTGCAGGATGGTCGGCCTCGTTAAAACCTACCCGAGTAAACCCTCCTTAGGGAAAAACCTCGTGGTTAGGAAAAAGAGTACCTAACCATCTTGTATGTTACAATATCGTGATCAACTATAGTAGTATTTGAGTGATGAGATGTTCCATGTGTTCGGCAATGCTGTCCCATTCAATGTTTCTAGACGATAAGCTCCTCTTCTGACCACCTTAGTGATTCGAAAAGGTCCTTCCCATGTCGCTGCTAATTTTCCATGGCCTGGTGGTTTCCGAACATCTTCTATCTGTCTGAGCACTAGGTCTCCCTCCCGGAGGGTCTTTGGTCTCACTCTCTTGTCGTACTGTCGTTTCATAGCTAGTTGCATTGATTTTTGCCTTAACTGCGTGAGATTGCGTTCTTCATCGATGATGTCAAGCTCGGCAAGCCGAGCTTGTTCGTTAGAACTGTCGTTGAAGTGCTCGGTCCTCGTTGACCCTTGACTGATTTCCAAAGAGATCACGCATTCTGATCCGTACACTAAGCGGAAAGGACTTTCTTTAGTTGTTGATTGCGGAGTTGTGTTATAACTCCATAGTATCTCTGGTATTAGCTCGGCCCAGCGACCTTTAACCTCGGTCAGCTTTTTCGTTAGGGCCTGCAAAATTACTTTGTTAGCCGCCTCTGCAAGCCCGTTGGTTTGTGGGTGCTCAACAGAGGAGAAATAATGTCTAATATTCATGTTAGTTAAAAATGATGCAATCTTTTTGTCAGTAAATTGCCTACCATTATCAGAGATAATTTCACGTGGCATGCCATATCTACAAATGATAAATTTCCAAATAAACTTTTGTACCTTATCCGAGGTTATTTTTGCAAGTGGTTGCGCTTCTATCCACTTTGTAAAGTAGTCGATGGCTACCAAAAGGAACTTTACCTGGCCTGGCGCTATAGGGAATGGTCCGAGGATGTCCATGCCCCACTTGTGGAATGGCCAAGTTACATCCGATGTATGTAACGCCTCGGCTGGGTTGTGTATCAGTGGCGAGCATTTTTGACATGATTTGCACTTTTTGACCTTGTCTGTGCAGTCCGACCTTAAGGTCGGCCAATAATATCCCGCACGTAAGATCTTTGTTGTCAAGCTTCTGCTTTCGATATGATGTCCGCAAATGCCCTCGTGGACTTCGTCTATTGTTAATCTGGTGTCTTCTCCTGCAAGACATTTAAGCAGTGGTCGGGAAAAACCACGTTTGTATAGATTATCTTTGATTAGGGTGAACTGGGTTGCTTTCCTTTTAAAAGACCTCGGATCACCATCTGGTACGATTCCCGTCTTCATGTAATGTATTATTGGTGTTCGCAAATCTTCATCCTGTGACAAATTTAAGACATATTACAAATCTAGGCTAGGTTTTGTTAGTGTGAGATGTACCAAACTTCCTGATTGCTGATCTTCTCTGTGTGTTGCTAATTTAGATAATATGTCTGCTCTAGAGTTTTGTTCCCGTGGTATATGTGTTATTTCAAATTTTTGAAAACCCTGTATCATGCCCTTAGCAATATGTAGGTACTTTTCCAAGAGTGTATATACACCTTGGTTGTCTTTTAGCAGAATTTCTGCTTCGCATCCGTTGTCATTGGATGCTTCGTCCACATACAGTTCCCATGGTTTTGTTTCTTCTACTTCATTTGTGAATTCTGAGATGAAATCGGCTAGAGCTTGGGCCTTGGGGGATCCTCTGGACTGATATGTGATGTCAAATTTGGAGAGTTCTACCGACCATTTGGTTAGCCTTCCTGCTAGGTCGGGCTTGGCTAGGATCTGCCGGAGTGGTTGATTGGTCCGAACTATAATTTGGTACCCCTAAAAGTAATGCCAAAGTCTTCGAGCTGTGACGATTAGTATATATGCTAATTTTTCTATCGTCGGGTACCTTATTTCAGCACCCTGTAGGACTTTACTTATGAAATATACTGGGTGTTGTTCTTCGCTGTCATCTGTTACAAGTACCAAACTAATTGTGTTAGTGGAAATTGAAAGATATAGGTGCAAGGGCTTGCCTTGTTCTGGCTTTCTCAATATGGGCGGTGATCCAAAGGTTTTTTTGAATTTAGTGAAAGCTTCTTCGCATTCTTTCGTCCAGACAAATTTGTCCGACTTCTTTAAGGTGTTAAAGAAGTGGTATGACTTTTCCGCTGCTGCTGGCAAGAACCGAGAAAGAGCTGCCAGCTGACCTGTGAGCTGTTGGACTTCCTTTTTGTTTCTGGGGGATTGCATGTTGATTACGGCTGAACATTTGTCGGGGTTCACTTCTATTCCTCTGTTTGTCAGCAAGAAGCCGAGGAATTTGCCCCCCTTGACTCCGAACGCGCATTTTTCTGGATTTAGTCTCATATTGTGTTTTCTGAGCTGTGCAAATACTTCGTCCAGGTCGTGTTTGTGCTGTTCCTCCGAAGTTGATTTCACCACCATGTCATCCACATATATTTCAATGTTTTGGCCAATCTGATCTTTGAAGACTTTGTCCATAAGCCGCTGATATGTTGCTCTTGCGTTCTTTAGCCCAAAGGGCATGTCCTTGTAGCAAAAATTTCCTTGGTCTGTGATAAATGCTGTTTTTTCTTCGTCTCCTGGGTGCATGAGAATTTGGTTATAGCCAGAATAGGCATCCATGAAATTGAGCACTGGAAATCCCGAGGTGTCGTCTACCAATCTGTCTATGTTGGGGAGGGGGTAACCATCCTTAGGGCATGCTTTGTTTAAATCGGTGAAGTCCATGCACATACGCCACTTTCCCGAGCTTTTTCGTACCATTACGACGTTGGCTAGCCATGCTGAGAATCGAAGTTCCCGGATAAACCTTGCCTCTAAGAGCTTTTTGGTTTCTGCTTCTGCTGCTTTTCTCCTTTCGTCTCCCAAGTTTCTTTTCTTTTGTCGTATAGGTCAGACATTGGGATTGACAGCCAGCTTGTGGCAAATGAAGTTAGGGTCGATACTAGGCATGTCTGCTGGCGTCAATGCAAATAGTTACGCGTTGATTCGTAATATCGTGATAAGGTCGGCCTTTTGTCCTGCAATGAATGCCGATCCGATGTTAGTAAACTTCTCATCATGACCTATTTTTACCTGTTCAAGGTCGTCTGTTGGTGTCGGACGACTGTTGTCATTTCTGGGATCTAGCTCGGCCAGCGTTGGTATGTGCTCCGAGTTATAGACAGTGTGAATCCGAGGTGTTTCATCCTTCGTTACTGTTTTGAGGCTTGCGTTGTAGCATTGTCTTGCCTTCTTGTGGTCGGCATAAACTGTCCCCACCGTGTTATCCTGCAAGGGAAATTTCACACAAAGATGAACAGTTGAAACAATGGCACCAAAAGTATTTAATGATGGACGTCCTAGAATGATGTTATAGGGGCTAGGGCAATCGACCACTAGAAATTGGATATCTAGTGTTTTGGTATGTGGAGGTTCTCCAAATGTTGTTCTCAGCCAAATGTACCCGGATACCGATACTTTTTCCCCAGAGAACCCTACCAATTCTCTGGGCGACGGTTGTAGTGCGTTGTCATTGAAATGCATCTTTTTGAAGGTGGAGTAGAATAAGACGTCGGCGCTACTTCCTAGGTCAAGTAAGACCTTTTTTACTGTTAGTTCTCCCATGTGAATCGAGATGACAACTGGGTCATCAAGGTTCGGATAGGTTGTCTTAAGGTCGGCCGTGCTGAAGTCGATGCGTGAGGTCGGACTTGATGCTTGTCGTTCCAGGCGAGATCCTTCCATTGTCATCATTTCTCGGTAACTTCTTTTCCTTGCCGAGGTGGTGGTCCCACCTCCGGCGAAGCCTCCTGAGATGTAGTTAATGATCCTCTTGGATGGGGGTGTTTCGACCTGTTTATGTCTGCTATCCCTTTCTGCTTCTCTTTCTGTATCTCGCTGCTTTCTTGACGAGATATATTTGTCTAAGAGCCCTTGCCTGGCTAATCTCTCCAGTAGGTATTTTGCCACGATGCACTCGTCTGTGGTATGGCCGAACTTTTGGTGAAAAGCACAGTGTTTGCTTTTATCCACGTACTTCTGATCTTGGTATGATCCTGCTCGGACTGGTGGTTTGATCAATTTGTTATGCAGGATTTCTTTGATTATATCCTCTCTTTTTGTGTTGAATTTTGTGTACGTGTCAAATTTCGGCGCTAGTTTGAATGGTTTTCTAGAGTCTTTGCTTATGGGCCGATGAGGCCTCTCTTCTTCCTTCTTCATCGGCTTTTCGCTCCTCCGGGCCTCCCTGAGTTCTTCAATTTCGATCTGGCCCTGGGCTTTTTCTCGGAATTCCTCTAGTGTCTTTGGTTTTGCCACTGCGATTGCTTCCTGAAATTTCCCGGGGTGAAGGCCGCTCTTGATGGCATGTAATTGCACTTCAAGGTTAAGGTCGGGGATCTGCATTGCTGCTTCTGTGAACCGCATCATGTATTCCTTCAAACTTTCATGTTGTCCTTGTTTGATCGTGCTGAGGTAGTCTGAGTCCCGCACATAAATTTTAGAACTGCAAAATGATTAATAAATAATTTGGCAAATTCATCGAAGCTTGTTATTGAACCTGCAGGGAGGTTAGAAAACCATAATAGGGCGGCCCCGTCTAAGAAAGTAGGAAAAGACCGACACAAGATGGGATCGAAGTCGCTATTGAGAAACATCATTGATTTAAATTTTGTGACATGGATTTTAGGATCTCCGATCCCCTTGTACGGCGTTAGGGTCATTGGAAGTGTGAAGCTTTTGGGCATTTTAAAACTCATTATTTCTTCTGAAAAAGGATTTGTTCGTCGTCGTGCCGTTTTGGGGATAGTTTCCCCTGTCTTCACGTTGGATTCTGACTGACGTTCTTTATGTTGATCTGTGTGTATTTTCTTATTGGCCTTCTGTTCATCGTTTTTCTGCATCTCCGCCAATTGCTCGGCCATCCGCTGGTTTTCCGCAAGCAGGGCGGCGTTCGCAGCTAGGAGGTCGGCATTGGTCGGATTGGTAAAAGGCGTCACTGAGTGGTCCGTCATGGCTTGGTCCCTGAAGAAAAGGTAGAAAGCAGGGTGTTACGTCGTTAGCCTCCGAAACTTAAAGAGCGACGTGGGTTCTGGCCCCACGGTGGGCGCCAAAATGTTCGTGCAAGGATGCGTGGCTCCATGCTATACGTCGGCTTCCGTTGGTCGATGAAAGAGATTTTGTTCTGCAGCGGAGAAACGCCAAGCTTGAGCACGAACCGGGCGGAGAACCTGCAAAAAGGACTCCAACGATCAAGTTAGTGGAGAGTAGTTACAAAACAGAGTATAAGCGTAGGAAGTGTGTACGGGTGCATTCAAGTGTTGCCCCAATGATCCCTTTGATTTGGTAGTAGCCGTTTTTATAGAGTTGTAGGTTGATTCTATTTGATGGTTTGTTAGAGTGAATTTCAGTTTTAACCGAGATCCTTGGAGTTGTTATCACGTCGTGATGATCTGCTGCTTATGTGACTGACGTGGCCGAGATATAGGGTGGCAGTTCCGAGTTGTAAGGTACGGTACAGGTTAACTAAGTGAAAACAACAACCTCTTGATACTACACTTGAGAGAATTCCAACAAGGATAGAACTTCCAATTAATCATTCCCCGGTCAAGGTTTTTTATTTGATTATATAAATCTCTTTTAATTTACATTGCTTTAATCCACAATCCTTTATTTTTCCATTCTTTAACTCTCAAAATTCCTCGAAAAATTTCTGACTGATAAAATAGCACCCTTTTGTCAACTCGTTGGGAGACGACTTGGGATTTCTACTCCCAGTATTTTCATTCTAATTTTGTGACAACCCTTCTAAATTGATAAGCAGATTTTCGTCGGTTAAGAACTGTACTTACAACACTGCTTTTACTATAATTTCTTAATCGGCCAATTTCTGCCACCATCAATTTTTGGCGCCGTTACCGGGGAGTTGCAATTGTGTGCTAAATTATTAGTTGGTGTACATATTTTTAATTTTTGCATATTTTATTTTATTTTATTACCATGAGCTGTATGTTTCTTTCATTAAATGATGCGTTCACTGCCTGACTCGAGCTTAGCTACATTTGATCCTGAAATTGAAAGAACTATTTCACATATTAGGCGAGCTCGGCATCGGTTAGCCTCTGAGGGTGGTCAAGTGGTTACTACCAATTCACCAGTGTCTTCTGAAGGCGAATCTGAAGCACCATCTGAGGAAGAAACAAACTCCTTTTCTACTAATTCTGTTAATTTACGTGCAAGTAATATGGCGGATCACAGAAGGATTACTCTCCAGAAAAAGGGAGCTCCAGAATTTATGCTGCAACCGTATCTAGCGCGTCACTCAAATTTGGCTCCAAATTTTGAACTGAAGACTGCGCTAATAAACCTAATTCCAAATTTTCATGGCTTACCTGCTCAGGAGCCTATCAAGTACCTCAGGAATTTTCAGACAGCCTGCTCAACTGTTAGGCATCAGGGTGCTGATGAAACTGCTATTTTGCTGTCTGCCTTCCCGTTTTCTCTTGAGGGAAAGGCAAGGGAATGGTTCTACACTCAACCTGAAGTAGTCGTTACCAACTGGGATCTGCTCAGAAGGGAGTTCCTAGAAAAATACTTTCCAGCTGAAGTTACAGATAGACTGAGAAAGAAGATTTCCTACATTATCCAAGGCGAGTCAGAGACCTTTTACAAATATTGGGAACGCTTCAGGAATCTCCTAGACTCGTGCCCCCACCACAAGATTGACGAAATGGTGTTGATCAACTACTTTACACAAGGCTTGAAGCTCCATGATAAGACCACATTAGATGCTGCAAGTAATGGCTCTATGAAGAAGTACAAGACGGCGACAGAGGCGTGGCAACTGATCACCAATCTAGTGGAATCTACCCCGAATGTCAGGCACAGGAACAACTATCCCAAGGCTGTTACAGAGGTTTCCTCTAGCAGTGAGACTGCTGCTCTCACTCAGACTCTGGGTGAGATGACTAACTTACTAAAGCAGATACAGCTGAATCAACAACAACCTCAGCCTGCCCCATCACAACACAGTCAACAGTTGGTTTCTCAAAGAGTATGCAGAATATGTGCTGATTATACTCATTACACTGATGAGTGTCCACAGCTCTAACAAGAAGACAACACCTTGGTAGCTACTCATAACTTCTATGACCGCCCGAATCAAAGATACTAACAACAAGGCGTCAATTATAACCAAGGTAGGAACCATAACCAAGGTTGGCAAGACAACTCCAACCAGGGGTGGAGGGATAACTCCAACTAAGGATGGAGGGTCAACTATAACAGAGGAGGTAGAGATAACCAGGGAAAATTAGAGGTGGAATAATAATAACAATCAGCAAAATCGGTATCAGCAGAATCCTCCCTATCAATAGCAAAACCAGAACCAGCCTTACAGAGCATCTCACCAAAGGCAGTCCCAAGCGCCTCAGAACAACCATCAGCAGGCCCCTCAAATCACTTACCCCCTTCTCCTTCTAATGATGAGATGCTTCGCACTATGCAGCAAGGACAACAAGACATTCAGAATATACTTACCTCGACCATAAACGGTCTGAATGCTACTTTACAAGCTCTCGTCTCCCAGATGGATTCACTAATTGCCTCCAATAATCAACCTTCAAGCTCCAGTGCAATTCCTTCTCAACCTTTACCCAACCCCAAAAGTGGCATTAATGCCATCACTTTGAGGTCCAGAACCACAGTGCAAGAGAGAAATCATGCGGAGACAAGCTCAAAGGAGAACATTCAAGTTGAAAATATTGTTGAGGTAGAAGATGCTGAAGAGGAGGATGAAGTACAAGACATGGTTCAAGAAGAAGCAGCTAAACCAGAGAATAGCGCACCAAAGGAAGCTGAAGCTGCAAGAGACGCCATCCATATCCCCTTCCCACACCTTGCTAGGAAGTCTAGAAAGCAGATGGAGCTCGACCCAAAGATGGTAGAAATCTTCAAAATGGTTGAGGTAACCATTCCACTTTTTGATGCCATTAGCCAGGGACGAACGGATTCTTACTAGTAAAGAATTTTACAAATAAGTCCTCGTTGAAAGAATAGTTTCTAAACCAACAAAAAATCCTTTCGTACAAAAAATTGGTTGTCAAAAGTAACAGTCCCCTAATAAAATTGATAACCGAAGTATTTAGACCTCGGGTTGTCTCTCAAGGAATTGCAGGGAGGTGTATTTATTATTGGTTATGGAAGATTATCTTTTTGGTGTTTTTGAATAAGGAACAAGGAAAAGTAAATTGTAAGAATTAAATTAATAACTAATAAAGCTCTTAGCAAAGTATGAAAACTGGACGTCCTATCCCAGTTATCCTTATAAATTGTGATGAGAATTGTTCATTACTCCCACTTAGTTAATCCTTACTAAATAAAGGAAAGTCAAGTGGACTAATCAACTTGATTCCTCAAGTCCTAGTCAACTCCTAAGGAAAGACTAGCTTTAGAGGGATCCAAATCAACTAGCAACTTCCAATTATCAATCAACAAGGAGTTTGATAACTCAAGTGTCTCCAATTACTCAATTCAAGCTAAGAACATGAAAAGCTAAATTAAAATCATAAATATGAAATATCTCAAATTGCATTGAATAAGAAAATCAATTCTAACATGGGGTTCATAAACTAAATTGTCAACATAAAGCAATCAACAAAGAAAATAAATAAACTAGAAGGCTAGAACAAATAAAAGTAGAAGAAAAATTAAATTAAAGGAACATTGAACCTGAAATTGAGAAGAAATAAACTTAAAACTAAGAGAAATTATAAATCCTAAAACCTAGAGAGAGGAGAGAGCTTCTCTCTCTAAAATACATCTAAAACCTAAAATTATGAATAATCAATTCTCCTCATGATTCCTCCATTCTCCAGCCTCTATTCTGTGTTCTCCGGCTTGGAATTGGGCCAAAAAAGAGCCCAGAAATCGCCCCCAGCGCATTCTGCAACTTTCTGCACGTGGCGTCTATCATGCGTACGCGTAGGTCACGCGGGCGCATCATTTGCCGATTTTCCTTGTCACGCGTACGCGTCGCTCGTGTTCTGCACTAGGCACGCGTCTGCGTCGTCCATGCGTGCGCGTCGCTGCCAGTTTCTCAAAACTTTATTTTCTCGCGTTCCTTCCACTTTTGCATGTTTCCTTTCCATCATCTAAGCCATTCCTGCCCTATAAACCTTGAAATCACTTAACACACATATCAAGGTATTGAATGGTAATAAGAAAGGATTAAAATTGAGGAAAAAGGGAGATTGGGACGTTGAGGGGGGAGAAGGGAGAAAAGGGAGCACGCAAGGGTTAGGGTTCTCGCATCAGGGGGGTTATAAAATCAACTCCACGCGTACTCGTGGATCACGCCTGGGCGTGGATAAGGGAAAAATGCGTCGACACGTACGCGTCGTAGACGCGAACGCGTGAAACGGGATAAATGAAGATGACGTGTATGCGTCGGCCGAAATTGTGCTAAACGCACGCTTCCAACTTCATTTTGGCGCAACTCTCTGTTTGATTTGGAGGGGACAATAATTTGCATGCGACGCATGCGCGTCGCGCACGCCCACCCGTGGTGTGCTAAAATGAATTTGACGCGTACGCGTCATGGACGCACACGCGTGGGCCAATTTGTGCCTATTGCACAGCAGCCTTATGATTCCAGCCCAACTTTCTGGTCGTTGAATGGAGATGCCGATTTGGGATCGACGCCCACGCGTGGCCTACGCGCACGTGTGGTGTGGATTTTTTTTTGTATACAGTATGCAGAATGCAAAATGGAGATGCTGATGTAGACATTATGAATGACCACTAAGAAAAAAATAGAATGAAATAAAACTAAGAATAAAGCAAAACAAAATAAAACTAAGATTGAAAAAAAGAACGATCATACCATGGTGGGTTGCCTCCCACCTAGCATTTTTAGTTAAAGTCCTTAAGTTGGACATCTGGTGAGCTCCCTGTCATGGTAGCTTATGCTTGAACTTATCCAGAAATCCCCACCAGTGTTTGTAGTTCCAATAGCCTCCGGGATTCCACACTAGTTGCATAAACCTTTCAAGAAATTTAAAGCAAGTTACAAGGCCCCAAGAGTGTTGATTGCTAGAATGAATTCCGGGATCCCAAACCTTGTTTTTGCACCCGTCTTTGCTTTGATTTACAGTGTTCTAACTGGGTGGTACGCAATCTGAATTCTTACTAAGATACCCAAACATCTTCCGAGACCCATTCAATCGAGCTCCATACTAATCCTTGTACTTTGACTTGGAGCGTGGAACCATATTGAACCTTGCAGGTCATCCCTTATCACTAACCATCTCCCTTTTACTCTTAAAGCCACAAAGAGCTCTAAGTTGACCATCCGTTTCCAGCAAACCATATTCAAGTGGGAATGTAAGGGTTGAGGATAATGATTTTACCCACTTGAATGTTGTATTGGATGGCAAGGGCCTTGGGAGAGGTGTTTCCAATGGTCTTGCAAACTCCACTCCCTTGTATTCTTCTATGAATTCTTCCACCTCCTTGCAGACCTCTTCAACTGCAACCGCGTCTTGATCAAAATCTTTACTTCTTCCCCATCACTCAAGTCATAAGTTGGAGGTTGAGAAAAGTCTACCTCCACATCATTTTCATATTCACTTGGGGAAGGTTCTTCAAGCTCAAGGAGTTCAATTGTGGATGCAAGTTCATCACTAGGAGAGCTTGATTCATTATCATCATTACCAAGGAAGTTTGCTTCTTGATCTGTTCCGTCTAATTCTTCATAAGGTATATGATAAACCACTATTTTATGGTTTATATTGTGTTTAATTGTGTGGTTTTATCATGATCCTTACCCACTTATTCATTAAATTAGCATGCATTTAGATTTCCTTCCTGAATTTATTACATGTTTGAAAACTGCTTCCTAGAGACTTTAATTATTTATTTTTAATTCTCCTTTATTCCATTCGATGCCGTGATCTGTGTGTTAAGTGTTTCAGACTTTATAGGGCATGAATGAGTTGGAGATTGGAAAGGAAGCTGGCAAAAATGGAAGAAACACAAGAATTTTGAGGAGATAACCAGTGAGAAGTGACGTGGTCGCATGGCTCACACGACCGCGCGAAGGAGAGCAAATCGCAGCGACGCGAACGTGTGGCGAGGAAAAATGCGAATGACGCATCCGCATGGATGACGCGATCGCGTGACATGTGCGATCTGCATAACCTGCAGAATTCGTTGGGGGCGATTTTGGACCCTATTTTGGCCCAGTTTTCGGCCTGGAACAGAAGACTAGAGTCAGAGAATATGCAAAAACAAATAACACATTCATTCAGAGACAGTTTTAGATCTAGTTTTACTCTCTTAGGTTTTTCTCTCTAGGTTTTTAGAATTTTAATTTTCAATTAGTCTTAGCATTGGAACATTGAGAAGAGTTATTTCCTCATCAAGACTTCATCATTCTAGTTTGTTTTCTTAACTTGGTTTCATTCTTCCATGTTCTTTGCCTCGTTCTGTTTTGTCATTCAGATACTTTTATGATTATTTAATGCAAGGATTATTTCTTTTTAATTTAATTTCAATTCCAATAATCATGTCTTCTTTTAATTCCCTTTCGTGTGCTATGGATTCTTTATTTACAATGCGTGAGTAGTTTCCTTACTTGATGGGGAGTTGATTAAAAGGAACTCTTCAGTTGGAAGGATTGAAAGAAAAATTTGTAATTGAGTTAAATGTTGGATTGCTATCCTGTCACCAACGCCGATCCCTTTGAACTAAGTAGGTTGCAACTTGTGAACAGATCTGGCTTCCCAGCTTGTTTGACTTTTCCTTGCTTAGTAAAGGATAACCAAACAGAACAACCATTAATTATAAATTAATCTTACAATCACTCCATCAATAGTAGAAATTCCAACCAATCAACTCCCAATCAAGGCTTTTATTCATATTATTTAAATTTCCTCAATTTACATTCCAATTTACTTAGCTCAACTTCTTGGAACATCTGATTAATAAGATAGCACACTTTTCTGCAACTCGTTGGGAGACAACCTGGGACTTAAAACTCCCAGTAATTTTTAATGTAACTCTCTGTGACATATTTCTAAATTGATAGGCAGATTTTCAGTGAGTTAAGAACTATACTTGCAACGTAACCATTTTAATAATTTTTAATTCACCAGCTTCTGCGTCTCATCAATATATGCCTTGGAGGTTGTGCACTATCCTCCTTAGCATCAATTTCAAACTTTTTGGCGGAATTCTCTACAGCTCTCGATTCCCATGGAGGTTCAGCATCTCCTAGGTCTTCAACCACATCTTCTTCTTCGATAATTACGGCTTCCTCCACTTGTTCCAGTATAAAGTCATGCACCTCACTGTCCACCAAAGTTTCTAGTGTCTCCTTCATGCTACGTTCTTCATTAGATTCTCCACATGAAGCTTTGGGGGTTCCTTGAGTGTCCAAACGTTGGGAAGCGAATCGATTCATCGCTCGCTCCAATTGATAAAGGGCTGCATGAAATTGGTCCACTATTTTCTTAAGATGATCCATTGACTCTTGCTTCTCTTGGGCAATAGGATTAGGATCATAAGGCTCTTGGATTGATGGATATGGACATGGTGGATATAGAGGTGGTGGTTCTTGGGAGTAATTGAGTTGGAAGTGGGGTGGTTCTATGTATGGTTTATATGGGTCATATGGTGGTTGGTATGGTGAATAAGGGTCAGGGTCATACAGAGGTGAATGGTTGTAGGGGGCTTGTGAGTATAGCGGTTCAAAGCGGTTCAGAGTTATGTTGAGGAGGTGGTTTATAAGCATATGGTGGGGCTTGTTGGTAACTACAAAGGGGTCCACCATATCGATTATCTTGGTACGCACCTCAGAATGGCTCTTGACCATGGTAATTTGGTGGAGGTTGGTTGTCAGGAAAAGGTCCACCATAACCATTGTCTTGGAATGCATCGTAAAATGGTCGTTTCCCATGGCACATTGGAGGGGGTTGTTGCCGAAAGGGTTGATCAAATCCTTGTGGCTCTTCCCATCTTTGATTATTCCGACCTTGATGCCTATTCTCATTGTAGCGTCCATTCTCTGCAACATAATTTGAACAAAACTCATAGCCAAAGACGGTGAGAATTCATAGTAGTAAGAGAAATAAAAACTAACAAAAATTAATGAAAATAAACTCCTAAAACTAAAAACATGAACAAAGAACGAAAAAGCAAAATTATTTACAATAACCAATAATAAGGCACACATTTGCAAGTCCCCAACAACGGCGCCATTTTGACGAACGGATTCTTACTAGTAAAGAATTTTACAAATAAATTCTCGTTGAAAGTATAGTTTCTAAAACAACAAAGAATCCTTTCGTACAAAATTTTGGTTGTCACAAGTAACAGTCCCCTAATAAAATTGATAACCGAAGTATATAGACCTCGGGTCATCTCTCAAGGAATTGCAGGGAGGTGTATTTATTATTGGTTATGGAAGATTATCTTTTTGGGGTTTTTGAATAAGGAACAAGGAAAAGTAAATTATAAGAATTAAATTAATAACTAATAAAGCTCTTAGCAAGGTATGAAAACTAGATGTCCTATCATAGTTATCCTTATCAATTGTGATGAGGATTGTTCATTACTCCCACATAGTTAACCCTTACTAAATAAAGAAAAGTCAAGTGGACTAATCAACTTGATTCCTCAAGTCCTAGTCAACTCCTAAGGAAATACTAGCTTTAGAGGGATCCAAATCAACCAGCAACTTCCAATTATCGATCAACAAGGAGTTTGATAACTCAAGTGTCTCTAATTACTTAATTCAAGCTAAGAACATAAAAAGCTAAATTAAAATCATAAATATGAAATACCTCAAATTGCATTGAATAAGAAAATCAATTCTAACATGGGGTTCATAAACCAAATTGTCAACATAAAGTAATCAACAAGGAAAATAAATAAACTAGAAGGCTAGAACAAATAAAAGTAGAAGAGAAATTAAATTAAAGGAACATTGAACCTGGAATTGAGAAAAAATAAACCTAAAACTAAGAGAAATCCTAAATCCTAAAACCTAGAGAGAGGAGAGAGTCTCTCTCTCTCTCTCTCTCTAAACTACATCTAAAACCTAAAATTATGAATAATCAATTCTCCCCATGATTCCCCTATTCTCCAACCTTTATTCCGTGTTGTCGGGCTTGGAATTGGGCCAAAAAGGAGCCCAGAAATTGCCCCCAGCGCCTTCTGTAACTTTCTACACGTGGCGTCTGTCACGCGTACACGTAGCTCACGCGGGCGCGTCATTTGGCGATTTTTCTTGTCACGCGTACGCGTCAGTCACGCGTATGCGTTGCTCTTGTTCTGCGCTAGCCACGCGTCCGCGTCGTCCATGCGAGCGTGTTGCTACCAGTTTCTCAAAACTTCATTTTCTCGCGTTCCTTCCACTTTTGCATGTTTCCTTTCCATCCTCTAAGTCATTCCTGCTCTATAAAGCCTAAAAATACTTAACACACAAATCACGACATCGAATGGTAATAAAGGGTATTCAAAATTAATAGTTTAAAGGCCTAAGAAACATGTTTTCAGTTATATCACAGAATAAGGAAGGAATTGTAAAATAATGCAAATTATATGAATAAGTGAGCAAAGAATTGATAAAAACCACTCAAATTAGCACAAGATAAACCATAAATAATGGTTTATCAGCCAGGTACCTAAATATGCCAAATTTTTAAAGGATTTATGCATGCATAAGGATAGAATACATGATTTAGAGACTATTCCCTTAGGTAGCTCGATATCTGCTTCAATGGGTGATATACCTAAAAAATGTAGTGATCCAGGGCCATGTATGGTTACGTGTACCATTGGGGGTATAACATTTTCTGACTGGATGTGTGATTTAGGAGGGTGTGTTAGTATTATGCCATTGTCTGTATATGATGCTTTGAGTCTCCCTGATGAGTCCATATTTTCCGATATATTTTGGTTTGATTTGAATGGATTCTAGCATATGAACTCACACTTAAGCACCAAAATAGCATACTTTTGTGTTTGATCCCTAATTTGAACTTAAATGTGAAAACATGCAATTTTGTGCTTTAATAGAGCAATTTAATCCCACCTTTGTGTTATTCGATGCCGTGATATGGTTTGTGAGTGATTTCAGGCCTTGAAGGCAAGAATGGATGGCCAAAAGTGCAAGAAAGCATGTACAAGGGAGAAAACATGAAGAAAACAAGGAAAAGCTCACACAGCGAAGTTTGCGTGCGCGCACACAAGCGAGAAAATCCATGTGTGCGTGTGCACAGCCCTGCGTGCGCATGCACAAGCAAGAATTTCCATGTGTGCGTATGCACGCACCTTTGCGTACGCACAGGTCAATTTTTAGCCAAGTGTGCGGACGCACACGTCTGTGCATCCGCACAGGTCCCTGCACGTGATTGCATTAATGAAACGCGTGCCTTACGACTTCTGGGTGCTTTTGGGCCATTTTGGAAGGTTGGAAGGCTGAAATGGAAGGCTATATAAGGGGGATTCAACACATATGAAAGGAAGCTTTTTCATTAGGTTTTAGTTTAGTTTTTTTTAGTATAGGAAGCTTCCATAGGAGTAGGAGTAGAGTAGTGTAGCTTTGCTCTCTTAGGGCTTAATTTCCATCTTCATGTAGCATTTTATAGCAAGCTTAATTTTGGATTTTGATCATCTTTAATTGTAAGTACTCTTTAATTCCTCTTTAATTACATTGTCTTATTTCCATTTCCTTTGGTTCAAGCACTTTGTTTATAATTGCAATTTTGAGTTCTTGAAATTTTGATTAATGAATTTAATGTTTCATGCTTTCTTTATGCTTTCTTGGATGTTGATTGTTGATTTTATGCATAGTTGGTTATAGCTTTCTATTTTCCTTTACAATTTTCCATGTTTTGGTTTTATGCACACAAGATGTTTGTGAAAATTCCAACCTTAGATTTTGAGTAGATTTTCACACCTTGGCTTGCGGTTTGAGTCCCTAGGATACTAGAGTCATAATGTCCAACATTTAGTGGTAATTTTTGGGTAGTTAGTTGACTCTTGTTTCTATTGACGCTAGCTTTTTATCAACTAGTTCGGTAAGTTGGATAGGACTTATGGATTAAGGTCAATTATGCTTGCTTGACTTACTCCTCAATGGTTGGGGTTGACTAGGCGAGATTGACTCATCATAATTACCATAGTTGTGGTTATGGCAATGATAGGATTCCTTGGATCCTCATTTCCAAGTCAAGGCCCTTTTATAGCATTTTCACTAAGTTTTGATCTTGTTTTCTCTTTACTTGCATTAATTCTCAATTTTCCTCATTCCCTAGTTCTTTGATTTCTTAGTTTCTTTAATCTTTCGTTCTTTGATTGAAAAAACCCTTGTCCCTCACAACCAAAAGAGAAACACTTTCAATTGCATCCTAGGGAGAACGACCCGAGGTTGAAAGACTCTCGGTTATAATTTGTTTTGTATTGTGATAACATTTGATTGATGGTCAATTTGTTGGGTTAGGACTATACTCAGAACGCCAATTCTATTTTGATAGTCGAATTCCTAACCTCTGCAAATTGGCCATTGTCAAATTTGGCGCCATTTCCAGGGATGCAATTAAGTGCTATCTTTAGGTTGTTATGAATATGTCCATAGTGTAAATATCTTACTTTTTGGTTATTTAGTTGTTTTTGTTAATATTTAGGTGTTTATTTTTCTTGTTTACCTATGCCTTTTGTTTTTATTTTCTATTTTCTTTATGAGATATCACCCTTGTTGCTTGTAGCTTGGTTGTGAGTATTTTGTAGGGTATGATGAGTTCAAGTTGGGATGGCTCCATGGAGTGGGAGAATCACTTAAGGGAGGAACCAATTGCGTATGAGCAACACTCATGGCAAACACCTCCCTCACACTACAACAAGCCAAATCCTCCCCTATATGAGTACCAAATCCAAACATATGAGAGATACCCCATACATAACCCTCAACCACTAAACCTTCAAGCACCACCCTATACACCTTCATGGAATCAAAATGTCTATACACCTTGTTACCAACCATATGAACCACACCATTATACACCACCTCAATACCCTCATCCACATGACACACCTTCCAATTATACAACATTTCTTCCAACCTTTGGACCTTCTTTTCCACCTCAACATGAAGTTTTCCAACCCTTTCCCGAAGAACAACAAGACCTTCAAGCATTCTTCCAAGAGCAAAAAGGGTTCTGAAGGACACAAGGGGAGTTCGTTGCTACCATAGCCGAAGCAGTGAACCGCTTGACCTTGCTACATTCAACCACTCAAGTCACCCCCCTTGACGAAGGTGGAGGAGCAAGTAAGGAGTGTAGTAAGGAGGGAAACATGGAGTCTCAATTTGAAGAAGTGGAATTGAAGCCTGGGTCACAAGTAGAGGAAGGTAAAACTAGTGAACCGGAAGAGTTAAATGGAGAATTGAGGGAGTTTGATCAAGAAGTGGATTGCATCATCAATGATTTTTTGTCCACCTTGGTCAACCTCCTCAATGATCTTGAGGAGCCTTCCACTCTTGAGTTTGAGAGAGAAGGGGAAGAGCTAGAAAAGAGT
Organism: Arachis ipaensis; assembly: GCF_000816755.2. Lineage (NCBI taxonomy): Eukaryota > Viridiplantae > Streptophyta > Magnoliopsida > Fabales > Fabaceae > Arachis > Arachis ipaensis. Next base: position 41,157,478 of record NC_029791.2, on the reverse strand, counting down.
GGTGAGGAAGAGGTGATCACCCATGAAGAGGAAGCAAGAGTGCAAGAGCTTGATAGGATAACTCCACCTTAAGGACAAATTGAGTGAGTAACAATATCCTTGATGAGCTTCATAGGCTCGCATCAAATTGCTCTCTTGGAAACGAATTATCAACTAAAGGTGCTTCTTGGAGTGTTAAGTGGTGAAGGAATGGGTGTTGGGTTCCAAAGGAATTCAAGGCATAGAGGGTGCAAGGTCCAATTTGGTGGAGTCCAATATTCAATTGGGTACTTCAAAGGTGCTTGGAGAGGTTGTTCATCTAAAGGCATAAGTGAAGGTCAACAAGAGGGTGATAGAGAAACCAAAGTGTGGGATCCTGGCATACATGTATACAATCAACAGTTTTGGATCCCAAATTCTTGCTTGAGGGTGCTTGGGAGCTTAATGTCCTTTGTTTGGGATCCTTGAGGATTCTTGAAGAACAAACATGGGTGGCAACTCAAGGATGAGTGGAAGCATAAGCCACCATGACACAAGCTTCACTCAATAGTCCAACTTGAGGACTTAAAACTAAAGTGCTAGGTGGGAGACACCCCACCATGGTAATATCCTTCTAACTCTCTCTTTTATCTTTTGTTTCATGAATAATTAGTTATCTTGCTTGGTTGGTTAGGTTTATTTTGATGTTTGTTAGGTAATTTTAGTAGAATAATGTGTTTTTGGGAGTTTTATGATGAATTGGGGATGAAAACCTGTTTGGAATGTCAATTTTGGTGCCTTAGAGCCAAAATTCTTGTTGCAGGAACAGAGACCTGTGCGTCCGCACAGACCTATATGTCCGCACAGACCTGTGCATGCGCACAGCTCCCCTATTTCGCATTCCTATGCATCCGCATAGAAGTGTGCGCGCACACGCCTTCAAAAGCCCTCTCTGGTCACAGCACGCGCACAGGCTGTGCATGTGCACACCACTTTCTTTTCCCTTCTGTGCGACCGCACACCATGCGTGCGGCCGCACACGTCACTTTTCTCTTTAAAAAAATAGAAAACATAAATAAATAAAAAATGAGATCACTTGTGCGAGCGCATACTTGTGTGCACCCGCACAGACCATGGTAATCTCTCTGGTCGCAGCGCACGCACAGGTTGTGCGTGTGAACCCAACCCCTTTCCTCCTTCTGTGTGAGCGCACACCTTCTTATGTGTCCGCACAGCCTGCGATGCATCTTCTGCTCGCAGCGCCCGCATGTCTCTGTGCGCGCGCGTACCCCCTTTCGTCGTCCCATGCGTCCGCACATGACCTTGTGCGTCCGCACAGGTCTCTTCTCTCTTCTCTATTTCTTTCTCTCTTGTTCTTTTCTTTCTTTCTTTTATTTCTTCTTTCTTCTCTTCTCCGGTGAAACTCCATCGCTGTGAACCTTGCAGTGGCTAACACAAGTGCCACTGTTGCCTATTCCTTTCTTTTTCATCCTTCGTCTTTTCAATTTTCTTGTTTTAATCTTTCTCTTTATGCTTAGTTGCTTTCTTCAATTTTGTTTTCTTTATTTGATTTTGGTTATTTAGCTTAGTTTTTCTTAAGTGCTTGTTTGTTGCGTTGCAAGTATTCAAATTTTTTACTTATGGGTTGTTGATGCTTCTACTTTTGGCTTGACTTTGTTGAATTTGTGCACCGCATTCCATGTGTTTGACATAATGCCTACATGAACTTTTTGTTTAATGCATGTGTTGTCGTGACCATATGTGTTAGACCTTGTTTGGCATTCTAATTAAGAATTGTGCACCGTTGAATGGTTATATTTTCAATAATGTACTTATTGTTTAATACTTTGAGTTGCTAGTACCAAATTGACCTAGAATTGACTTTTGTCTCTTAATTGGTGCAATTTTTAACAAGTACATATTGAATTTAGTGAATTGAATGGAATTGCTTGTTCATCATGGTCTTTAAGTCAATATAATCACATCATACAGTATTTGCTCCTTGTTAATGCTTTGCATTTATTTGAGTTGACTTGACTTGATTCTTATCAAGACTTGTCACTTTTTGTAGCAAGCACCTTCCCATGTGATTAGTTGATTATTCTTAAGGATGAATAGGTAGTTCTCTTCATAATTGCATTGCTTATTGTTGTTGTGATATTTTATATCTATTTTGCTCTTTCTCTTGCACAACCTCAATATCCAATCATCCTACACTCAATTCACTCTTGTTGGTAGTTGCCTAAGTTTGCTTGTCCTTAATTAATGCTCATCTCTTAGTTGCATCTTAGGCCATTTAATTGAGGGACTCATTCTTACTCTTTGATTATTTGGATGCCACTTTAATCGGCCGTTGTGTGCATTCCACACCACTATGCAAACTTCCTCAATTAGATGCTTACTGACTCCCCCCTTTACCTTTTTGTGCTACTTGCCTAAGACTTCTAATTACACTTTATTCATTCTTTTCAAGGATGAGACATAAAACAAGGAGCCGGGAGAGGAGAAGGACACCGAGGATGGAGACGCCAAGAATGCGTTGGACATTGGCGACTACCACACAACCCGAGCCCCCGCATCCACCAACCGAAGGTGGAGCTCTTGAGAGACATTCTCCCTGGATTGTGTTTATGCACGGAGGACCGTGCAACGCTTAAGTGTGGGGGAGGATTCGTCACTTTGGGGGCATAAACTCTCTTTTCCGAATACTTTGCACTTTATTTTTGTTTTCTTTTATTTTCTTGTAGATATTTGGAGTGCTTTTGATTGTTGCATTGTATTTCCTTAATAGTTTATATTTATTTCACTATGCATTTTTGCATGGTATATAGTTTATAGATAGAAGTTGTGATTGGATGATGTGAATAGCATATGCCTAGTTATCTTGATCCTAATTGTTCATGTTAATTTTTGCTTGTTGAAAATTAGGAAAAGAACTAGGAAAGTTTGAAAAATTTGCATCCATCACATCATACATACATATAGAAAATAATATTTGGTGAAAAACAACAAATTTTCCAAGAATTTTGTCAAGGGCATTCTATTGGATTGATTGAGAAAACTGTTTTCAAACTTGCTTGAATTATTTCTTCATGGAACATAGAAGAGAGATAGAACAAAATACCTTGTGAGTTTTGAGCTTTAATGAGTGGTTACACTTTTAAACCACTAATTTTGTTCATTGTGTGATATATCTCTTCTATGATTGCAAACTTGGTTTTGTTTGATTCTTTATTTCCAATGATTGATGTCTTGAATTGCATTGAGCATGATTGAGGCCATCTTTGAATTAAGCTTACTTACCCATATATCCTTACCCTTGCATCTACCCTTGTTAACCCCTTTGAGCCTTGTTGACCCCATTGTTTGTAATATTAGCACATCAGAACCTTAAGCGAAAAAACCATGAATAACCTTGGATTGTATCCTTGATTAGCTTAGGTTAGAGAAGTGTGTTTCATTTAAGTGTGGGGGAGAATATTGGGAAACATTGGTAGTGATTGAAAAATATTATTTTTTTGGGTATTTATTGAAAATTTTGAAAAATGGGTGCATTCATGTATGAGCTACTAAAACCATATACATCTTACTTTCATAAAAAAAAAAACATCATCATCATAAAAAGGGGATGAAAGTTATCCCGAAGAAAAGAAAAGTGAATAAGAAATGCATATGAGATGTGAATAATAAGTCATACATGAATGTGTATAAAAAGTAAGAATAAGAAGGTTAGGTTGCATACTCTTGTCATTGGATTGAGAAAGGTTAAGTTGGATACTTAAACTAATCAAGGATTCAATTATTTTAGTCCACTTAGCCATATCTATCCCACCTTTATCCTAACCCCATTACAACCCCAATAAGTCCTCATGATAATTGCATTCACGCTTGTTTGTTGATTGTTAGATGAAAAGCAAATCCTTGAAAGCATGATTGGAAGGAGATTTGAGTGAATTGACCCTAAACACCGAGTGATTAGAGTGTATATGCACACCTAGCGAGGGTTCAATTACTTAATTCTATGTTTCCATATCTCTTATCATGTATTCTTGCAAGTTGCTCTTTTTGATGAGTTGGATCAATTCAATAGATTTTGTTTGCATTGAGATAATTCTTTGCTTAGCCCTATATGTCCATAATCTTGCTTGGAATTTGATTGTTTGTTTTCACCAAATCAATAGGAGACTATAGATACATAGATAGATATATATAGTATATACATACTTGCATGCATATAGGTAGTTACATTCAATAAGTTGATTGCCCCTTTGATTGTTTTCCTTGTTGGTTTAGCATGAGAACATGCTATTCTTTAAGTGTAGGGGAATTGATGAGTCCATATTTTCCAATATATTTTGGCTTGATTTGAATAGATTCTAGCATAAGAACTCACACTTAAGCACCAAAATAGCATACTTTTGTGTTTGATCCCTAATTTGAACTTAAATGTGAAAATATGCAATTTTGTGCTTTAATAGAGCAATTTAATCCCACCTTTATGTCATTCAATGTCGTGATATGGTTTTGAGTGATTTTAGGCCTTGAAGGCAAGAATAGATGGCCAAAAGTGGAAGAAAGCATGTACAAGAGAGAAAACATGAAGAAAACAAGGAAAAGCACACACAGCGAAGTGTGCGTGCGCACAGCCTTGCGTGCGCGCCCACAAGCGAGAAAATCCATGTGTGCGTGTGCACAGCCCTACGTGCGCATGCACAAGCAAGAATTTCCATGTGTGCATACGCACGCACCTGTGCGTACGCACAGGTCAATTTTCAGCCGAGTGTGCAGATGCACACGTCTGTGCATCCGCACAGGTCCCTACGTCCCTACCGCGAATTTGGACCTTACGACTTTTGGGTGCCTTTGGGCTATTTCAGAAGGTTGGAAGGCTGAAATGGAAGGCTATATAAGGGGGATTCAACACATATGAAAGGGAGCTTTTTCATCAGGTTTTAGTTTAGTTTTTTTTTTAGTATAGAAAGCTTCCATAGGAGTAGGAGTAGAGTAGTGTAGCTTTGCTCTCTTAGGGTTTAATTTCCATCTTCATGTAGCATTTTATAGCAAGCTTAATTTTGGATTTTGATCATCTTTAATTGTAAGTACTCTTTAATTCCTCTTTAATTACATTGTCTTATTTCCATTTCCTTTGGTTCAAGCACTTTGTTTATAATTGCAATTTTGAGTTCTTGAAATTTTGATTAATGAATTTTATGTTTCATGCTTTTTTTATGCTTGCTTGGATGTTGATTGTTTATTTTATGCATAGTTGGTTATAGCTTTCTATTTTCCTTTATAATTTTCCATGTTTTGGTTTTATGCACACAAGGTGTTTGTGAAAATGTCAACCTTAGATTTTGAGTAGATTTTCACACCTTGGCTTGTGGTTTGAGTCCCTAGGATACTAGAGTCATAATGTCTGACATTAGTGGTAATTCTTTGGTAGTTAGTTGACTCTTGTTTCCATTGACGCTAGCTTTTTATCAACTAGTTCGGTAAGTTGGCTAGGACTTATAGATTAAGGTCAATTATGCTTGCTTGACTTACTCCTCGATGGTTGGTGTTGACTAGGCGAGATTGACTCATCATAATTACCATAGTTGTGATTATGGCAATGATAGGATTCCTTGGATCCTCATTTCCAAATCAAGGCCCTTTTATAGCATTTTCACTAAGTTTTGATCTTGTTTTCTCTTTACTTGCATTAACTCTCAATTTTGCTAATTCCTTAGTTCTTTGATTTCTTAGTTTCTATAATCTTTCGTTCTTTGATAGAAAAAACCCTTGTCCCTCACAACCGAAAGAGAAACACTTCCAATTGCATCCTAGGGAGAACGACCCGAGGTTGAAAGACTCTCGGTTATAATTTGTTTTGTATTGTGATAACATTTGATTGATGGTCAATTTGTTGGGTTACGACTATACTCACAACGCCAATTCTATTTTGATAGTTGAATTCCTAACCTCTGCAAATTGGCCATTGTCACTCCCTCCCTTAAAAAGGTCGGCAGCTCATTTTTTTGGCAGATAAAAGCATAATCACCGTGGTTAGAATTGCTGAGGACGTGCTGGTGAGCATTAAGGGGCTCACATTTCCTATTGACTTCTATATTTTGGAGATGCCCCCTAATGACTCAGGAAGACCATCATCCATCCTGCTTGGAAGGTCATTCCTGAAGACTTCAAAGTTCAAATTAGATGCCTTCCTAGGAACTTACTCTTTTGAGATAGATGGTAGAGCAGTGAGCTTCAACCTGGATGAAGCTATGAAGCACCCTCTGGAAGATCATTCCATCTTCCAGTGCGACATCATTGATGAGACAGTAGCTGCAGTTCACCAAGAAGAAGTAGAAGAGCTACACATGGAGCAAGATACAAGTATGGAGAAACCCTCTGAACACAATGAGGACACTTTGCCATTATCACTAGCTCCAGATGATCAAGTGCCCAGCCATGAGCAGAAAATAAAGTTAAAGCCCCTTCCATCCCACCTCAAGTATGCTTACCTTGAGGACAATCAGAAGCTCCCAGTTATCATTGCAAGGGAACTTACATCCCAATAGGAGGAGCAGCTGCTTAGTGTGCTGAGAAGACACAAGAAAGCAATTGGGTGGAGCTTAGCGGATATAGTAGGCATCAGCCCTCAAGTTTGTAAGCACAGGATATTTTTAGAAGAGGGAGCAAGGCCTGTCTGTCAACCTCAAAGGAGACTGAACCCCACCATCTTAGAAGTTGTCAAGAAGGAAGTGACCAGACTGCTTGAAGCTGATATTATCTACCCCATCTCAGATAGTGAATGGGTCAGCCCTGTACAAGTGGTGCCCAAGAAATCTGGAGTCACAACAGTGAAGAATGAGCATGGAGAGCTCATAGCAACTAGAGTGCAGAATTCATGGAGAGCTTGCATTGATTACAGGCGCCTCAACCAAGCTACTCGCAAGGATCATTACCCCTTGCCATTTATTGATCAAATTCTTGACCGCCTGTCAGGTAAATCACATTACTGCTTTTTAGATGGTTATATAGGCTATTTTCAAATTCATATAGCTCCTTAGGATCAGGAGAAGACTATTTTTACATGTCCCTTTGGAATGTATGCACACAAAAGGATACCTTTTAGGTTGCGTAATGCACCGGCTACTTTCCAAAGGTGCATGATGAGTATTTTCTCAGATCTTATTGAGAGTTGTATGGAAGTTTTCATGGATGATTTTAGCGTTTATGGTGATTCATTTAGCCTTTGCTTGGATAGTTTAGCTAGAATATTAGACAGGTGTGTTAGTTCAAACCTTGTATTAAATTTTGAAAAATGTCGCTTTATGGTAAAACAAGGTATTGTTCTTGGACACGTTGTTTTTAATACTGGTATTTCTGTAGATCCAGTAAAGGTATATGTGATTTCTAGTTTGCCTTACCCCTCCTCCGTGAGGGAAGTTCGTTCGTTCCTTGGCCATGTAGGTTTCTATAGTAGATTTATCAAGGACTTTAGTAAGGTAGCATTGCCTTTATCCAGACTGCTGCAGAAGGATGTTGAGTTCGAGCTGAGTGAGGACTGCATGAATGCGTTCGATAAGCTAAAAATCGCCTTAACTCAAGCTCCGATTGTGAGAGGACCAGACTGGAGCCAACCTTTTGAGATTATGTGTGATGCCTCCAACCATGCAGTAGGAGCAGCGCTGGCTCAGGGAGAAGGTAAGGATCCTTTTGTAATTGCTTATGCTTCTAAGACCTTAGACGCTGCCAAGTCTAATTATACTACCACTGAAAAAGAGCTTCTAGCTATTGTTTTTGCTCTGGATGAATTCCGAGCCTATTTACTTGGTACTAAGGTGGTAGTGTACTCTGGAGGTTTCTTATATATATTGTTAGCTGTAGATTATGTTTCTAAATGGGTGGAAGCAATTCCTACCGGCACTGATGATGCTAATACTGTTGTCTCTTTTGTTAGAAACCATATTATCTGTCGCTTTGGATCACCACGAGCAATCGTGAGTGACCAAGGCACTCCCTTTTGTAACAGAAGATTAGCAGGTCTACTGAAGAAGCATGGGATTGTTCACAAAGTAGCAACAGCCTACCATTCTCAGACCAATGGGCAGGCAGAAGTGTCCAATAGAGAAATAAAGTGCATTCTGGAGAAGATAGTCAAGCCTCATAGGAAGGACTGGAGTACCAGGCTTGTAGATGCGCTCTGGGCGTATCGGACAGCGTACAAAACGCCTATTGGGATGAGTCCCTTCCGCTTAGTATACGAAAAGGTTTGTCACCTCCCAGTGGAGGTGGAACACAAGGCTTTCTAGGCTGTAAGGAAATGCAACATGGGATTTGAGAAAGCTGGTGCTGAAAGGAAGCTGCAACTAGCAGAACTGGAGACCCTTCGACTCGAAGCTTATGACAACTCCAGATTAAACAAAGAGAAGGTGAAGGCTGTGCATGACAAGCATATCAAGAGAAGAGAGTTCAGACCTGGGGAGCTTGTTCTCCTTTACAACTCAAGGCTGAGACTCATGCCAGGAAAGCTGAGATCTAGATGGGAAGGCCCCTATAGAGTAGAAAATGCAGAGCCATACGGAGTCTTCCATCTGAGTCATCCTTCAAGTTCCAAATTTATCAAGGTCAATGGACATTGCTTAAAGCTATATCATGGTGAGAAGATGAAGGACAATAAAGAGCTAGAGGTCTTCCTCTTGGAAGATCCACCAACAGAAGCAGATTGAGCTTGTGGACCGTCCAACTTAAGGATGTAAAAGCAAAGTGCTAGGTGGGAGACAACCCACCATGGTATGATCGTTCCATTTTCATTCCCAGTTTTATTTTCTTTTATTTTTCCATAGTGTTCATTCATAATTTCTGCATATTCATCTACATTCTACATTTTCCATTCTGCATTAAAAAAAATGTGCACACGACGCCCAAGCGTCGCTGACGCGTACGCGTCATCTGTGTGTTCGTGAAAAATAAAAATTGAACAGAGAGTTGGGCAGGAGTGGTGCCGGTGGTGTGACTGGCGCACAAGCATGTCCACGTGTACGCGTCCCTCACGCGTACGTGTCGCTTGCGTTTTCACCAGTCCACGCGTACACGTCCCCCACGCGTACGCGTGACCCTACAAATCAGCGTAAATGGGTGTATGGCTAGAGAGTTATGATGGTGTGGGGCTGGAACTGTGCTGGGAGCACAAGCTCCACCACGCGTACGCGTCCCTGACGCGTCCGCTTCGTTTTCCCAAATATGGCCATCCACGCGTGCACGTCCCTGACGCGCACGCGTCGTATACAATGTTGGCACAAGTGCGTATAAGATAGAGAGTTGTGCACGCGCAGGGCTACCTTCGCGCCAATTGCACAACCCATATCACGCGTACGCGTCCTTGACGCGTACGCGTCGCCTGAAAATAGCGCGATCTACGCATACGCGTGATGCACGCGTACGCATTGCATGCGACGCCCAATTTATCCACTTCAGCGCCTGATTTCAGATCTCCTCTCCCCCAATCCTGATTCTTTTCAATCTTAATTATTTCTTACTCCTTTCTTTCTTCTTCTTTTTTCTTTCTACTACTTTCTTCTTTCCTTCTTTATCTTCTTCATCAAGGTTCTTTTCTTCCTCCCATCTACTCTTTCATTATTGCATTTATTTATATTTCTTTCTTTTCTATCTTTCTTTTAGCTTACTTGTTTATGGTTTCTTTTTCTTTTCTTTTTCATGCACTCTTATGTTAGTATTGGAGTTTTATTTGGGTATTACCTTATTATCATGAAGCTTGTGGTTATTATATGGAGTGATTTGACAATTGATACTTTAATTTGGCTCTCATATACATTTGGATTATATTATTTTCATTCTTATTCCAACTTGCTCACCAAGTGTTTGTGAAAAAGCCCTTATGGCATCTTGAACTCTATTTTGTTTTACTCTTTTACTTGAATGCCTCTTTTTCACAACCCTTGCACTCCACATGTATTTGGGATTATATTTCACAATTGTCATCATACAAATACTCTCTATATTGGCACATTTAATTTTTGATGCTTGAGTTATGCTTCTCATGCCTATTCCTTACATGCTTTCACCTCTTGCATCTATTTAATTATGAATTGCCTTATTGCTCTTAATTGATGTCTTACATACATGTTGTAGCTACCATGTTTGTGAGCTAACATCTTTACTTTGGCATTCATTATCACTTGGAATCTTCCCCCTTTCAGTTTTAGTTATCTATATTTCACACCCTTCCTTTTTCTTCTTCCTTAGGCATGGGTACCAAGAAAGGAAAAGAGAAGGCCACTGACAAGCCACCGGCTAGGAGAGGAACCAAGAGAATACTAGCAAAGGCACTTCCATATACCAGTGTCAAGCAGCCAACAAAGCGGGTGAAGAGGATCATTAAAGTTGATGAATCTGAGAAAGCCTTTCCCGCCCGAGACTCCACACGGTTCGCTAACCGTTATTGTGAATAGATGTTCCCCATCCTAGCGGAGAGGAACTATGGTGCACGAAATTGTGATCATCAATGGTGCCAACAACTTGGTACGCACAATTGTAATCTCAACTCTTTATCACAACTTCGCACAACTAACCAGCAAGTGCACTGGGTCGTCCAAGTAATAAACCTTACGTGAGTAAGGGTCGATCCCACGGAGATTGTCGGCCTGAAGCAAGCTATGGTCACCTTGTAAATCTCAGTCAGGCGGATTCAAATGGGTATGGTGAATTGATAATAAAAACATAAATAAAATATAAAGTGGGAAAGAGATACTTATGTAATTCATTGGTGAGAATTTCAGATAAGCGTATAGAGATGCTTTCGTTCCTCCTGAACCTCTACTTTTCTGCTGTCTTCATCCAATCATTCCTACTCCTTTCCATGGCAAGCTTTATGTAGGGCATCACCGTTGTCAATGGCTACACCCATCCTCTCTGTGAAAATGGTCCAATGCACTATCACTGCATGGCTAATCATCTGTCGGTTCTCGATCATACTGGAATAGGATTTACTATCCTTTTGTGTCTGTCACAACGCCCAGCACTTGCGAGTTTGAAGCTCGTCACAGCCATCCCTTCCCAGATCCTACTCGGAATACCACAGACAAGGTTTAGACTTTCCGGATCTCAAGAATGGCCGTCCAAGGGTTCTAACTTATACCACGAAGATTCTAATATCTCGGACTCGGTCCTCTGTACTAGATATCTAAGAGATATTCATTCTAGCTTGTTTGCATGTAGAACGGAAGTGTTTGTCAGGCACGCGTTCATAAGTGAGAATGATGATGAGCGTCACATAATCATCACATTCATCGTGTTCTTGGGTGCGAATGGATATCTTAGAATAGGAATAAGCTTGAATTGAATAGAAAAATAATAGTACTTTGCATTAATTCATGAGGAACAACAGAGCTCCACACCTTAATCTATGGTGTGTAGGAACTCTACCGTTGAAAATACGTAAGTGATGAAGGTCCAGGCATGGCCGAATGGCCAGCCCCCATAAAGGTCTAAGATAGCATAAAACTGATCAAAGATCTGATCCGAAGATGTAAATACAATAGTAAAAAGTCCTATTTATACTAAACTAGTTACTAGGGTTTACAGAAATGAGTAAATGATGCAGAAATCCACTTTTGGGGCCCACTTGGTGTGTGCTTGGGCTGAGTATTGAGCTTTACACGTGTAGAGGCTTCTCTTGGAGTTGAACGCCACTTTGTAACCTGTTTCTGGTGTTTAACTCCACTTTGCAACCTGTTTCTGGCGTTTAACTCCAGAATACAGCATGGAACTGGCGTTGAACGCCAGTTTGCGTCATCTAAACTCGGGCAAAGTATAGACTATTATATATTTCTGGAAATCCCTGGATGTATACTTTCCAACGCAATTGAGAGTGCGCCATTTGGAGTTTTGTAGCTCCAAAAAATCCACTTTGAATGCAGGGAGGTCAGAATCCAACAGCATCTGCAGTCCTTGTTCAACCTCTGAATCTGATTTTTGCTAAAGTCCCTCAATTTCAGCCAGAAAATACCTGAAATCACAGAAAAACACACAAACTCATAGTAAAGTCCAGAAATGTGAATTTTAATTAAAAACTAATAAAAATATACTAAAAACTAATTAAATTATACTGAAAACTATGTAAAAACAATGCCAAAAAGCGTATAAATTATCCGCTCGTCACAACACCAAACTTAAATTGTTGCTTGTCCCCAAGCAACTGAAAATCAAATAGGATAAAAAGAAGAGAATATACTATAAATTCCAAACTATCAATGAAACTTAGCTCCAATCAGATGAGCGGGACTTGTAGCTTTTTGCCTCTTGAATAGTTTTGGCATTTCACTTTATCCATTGAAGTTTAGAATGATTGGTATCTATAAGAACTTAGAATTCAGATAGTGTTACTGATTCTCCTAGTTCAGTATGTTGATTCTTGAACACAGCTACTTTATGAGTCTTGGCCATGGCCTAAGCACTTTGTTTTCCAGTATTACCACCGGATACATAAATGCCACAGACACATAACTGGGTGAACCTTTTCAGATTGTGACTCAGCTTTGCTAATGTCCCCAATTAGAGGTGTCCAGGGTTCTTAAGCACACTCTATTTTTGCTTTGGACCTCGACTTTAACCGCTTAGTCTCAAATTTTTACTTGACACCTTCATGCCACAAGCACATGGTTAGGAACAGCTTGGTTTAGCCGCTTAGGCCAGGATTTTATTCCTTTAGGCCCTCCTATCCACTGATACTCAAAGCCTTGGATCCTTTATATTACCCTTGACTTTTGGTTTTAAGGGCTATTGGTTTTTTGCTCTTGCCTTTTGGTTTAAAGAGCTTTTGGCTTTTTCTGCTTGCTTTTTCTTTTTCTTTTTTTCTCTTTTTTCTTTTTTTTTTTTGCATTTTTTTTCTGCAAGCTTTTGTATTCACTGCTTTTTCTTGCTTCAAGAATCATTTTTATGATTTTTCAGATTATCAAATAACATGTCTCCTTTTTCCTTATTCTTCAAGAGCCAACATATTTAACATTCAAGAGCCAACATATTTAACATTCATAAACATTAACTTCAAAAGACATATGCACTGTTCAAGCATTCATTCAGAAAACAAAAAGTATTGTCACCACATCAAAATAATTAAACTAGTTTCAAGGATGAATTCGAAACCATGTACTTCTTATTCTTTTGTAATTAAAACATTTTTCATTCAAGAGAGGTGATGGATTCATATTCATAACTTTAAGGCATAGACACTTAAATACTAATGATCATGTAATAAGACACAAATATAAATAAACATAAAGCTCAAAAATCGAAAAAACAAGAAAATAAATAAATAAGGAGATTAAGGAATGAGGCCACCTTAGTGAGGGTGGCGTCTTCCTCTTCTTGAAGAACCAATGGTGCTCTTGAGCTCCTCTATGTCTCTTCCTTGTCTTTCTTGCTCCTCCCTCATAGCTCTTTGATCTTCTCTAATTTCATGGAGGATGATGGAGTACTCTTGGTGCTCCACCCTTAGTTGTCCCATGTTGGAACTTAATTCTCCTAGGGAAGTGTTGATTTGTTCCCAATAGTTTTGTGGAGGGAAGTGCATCCCTTGAGGCATCTCAGGGATTTCATGGTGAGGAATCTCCTCATGCTCATGTTGAGGTCCATGATCTCTTGTTTGCTCCATCCTTTTCTTAGTGATGGGCTTGTGAGATGAATCTTTCCATCTCCCATGACTTAGAGGTGGAAGCAATTGCCTCTCCTTTCCTCTTTCTAGAGGTTTCTCTGGCCTTAGGTGCCATAAATGGTTATGGAAAAATAAAAATCTATACTTTTACCACACCAAACTTAAAATGTTTGCTCGTCCCCGAGCAAAAGAAGATGGAAAGTAGTAGAAGAAGAAGAAAATAGAGGAGATGGAGGGAGATATGTGAATTCGGCCAAGGGGGTGTAATGTGTGAAAAGGAAGGAGTGATGGTTTGAATTTGAGTGGGTGGGTGTAGGTGGGTTGTATGATGGTTGTGGAAGAGGTATGGAGGTGATTGGTGAAGGATATTTGGAGAAGAGAGTTATGAAAAGGTGTGAAGAGGAGAGAAGAAAATGTGGGGATCCTGTGGGGTCCACAGATCCTGAGGGGATCCTGTGGGGTCCACAAATCAAGTGGGGTCAAGGACTTAACATCCCTGCTCCAATTAGGCATGTAAAACGCCCTTGCTGTGCAATCCTGGCGTTTAACGCCAGACTGCTTCCTGTTTCTGGCGTTAAACACCCAAATGTAGCTTGTTTCTGGCGTTTAACGCCAGGTAGATGCTTGTTTCTGGCGTTAAACGCCAGACAGATGCTTGTTTCTGGTGTTTAAATGCCAGACTGCTCTCTTCGAGGGTGTGCTGTTTTTAATGCTATTTTTGATTTTTCAGTAGTTTTTTTTGACTCCACATGATCATCAACCTAATAAAACATGAAATAACAAAGAGAAAATAAAATAGATATGATTAAATAACATTGGGTTGCCTCCCAACAAGCGCTTCTTTAATGTCAATAGCTTGACAGTGAGCTCTTATGGAGCCTCACAGATGTTCAGAGCATTGTTGGAACCTCCCAACACCAAGCTTAGAGTTTGAATGTGGGGGTTCAACACCAAACTTAGAATTTGGCTGTGGCCTCCCAACACCAAACTTAGAGTTTGACTGTGGGGGCTTTGGTTGACTCTGCAGTGAGAGAAGCTTTTCATGCTTCCTCTCCATGGTTACAGAAGGAGATCCTTGAGTTTTAAACACAAGGTTGTCCTCATTCAGTTGAAGGATCAATTCTCCTCTGTCCACATCAATCACAGCTCTTGCTGTGGCTAGGAAGGGTCTTCCAAGGATGATGGATTCATCAGCTTGCACCTCAAAGATTCCCAGTTTCTCTATTACAGAGAGTGGCATGAGGTTTATCCCTGACCCAAGGTCACATAGAGCCTTCTCAAAGGTCATGGTGCCTATGGTACAAGGTATTAAGAACATTCCAGGATCCTGTTTCTTCTGAGGCAATGTCAGTTGATCCAGATCACTCAGTTCATTGATGAGCAAGGGAGGTTCATCTTCCCAAGTCTCATTACCAAATAATTTGGCATTCAGCTTCATGATTGCACCAAGGTACTTGGCAACTTGCTCTTCAGTAACATCCTCATTCTCTTCAGAAGAAGAATACTCATCAGAGCTCATGAAGGGCATAAGGAGGTTCAATAGAATCTCTATGGTCTCTAGATGAGCTTCAGATTCCTTTGGTTCCTCAAAGGGAAACTCCTTGTTGATCACTGGATGTCCCAGGAGGTCTTCTTCACTGGGATTCACGTCCTCTCCCTCCCTTGTAGGTTCGGCCATGATGGTTAAATCAATGGCCTTGCACTCTCTTTTTGGATTCTCTTCTGTATTGCTTGAGAGAGTACTACGAGGAGTTTCAGTGACTCTTTTACTCAGCTGGCCCACTTGTGCCTCCAAATTCCTAATGGAGGACCTTGTTTCATTCATGAAACTCAAAGTGGCCTTAGATAGATCAGAGACTATATTTGCCAAGCTAGATGGATTCTGCTCAAAATTCTCTGTCTGTTACTAAGTGGATGATGGAAAAGGTTTATTATTGTTAAACCTGTTTCTTCCACCATTATTAAAGCCTTGTTGAGGCTTTTGTTGATCCTTCCATGAGAAATTTGGATGATTTCTCCATGAGGGGTTATAGGTGTTTCCATAAGGATCACCCATGTAATTCACCTCTGCTATTGCAGGGTTCTCAGGATCATAAGCTTCTTCTTCAGAAGGTGTCTCTCGAGTACTGTTGGATGCAGCTTGCATTCCATTCAGATTCTGAGAAATCATATTGACTTGCTGAGTCAATATTTTGTTCTGAACCAATATGGCATTCAGAGTATCAATGTCAAGAACTCCCTTCCTCATAGGCGTCCCATTACTCACAGGATTCCTTTCAGAAGTGTACAGAACTGGTTATTTGCAACCATGTCAATGAGTTCTTGAGCTTCTGCAGGCATTTTTTTTAGGTGAATGGATCCACCTGCAGAATGGTCCAATGACATCTTTGATAATTCAGACAGACCATCATAGAATATATCCAAGATGGTCCATTCTGAAAGCATGTCAGAAGGACACTTTTTGGTCAGTTCCTTGTATCTCTCCCAAGCTTCATAGAGGGATTCACCTTCCTTTTGTCTGAAGGTTTGAACATCCACTCTAAGCTTACTAAGCTTTTGAGGAGGAAAGTACTTGGCTAAGAAAGCTGTGACCAGCTTATCCCAAGAGTTCAGGCTGTCTTTAGGTTGAGAGTCCAACCATATTCTAGCTCTGTCTCTTACAGCAAATCGGAAAAGCATAAGCCTGTAGACCTTGGGATTAACCCCATTGGTCTTAACAGTATCACAGGTCTGCAAGAATTTAGTTAAGAACTGAAAAGGATCTTCTGATGGAAGTCCATGAAACTTGCAATTCTGTTGCATCAGAGAAACTAATTGAGGTTTCAGCTCAAAATTGTTTTCTCCAATGGCAGGGATTGAGATGCTTCTTCCATGTAAATTGGAATTAGGTGCAGTAAAGTCACCAAGCATCTTCCTTGCGTTATTGTTATTTTCGGCCATGTCTCCTTCTTTTTCAAAAATTTCTGTTAGATTTTCTCCAGAGAGTTGTGCTTTAGCTTCCTTAGCTTCCTTTTTAGAGTTCTTTCAGGTTCAGGATCAGCTTCAACAAGAATGTTCTTGTCCTTGTTCCTGCTCATATGAAAAAGAAGAGAACAGAAAATATGGAATCCTCTATGTCACAGTATAGAGATTCCTTTATGTGAGTATAAGAAGAGAATAATGGAGGAAGGAAAAGATAAGAATCCAAACACAAGGGAGAGGAGTAGGTTCGAATTCTTAGATGAAGAGAAGTGTTAGTAGATAAACAAATAATTAGAAGGAGGTGAGAGAGAAGAATTTTCGAAAATTAAATAAATTAAAATAAAAATATTTTTGTTTTTAATTTAAAATTAAGGTTAGAATTCGAAAATTTAAAAAAAAGGAAAAATTAAATTAAATTAAATTTAAATTTAAAACAATTAGTTAATCAAAAAGGAATTTTGAAAAAGAGGAAGGTGATTTTCGAAAATTAGAGAGAGAATTAGTTAGGTAGTTTTGAAAAAAGATATGATTGAAATAGTAAACTTTTAAAATCAAACAAAAAGTTAAGTGATTAATTGAAAAAGATTTGAAAATCAAATTTTGAAAAGATAAGAAGTTAGAAAAGATTTTGAAATTGATTTTGAAATTGATTTTGAAAAAGATGTGATTGAAACTTATTTTGAAAAAGATTTGAAAAAGAAATTTAAAAAGATTTGATTTTGAAAATTAAAGTTGATTACTTGACTAACAAGAAACAAAAAGATATGATTTTAAAATTTAAAGATTGAACCTTTCTTACTAGGCAAGTAACAAACTTAAAAAAATTTTGAATCAATCACATTAATTGTTAGTGAAGATTTTGAAATTATGAAACAAAATAAGAAAAAGATTTTTGAAAATCAATTTGAAATTTTCGAAAATATGAAAGAAAAAATGAAAAAGATTTGATTTTTGAAAAAGATTTGAAAAAGATAGAATTTTTAAATTGAAAATTTTGCTTGACTAAAAAAAAAGATATGATTTTGAAAATCTTTGACTAATTCAATGCAATTTTCAAAAATTAGGAGTAAAATAAGGAAAAGATATTTTTTTTATTTTTGAATTTTAATAAGGGAAGAGAAAAACATCAAAAAGACTCAAAACATAAAAATTTTGGATCAAAACAAAGGAAACATGCAAGAACACTTCGAATGCAAAGATGAACACCAAGAACACTTTGAAGATCATGATAAACATCAAGTATGTATTTTTGAAAAAAAATTTTATAAAAGAAAACATGCAAGACACCAAACTTAGAAATTTTTAATATTTAGACACTAAGAATTCAAGAATGCATATGAAAACCAAGAAAAGACACAAAACAAGAAATTTATGAAGATCAAACAAGAAGACTTGTCAAGAACAACTTGAAGATCTTAAAGAACAAATGCATGAGTTTTCGAAAATTTTAAGAAAAATTAAAAAGATACAATTAACACCAAACTTAAAATTTGACACAAGACTCAAACAAGAAACACAATATTTTTGGTTTTTATGATTTTATTAATTTTTTTCTTGGATTTTTTTTTCGAAAATTATTTTGGGAAGAACAAAAAAGAAGAAATTTTTTTTTTGTATTTTTCAAAAATAAGAAATAAAAGCTTAAAATTAAAATAAAATTACCTAATTTGAGCAACAAGATGAACTGTCAGTTGTCCAAACTCGAACAATCTCCGGCAACAGCGCCAAAAACTTGGTGCACAAAATTGTGATAATCAATGGCACCAACAACTTAGTACGCACAATTGTAATCTCAACTCTTTATCACAACTTCGCACAACTAACCAGCAAGTGCACTGGGTCGTCCAAGTAATAAGCCTTACGTGAGTAAGGGTCGATCCCACGGAGATTGTCGGCCTGAAGTAAGCTATGGTCACCTTGTAAATCTCAGTCAGGTGGATTCAAATGGGTATGGTGAATTGATAATAAAAACATAAATAAAATATAAACTGGGATAGAGATACTTATGTAATTCGTTGGTGAGAATTTCAGATAAGCGTATAGAGATGCTTTCGTTCCTCCTGAACCTCTGCTTTCCTGCTGTCTTCATCCAATCATTCCTACTCCTTTCCATGGCAAGTTTTATGTAGGGCATCACCGTTGTCAATGGCTACATCCCATCCTCTCTATGAAAATGGTCCAATGCGCTGTCACTGCATGGCTAATCATCTGTCGGTTCTCGATCATACTAGAATAGGATTTACTATCCTTTTGCGTCTGTCACTACGCCCAGCACTTGCGAGTTTGAAGCTCGTCACAGCCATCCCTTCCTAGATCCTACTCGGAATACCACAGACAAGGTTTAGACTTTCCAGATCTCAGGAATGGCCGTCCATGGGTTCTAACTTATACCATGAAGATTCTAATACCTCGGACTCGGTCCTTTGTACTAGATATCTAAGAGATATTCATTCTAGCTTGTTTGCATGTAGAACGGAAGTGTTTGTCAGGCACGCGTTCACAAGTGAGAATGATGATGAGCGTCACATAATCATCACATTCATCATGTTCTTGGGTGCGAATGGATATCTTAGAATAGGAATAAGCTTGAATTGAATAGAAAAACAATAGTACTTTGCATTAATTCATGAGGAACAGCAGAGCTCCACACTTTAATCTATGGTGTGTAGAAACTCTACCGTTATAAATACATAAGTGATGAAGGTCCAGGCATGGCCGAATGGTCAGCCCCCATAAAGGTCTAAGATAGCATAAAACTGATCAAAGATCTGATCCGAAGATGTAAATACAATAGTAAAAAGTCCTATTTATACTAAACTAGTTACTAGGGTTTACAGAAATGAGTAAATGATACAGAAATCCATTTCTAGGGCCCACTTGGTGTGTGCTTGGGCTGAGCATTGAGCTTTACATGTGTAGAGGCTTCTCTTGGAGTTGAACGCCAGTTTGTAACCTGTTTCTGGCGTTTAACTCCAGAATGCAGCATGGAACCGGCGTTGAACGCCAGTTTACATCATCTAAACACGGGAAAAGTATGGACTATTATATATTGCTGGAAAGCCCTGGATGTCTAATTTCCAACGCAATTGAGAGCGTGCCATTTGGAGTTTTATAGCTCCAGAAAATCTACTTTGAGTGAAGGTAGGTCAGAATCCAACAACATCTGCAGTCCTTCTTCAACCTCTGAATCTGATTTTTGCTCAAGTCCCTCAATTTCAGCCAGAAAATACCTAAAATCACAGAAAAACACACAAACTCATAGTAAAGTCTAGAAATATGAATTTAATTAAAAACTAATATAAATATACTAAAAACTAATTAAATTATGCTGAAAACTATGTAAAAACAATGCCAAAAAGCGTATAAATTATCCGCTCATCAAACTACAACAATGAGCATCTACTCATTGTCCCAACACACTTTGTTGATTTCGTGGAGCCCTGAATAGAGAGGAGACAGTGGGGATTTTTGTGGAGACAGCCGCGCGAGGCCAACTTATCCTGGGGAGTTGAATTCTACTCAAACTTCTACTCGCCTACTCTACAGACTGTCTTCGTCCATCAGCAGTAAGTTCCTGTCTCCGAGAGTGCCATACAGAGAGCACTGGACCTTTTACCTAGTCCAGAGGGATGGGGTGCATATCAAGAAGCATCTCGTAAGCGCCAGATGTATCAGTTCGACTGGGATAGCGTACTTGGAGTTATAGCCCAACTTGGCAGCAAGTGGATCTATGGGCAGCATCGTTCAAAATCCAAGAGCATCTCACCCCAGTCACTCACCCTGGAGGCTCACGTGTGGGCACAAATTATGTCCCACTATATCTTTCTGAGCACTCACGAGTCGACCTTCACAGTCGACATGGCTGTTCTCATCTGGTGCATCCTGACAGAGCAACCCCTCAACCTGCCACGACACATCCGACAAGCAATGGGACACGTACAGATTGGGGTAACCTGCCTTTTTCTGCTTTAGATTCAGACTTAGTCTCTGCAGTAGGAGTGTCCTATCGGGCAGGAGACACGAATGTCATCATCCCTAGAGCAGACCAGTATGTCCCGAATGGGAAGTACATCAGGCCGCTAGTTCCCTCTGTGAGCCGGCCTGTAGGTCCATCTTTGGATACCCCTCCTACTTCCATTCCACCATCATCCATACCACAAGCACCATCCATCCATCAGATGTTTCTACAGATCCTTGAGAGGTTCGACTGGCAAGATCGGCGAATGGAGCAAATGGAGCGCCGTAACAAGCGTAGCTACAACTATCTGAAGGAACTCATAGCTGGTACTCACCCACCCCCAGAATAGAAGGACACCCCAGACTCCCCTTCATCCAGTAGCACAGGCAGCCAAGGCAAACCAGAAAATGGAGGCGACGCTTCCAGCCCTCCCTTGCTCCTTACTGATGGCACGGAGGACCGTGCCAAGCCTTAAGTGTGGGGAGGTCAGTCCTTGACTTCCGGAGGTAACTTCTCTCTCTTAACACTAACATTTGACTTTTTCTTTTGTTAGATAGGATAGATTGCATGATAATAATTATTTGCATGTATGTTTTGCTTGGTTAAGGTAATGAGTTTCTTTTCAAGACCCTTTTTGTAGTATTTCACTAATTTAAATTGAAACTTTTGTGTTAAACATTTTTGAAGACTGTAATTTGGAACATGAATTATAGCTAAGAACACACAACCTGTGAGATTTGAGCTTAATTACATGGTTACATTATTTAACCATAATATTTTATTCTTGTGTGTTCCCTTCTCTGTGATTGCAATCTATATTTTGTTTCATTCTATATGTCCATTGTTTAGTATATTCACATGCTTGCATATGATTGAGGCCATCAATTGTTATTACCTCACTTACCCCAAATAGCTTACCCTTTCAATTACCTTTGTTTGCCACTTTGAGCCTTTTAATCCCCTTTTGTTCTATATCTTACCACATCACTAGACTTAAGCGAAAAAATAATTAATTACCCCAAGTGAATCTTTGGTTAGCTTAAGATAGAGATTGTGTATTAATTAAGTGTGGGAAACTGTGGGAACTTGGGTTGATGAAAGTGTGCTGTGTTTTATTGGCAAAATATCAGGAATTTGGGTACCTACTCATGTAAGACCAGAAAAATTAAAAATCCATGTGCATTGATATGTTATGTTTGCTTTTATAATTTTAATCAAAAAAAAAAGAAAAAAGAAAAAAATAAAAAATAATATATTCAAATAAATAAATAAATAAGTAATTAAATAAGGGGACAAAATTACCCCAATGTTAAGTTTAATAACAGATCAATGCATATGTGATAAAATTAAAGAAATATTTGGTACATGAGTATGTGATACAAAAGTGAAAATTATGGAAAGCTAGGCATGATTTACGAATTACATAGAGTGTGTGTGTGTTAGGTAAGAGCTTAGGTTAGTCAAATATTCATATTATAGCTCACTTGGCCATACATATATCCTCACCCTTACCTTGGCCCCATTACAACCTTGAAAAGACCTCATGATGTTTGCATTTGTATACTAAATTTTTGTTGATTGGTTAGATGAAGAACAAAATTTAGAAAGCATGACTAGAGAAGAGTAGAGTGAATTAACCCTAGACACTTGAGAGATTGGAGTGACATACACCACCAGTAAGGGTTCAATGCTTGATTCTATATTCCCTACTTTCATGAGCTATCTTCTTACAAGTTTACTTGTCTTTCATTATGTGATTTAAATTAGTAGAATCTGATTTATGGTTGTCTTGGAGAACTTATTTGCTTTTAACCAAGAAGACAGAATCATCATAGCATATAGTTGCATTCATAGGTTGCATCTCATGAGTCTTACTTTCCCCTATTCATCCTTTTGTCTCCTTGAGCTTAGCATGAGAACATGCTAATGTTCAAGTGTGGGAAGGTTGATAAACCACTATTTTATGGTTTATCTCGTGCTGATTTGAGTGGTTTTTATCAAGTCTCTGCACACTTATTCATACAATCTGCATGGTATTACAATTCCTTCCTAATTTTGTACTATAATTGAAAACTTGCTTCCTAAGACTTTAAATTGTATATTTTTAATCCCTCTTTATACGATTCAATGTCGTGATCTGTGCGTTAAGTGTTTTCAGGCTTTATAGGGCAGGAATGGCTTAAAGGATGGAGACGAAGCCTGCATAAATGGAAGGAGCACAAGACATAAAGGAGATAACCAGCGAGGAGCGATGCGCACGCATGGCTCATGCGTGCGCGTGAATTGGAGTTCGCACGGCGATGTGTGCACGTGCCTGACGCGAACGCGTGACAAGGAGAATCGCCAAACGATGCGCACGCATGACTGACGCGTACGCGTTACATGCGCTACCTGCAGAAATTGCAGAAAACACTGGGGCGATTTTGGGCCGAGTTTGGACCCAGTTTCCGGCCCAGAAACACAGACTAGAGCCAAGGGAAGAGCAGAGACTCAACACATATTCTCATTCGTATAGTTTTTAGTTTTAGATTGGAATCTTAGAGAGAAATCACTCTTCCTCTAGGTTTTCTACACACTCATAGTTTTTATAGTTTATGCTTTTGCTTTGGATATTGAGAAGAGTCACTACCTCCGTTGAAGTTGCTATTATTCTAGTTTGTTTTCTTATTCCTTTACTCTTTTGATTACTTATTAACCCTGTTCAGATACGTATGTTGCATTTTTGGGATTTATTAATGCAAAGAACTACTTTTACTTTTAATTCATTTTCAGTTCCTATTTTATTTAATTTATCATGTCTTCTTCTTATATTTCTATGAACGTTATATTCTTGTCAATGGAGTAGACTCCCAACTTGACTTGGGGGTTGATTAAAAGGAGATCCTTGAGTTGGAATGCTCAAGTGATTAGTTAAATTGGAAGTTGTTGGCTAATTTTTTATTTACTAACGCTAATCCTTCCCAAGGGAGAGGATTAGGACTTGCGAATAAGAGTTAGCTCAATCACTTGACTTTCCTTTATTTAATAAGGGTTAACTAAGTGAAAACAACAACCTCTTGATACTACACTTGAGAGAATTCCAACAAGGATAGAACTTCCAATTAATCATTCTCCCGGTCAAGGCTTTTTATTTGATTATATAAATCTCTTTTAATTTACATTGCTTTAATTCACAATCCTTTATTTTTCCATTCTTCAACTTTCAAAATTCCTTAGAAAATTCCTGACTGATAAAATAGCACCCTTTTGTCAACTCATTGGGAGACGACTTGGGATTTCTACTCCCAGTATTTTCATTATAATTTTGTGACAACCCTTCTAAATTGATAAGCAGATTTTTGTCGATTAAGAACTGTACTTACAACACTACTTTTACTATAATTTCTTAATCGGCCAATTTCCGCCACCATCAGTGCATGATGAGCATCAAGTCTTTCATATTTTCAAGACCATGCATCATTCAAGTGATCAAGAAGATTGCAAGAAGGTTGAAGCCAAGAACCCAAATCTAAAGGAAGAACCTAATGAATCATTCCCAAAGGTCCCTTTTTCATGCTTGAATAAAAAAGAAGAGACAGAAAAGGTGCAACAAGCTAACCATTCAAGTGAAACCTCAAAGACTTTGCAACCAAAGCTTTCATTAGCATTCAACAAACCTCTTGACATCAACCCTAAGCCTGGTGTTGGGTATGCATCAAACAAGGAGGAGGCTTCAAAGAAGAAAGTGCCTAGAGGGTAGAGAAATAAGAAAATTCCTACTAAAGACTTCTCACCCAAAGACAAAGTAGTATTATCTCACCACCCATTGTTGCCATACACAGTGAGTAGAGTTCTTTCCTTTGGGCATCTAGAGCTAACATATGAAGACACAGGAAAGAAATTCAAGGTAAGAGGGGAAGAGGTGAAGCACTATCAACCTCAACCTTAGCAAGAAACAACCATCAAGCTAGTGACGTTAAAGAAGTGCTTGTTGGGCGAAACCCAATACCTAGTATCCTTTGAATTTTTGTCATTTATTTACTTAATCTTAGTAATTATCTATTTTACATTATGCATGAACACTCACAAGAAGTTTGGTGCAGGAGATTTAGTTATGACAAATGATTTCACATGAAGTTTAGTGTGGTAAAAGCCCTCACGTTGTGCGTGGAAACACTGCGTACTATGCCAAAAAGGAGTTGTGTGTATGCAAGCATGCGTGCGTATGCAAGTTTGGGATTCTGGGATTTAGGTAACCTCACTTGGAATTCTCTTTACTCTGACGCAGAGATTCCCACTTTTTCTTGTTTTTGTTTATGAGCTGGAATAGGAACAAAGAACCTCTTCTTGACTTTGATCCTAAGATTGAGAGAACTTTGAGAAGGCGTTTACAGCAGGATAAAGCCTACAAAGCCGCTGAGAATCTCAAGGATAATTTTGAGAAGGAAACTAAAGGAGCTACTATGGATCCAAACAACAATAACAATGTTATTAATCCTCTTGTTCTTAATGCTCCTAATGTGCTTAAGCAACCAAGAAGGACACTGGGCTCATACACTACTCCTAGTCCAATTTCT
The DNA here is from genome assembly GCF_000816755.2 of Arachis ipaensis. NCBI lineage: Eukaryota > Viridiplantae > Streptophyta > Magnoliopsida > Fabales > Fabaceae > Arachis > Arachis ipaensis. The sequence continues at coordinate 41,132,388 of NC_029791.2, read as the reverse complement.
ATGGCAATAACATTGTTGTACCTCCTATGGCTTCTAATAACTTTGGGTTGAAGCTTCAGTTCATCTTTTTGGTGTAACAGAATTGTCAATTTTATGGACTCCTGTAGGAAGACCCAAACTTGTTTATCTCTAATTGATGGGATAAAATTTATGCCAGTCTAGAATTCCTCAATAAAAAGAATCTCTTCATTGCAAGCATAGTCTAGACCAACAATAGATTTTCCATCAAAGTTTAGTTTTGGTTGTCACAAGTTCAACCCAATAAAAATAACCGAGAGTATTATTCCCGGGTCATTCTCCCTAGGAATTGAAATTGAATGCTCAATTATTGGTTATGAGATCAAGTGGGTTGATGATAAAAAAGCAAGAAATTAAATGGTAAGAAATTTAAAAGACAAATAAGTAAATCAAACAACTAAAGATAACAAATACTAAAGTAGCATTTATGACAAGGATTGAGAATTAAGATTTTCTATCCTAGTCATTAGTTATAACACAATAATTGCCAAGAGTTAAGCCTATTACGTTATCTCCAACATCGGGAGAAGGTCAAGTAGGCCTAGTTAATTCCAATCCATAAGTAGCATCAATGGAAAAAAAATTAACTAGCAACTCTAGATCACCAACATAAGTTGGGTATTATGACTTAAGATTACCAAGCTTCTCTTTGCAAGTCAAGAATGCAAAAAATCTACTCTAAAACTAAGACAAGTATTTTATCAAACACTTGGTGTGCATAAAAATAAAAGCATAATTAATTGCATGAATAACAAAATATAACCAAATGCAAGAAAATGATAATAGCAACTTAATTAAGCAACAATAAACATGAAAACCTAAAATTGCATTAAATGGAAATCAAAATCAACAAGAGTTCATAAACATAAAAATGACCAAAAAGGGTAACAACGTAAACTAAGAGAGCAAATATGTAAAAATAAGAAATTGCAAGAAAAATTAAATCAAGACAAGATTAAAACCTAAATCTAAAATGAAATTAACCTAATCTACCCTAACTCTAGAGAGAAGAGGGAGCTTCTCTCTCTAGAAAATACCTAAAGCATGGTTCCTAAGCTACACTAATTGCTCCCCCCTTGTTCTTTCTTGAATTTGGCCCCAAATACTTCAGAAATGAGTTGGATCTGGGTTTGAATGAGTCCAGAAATCGCCAGCCATGTTTTCTTTAATGAAGTCACGTGTTGCATGTCACGAGTACGTGTGGGGCACGCGTACTCATCGCTTGACGAAATCTTTGGTCACGCATACGCGTGGGTCACGCATACGCTGAACTGGGCAGATTTTCAAACTACATTTCTTCATGAATTCTCCAATTTTACATGTTTTTTCTTCATTCTTTCAATCCAATCTTTGCCTTCTAGACCTGAAATCACTTAACAAATACATCAAGGTATCGAATGGAATTGAAATGAATTAAATTTAGCAATTTAAGAGCCTAAAAAGCATATTTTCACTCTTAAGCACAATTCACGGAGAAATTCACAAAACATGCTATTTCATTGAATAAATGTGGCATAAGTTGATAAAATTCACTAAATTCAACACAAGATAAACTCTAAAATTGGGGTTTATCACTAATTTTCTACAAATCTGTGACACTATGAAGACTAATGGAGTTCATCCGGATGTCTATATATTACTTCTCTTTCCGTTTGCTGTACGGAACAGAGCCAAGTAAAGGCTTGACACACGGCGCATGGAGAGCTTGGATACTTAGGATAAATTGGTTAATAGATTCTTAACCAAGTTCTTTCTACCTCAGAAGCTAACTAAGCTGAGAAGTGATGTTCAGACTTTCAAGCAGAGAGAGGTTGAGTCTCTTTATGAAGCCTGGGAGAGGTACAAGATGATGCTTAAGAAATGCCATCCTGATATGTTCTCATACTAGATTCGGTTATAGATTTTCTATGATGGAGTTATTGAGTCTGCCAAAATATGTCTAGATAATTCTGCAGGTAGGTCTCCTCACATGAAAAAGACTCTTGAGGAAGCTCTTGATTAGATTGAGATGATTGCTAACAACCAATATCTGTATTCTTCTGAGAGGATCTATGTGAGAGAAGGAGTCATAGAATTGGATACTTTGGACATAATTCTTGCTTAGAACAAGGCTATGTCTCAACAAATAAGTGTCATTACTCAACACTTAGGTGGACAATAAGTTTCAGCTATTAATACCCAAGATGCTTCCTATGACATGTGTGGTTAATTCCCTCAAAGTGAGCCTTATGATTATGGTCAATTTTTCTCTGAATTTGTTAATTATATGGAAAACCCCTCCAGACCCTCCAATAATGATCTTTTCTCCAAGACATACAATCTGGGATGGAGATTTACCCAAATTTTGGATGGAGAAATCAACCACAGATGAACCAGAATTTCAATAACAATCAGGGCCATCAAAACACTTTTGATCAGAGTGGTTCTAACAACAATAATCCACCATCTAATTCTCAGAAGTCCTCTGACTTGAAATCTATAGTTGCAGAGCTCTCCAAGAGTACTCTTAGTTTCATGCAGGAAACCAGGTATTCGCTTAGAAACTTAGAGGTTTAGATGGGCCAAATAGCCACAAAGGCTACTGAGATTAATCAGAGGACCACCAATACCCTTCCTAGTAACACAATTCCAAGTCCAAGAGAAGAATGCAAGGTTATCACATTAGTAAGTGGACGAGTGACTGGTGAGAAAGTACAAGTTATTGAGGGACAGGCTGCAAAAGAAGCTCTAGAGAAAACTGAGGCTGCTATAACACACGCCCCTCCAAGGCATATGGATAATCCCTTTTTGGTTGATCTTGAGAAATATCCGGCATTGCCTAAAGCACCTGAGTACAAGCCTAAGATGCCATATCCTCAGAGGCACCAAAAAGAGACCAAGGACATGTAGTTTTCAAAGTTCATGGAAGTCTTTAGAAAGTTGTAAATCAATATTCCTTTTGCTAAGGTTTTGGAGCAAATGCCTCTCGATGTCAAGTTAATGAAGAATTTACTTTCTAAGAAGAAGACTTTAAAGGAAGATGAGACAGTGGTCCTGAGCAAGGAATATAGCACCATAATTTAGAGCAAATTGCCAAGGAAGATGCCAGATCCAGGGAGCTTTCAGATTTCCTGTACCATTGGGAGCACGACCTTTGACAAAGCTTTATGTGATCTATGTGCAAGTATCAATTTAATGCCCTTTTTTGTGATAAAGAAGCTGCAAATCAAAGAGGCACAACCAACAAGGATATCGTTACAAACAGCAGACAAATATCTTAAACATGCACATGGAACAGTGGAAAATCTCTTAGTCAAAGTGGGGAAGTTCTTCTTCCCAGCAGATTTTGTAATCCTTAACATGGGAGAGGATGAAAATACCTCTATAATCCTAGGAAAACCATTCCTAGATATTGGGAGAGCTTTGATTGATGTGGAAGAAGGTGAATTAGTGCTGAGAGTGCATGAGGAGTATTTGATCTTCAAGGTTTTTAGACTCATACATTACTTAGGTGAAGAAGGCAATTGAGAATGAGTTCACTGATCCAAGTCTCGAAGAACCCTTTAATAAGGTAAAACAGAGTTTGCAGCTCAAGCCTCCTTTGGTGGGAATCAATATAATTTTCCCTGACATCAAACATAAGTTTGGTGTTGGGTGTGCATCATCCTCCAAGGAGAAAGTTCCCAAGAAGCAAATACCCAAAGGATGGAGAAACAAGAAGATCTCTCTGAAGATTTCTCACCAGAAATGAAAGTAGTGTTGACTAAAAATCTAGTGTTGCCTCATATAGTAAACAGGATCCTCTCTCTTGAGCATATTGAGTTAATCCAAGAAAACACAGGGAGACGATTCATAATGAGAGGTAAGGAGTTAAAGCTCTATGATCAACTCCCACCTTAACAAGAAATCAACTGTCAAGTTAATGACGTTAAAGAAGTGCTTGTTGGGAAGCAACTCAACTACTCGTATCCTAGGATTTGCAGTTATTTTGATTTTTGGTTTTATAGTTATCTTGATTTTAGTTTTATAGTTCTTTGAATTTAGTTAAATTAATTTATTCTGAATTTATAAGGTTTTCCATCTTTTTATATGTGTTTTAGTCATGCAAAGTGTTGATAACAGGAACAGAAAGAATTAGAAGGGAAAACAGAACATGCTGGAGGAAAATCGATTCGGGTGCTCCAGAGCTAAAGTCCAGGCTGGGCGTTTAGTACCGAAGAGTACGAATTTTAAGGTTTGGCCTCTGTTTCGTTGGCGCTAAATGCGGACATGGTGTTTAGCGCCAGTGAGCACACATTTCGAGGAGCATTTACGTCAACATTGGCGCTAAACGCAAACTTGGGCATTTAGTGCCAGGAGCAGCGTTTAGCGCTAAGGATGTTACAAAATTGAAATTGGCCTCTATCTGGCTAGCGCTAAATGCGGACCTGGGCAATTAGTGCGAGCCCCTCGTCCCGCCAAAAAACAAAAAAAATTGCTTGCGGGCCTAAATGCCGAGGCTGGTGTTTAGCGCCAGCAAAGCTTGGAGGATGGTTACGAAAGGGGGATTTGAATTTTCTAAAGAAAGATCCCGTGCACTCTACCCCACCAACCCCACCCCCTCCCCATATCTCTCCCTCATTAACCCGCTCTCTTTCACCATTTTCCTTTCTTCCCCCTCCTACCCACCTTCCTTTCCCCAATCCAAACTTATCAAACCCCGAAATCTCTCCTTCCTATTACCCCATTAATTCCAATTCAATTTTCACCCTCCCCTTTCCCCTTCCCCAATGGTTGCCCCTCCCGTCTCCCTATATGTATCCCTTCTATTTTTTACCATTTTACTACAACAAACAATTCCCAACCCCTCATTCGAATCTGTTCTTGGATCTTCGGGTACTCATATTCTTTGAGTTCGAATCTGACTTTTGGGATCATTGTTCTTTGGCACATTACCTTATAGTAATGATCCTCATGAAGCTTGGTGTAAAATCTATAAAGTGTATAGGTGGTTGTTGATGGAGCGCTTTTTTTCTTGGTTCTTGATGTGGATTTTCTAATTCTTGGAGCCATAAAGTTTGAAAAAGCAAAGCATTTTTCACACCAAACTTAAGAGGTTTGCTCATCCCGAGGAAAAAGAGAAAGGAAGGGAGGATGAGAAGTGTGAGGGCGTGTGATTGGGGGGAAGGCAGAAGGTGTATTTAAAGGATGGATGGGTGGTTAGTTCGAATTTGAATGTTTGAAAATAGATAAAATAAGATAACAAGGATTGAATGTAAAAGATAAGATTAGTGATAAAAAGATATGAAAAAGATTTTGAATATTTTGAATTTGAAAGTTTTAGTCAGGAAAGATAAAAACAATTTGAAAGAATTTCACAAGGTATTGAAAAGGTTTGAAAGTAGTTTGAAAAAGATTTAAAAAAGATTTGAGAAAATTTGAAAAAAATTTAAAACATTTTGAAAGGCTTTGAAAAAGATCCAAGAAAGATTTGAAAGATATGAAAAAGATATGGAAAATATAAAAAGATTTAGACAAGAATTTAAAAAGATGTTGGATGAAAAATTTGAAAGAATATGATAATCTAAGATATGAAGATGAATATGTTTAAAGTTTGAAAATAGGGTTAGCTTAGGACGGATTTGAATTAATTAGCTTGGTTTTAAGGTAAGAAAATTTAAAAGAAAATATGATAGGATAAAGATATGGTTTCGAAAAGATTGTGTTTTGGAAAAGAAATCCTTGTGGTCCCCCTCCCCTTTATGGCGTTCAATGCCAAGAATGGGCATTAAATGTCCATATGGGATCCCTTCTGGGGAGTTGAACGCCAAGATTGCTCCCTGGCTGACGTTCAACGCTAATCACTACCTCCTTAATGGGCGTTGAATGCCCAGAGTATACCTTCTTTGGCGTTTAACACCAATATTGTCCTCCACCATGGACGTTGAACGCCCATGTCTGTCCCATCATGGCGTTCAACGCCGGTAAGTCCTCCCTTATGGGCGTTGAACACCCAGCCTTCTCCTTGTCTGATGTTCAACGCCAGCAAGGAGCTTTTCCCAGGGTGTTCTGTTTGTAGTCCTAAATACCTCTATCTCTGTTTTAAGAACTGCGCATAATCACAAGGGTTTAAAAAAATAGAGGGAAACTATGAAAATTAATGAGAAATGCATTGAAAATAACTATGAAAAGGGACAATTAAAAGAACTAAGATATTAATACGATACTGCTGATTGGGTTGCCTCCCAACAAGCACCTCTTTACGGTCATTAGCTTGACCTTATTGCTGTCATGTCAGCAGTAGTGCAGAGTGTTCCTGATCCAGGTGATCCCCTAAGTAATGCTTGACTCTCTTCCCATTCATTGTAAACCTTTTATCAGAGTGTCTGATGAGCGGATATTTTATACGCTTTTTGGCATCATTTTCATATAGTTTTTAGTATATTTTGTTTATTTTTTATTAAGTTTTTATAGATTTTAGTGTTAAATTCATATTTTTGGATTTTATTTTGATTTTGTGTGTTTTTCTACAATTTCAAGTAATTTCTGGCTGAAATTGAGGAGCTGGAGCAAAAGTCTGATTCAGAGACAGAGAAAGCACTATAGATGCTGTCCGGATCTGACATCCTTGCATTCAGAAGAGCTTTTCTAGAGCTATAGAAGTCCAAATGGAGCGTTCTCAATAGCTATGGAAAGCTGACATCCAGATCTTTCTAGAAATTTATAATAGTCAATACTTTGCTTCAAATTAAAAGGCCCAAAACAGGCGTCCAATGCCAGCCTCCTGCCTCCTTTCAGGCGTCCAGCGCCCAAGGAGAAGAGACCAGCATCCAAACGCCCAAAGAGGATCCCCTAGCCAGTGTTCAATGCCCTAGAGGTCTCCAAGCACGTGGATTTTAACACTAAAAAGACTGTTTTACCCTTACTAGTCATTTGTTTAGTATTTAAGGGATTAGATTTACGTTATTCAAACAGCATCATCTAGGACGCACACCATATTTTCGTTTATCATTGTATTTTCTATCAGTATGAGTTTCTAAACCTCCTAGGTTGAGGGGAGGAGCACTACTGAGTCCTATGAATTAATAAAAGTATTACTGTTTCTCTTTGATCTGTGTTTGATTTATTTCTAAGATGTATATTTGTTCTTCAACATGGTGAATAGGTTGATCGGTGACAATCAGCTCTGTTCATCATACTAGGACCGTGTGCTTGACAACCACCCATGTCTACTTGGGGTCGTGTGAATACGTGATTGGAAAGCACGAATCGCCAGCTTGATTATGCATCTCTCAGACGGCTAATCAACGACTTCGTTAGAAACTTCTCGAGACACCAATTCAGCCGATTTTTGGGGAGATTAGGGTCTCTGTTGTAGAGGCTAGAATCCAGAGAAGCAGCATTCTCTGATCTGGAAGATTCAACCTTGTCTGTGGCATTTTAAGTAGGACCGCCAAGAAAATTCACTACTAGAGCTTCACCCTCGTTCAGATTGGATGACCACGGCCAATGGTGTTTGATCTGAAGCAGAGGAAATTGATGACCATTGCCAATGGCATTGATCACATACAACCTGCCATAGAAGAAATCACTCACAAGCAAAGGAGATAGTAATACCAGAGTTAATTCAAAAAGGCAAAGCAACTCTAATCCTCAACTATATTCATATTCCTAATTCCATTTAATTCACAAAATATTTTATATATTTTTATTAGATCTTTTTCACTCTGTCAAACAATCAAACCAACAACTTCTTAATTTCGCGTGACTAAGACCTGCAAAGTAACCATAACTTGCTTCAAACCACAATCCTCGTGGGATCGATCCTGACTCACTCAGGTATTACTTGGACGACCCAGTGTACTTGCTGGTACAGTTGTACGAAAGGGTGGAGATTCGTGCACCAGTGTCTGTCCTAGAGCTCTATATGACCATAAGGTGATATGTTGGTGACCGAAAATGGCCCCAACCATCTTGACTTAAGCTTCCCATGGAAAAGCTTGAGTCTGGAATTGAAGAGTAAAACTTTTTGAACTGGCTCGAAGATTCTTAAGGAAATCTTCTGGTCATGCCATTTCTTGGCCCTTTCCTTGTAAATTTTGGCATTGTTAAATGCTTATTGTCAGAATTCATCTAACTCATTTAACTGGAGCAATCTCTTGTCTCCTGTAGCCCTGGTATCAAAGTTGAGAAATGTAGTTGCCCAATAGGCTCTATGTTTCAGTTTCACTAGTAAATGACATGCCTTGCCATAGACTAGTTGGTAGGGTGACATGCCAATGGGAGTCTTGAAAGCTGTTCTGTATGCCCAGAGGGTATCGTCAAGCTTTCTTGCCCAATCTTTCCTTGAGGTACCAACTGTCCTCTCTAGGATTATTTTGTGCTCCATGTTAGAAACTTTGGCTTGTCCATTCGTCTGTGGGTGATATAGAGTTACTACTCTGTGGCGGATACCATAGCAGTGAAGGATGGAGTCGAGTTGTTTATTACAAAAATGGCTGCCTCCATCACTAATCAGGGTCCTCGGGACACTGAATCTGCTGAAAATGTATTTCTGGAGGAATTTCATAACCACCCGAGTGTCATTAGTGGGTAATGTGATTGCCTCAACCCATTTAGACATATAGTCCACGGCTACAAGGATGTAGGTGTTTGAAAATGAGGGCAGAAACAGCCCCATGAAGTCTATGCCCCAAACATCAAACACCTCGATCTCTAAGATTCCTTGTTGAGGCATATCGTGGTTGTGAGGGAGATTTCTAGCTCTCTGACAACTGTCATAGTTGCGGACAAAGTCCCGTGAGTCCTTAAAAAGCGTTGGCCAATAGAAGCCGCTCTGTAGGACCTTGGTTGCTATATGCTCACCTCCAAAATGTCCTCCATAATCCAAGCTATGGCAATGCCATAGGATTTGCTGTGTTTCTTCCTCAGAGACGCAACGCCGGATTATACCGTCTAAAAAGGTATCATTCATCCTATAAGTAGTATTTAGCATCATGAATAAGTTTCGAACTTGTTGTCTACTATATTCTGAGGGAATGAACCTTATTGCTTTATAATTTGCAATGTCTGCAAACCATGGAGCTTTGGATATTGCAAGGAGTTGTTCATCAGGAAAGGTTTCGGATATTTCCGTATCGGGATGGGGTATCTCTGCTACAGGTTCAATCCGAGACAAATGGCCAGCCACTTGATTTTCGGATCCTTTCTTGTCCCTGATCTCAATATCAAATTCTTGCAAGAGTAATACCTATTTTATCAACTTGGGCTTACAATCCTGTTTGGAGAGAAGGTATTTGAGAGAAGCATAGTTAGTGTAGATAATGACCTTGGACCCTATTAAATAGGATCTAAACTTGTCAATGGCATAGACCACTGCAAGTAACTCCTTTTCTATGGTAATGTAGTTTCTTTGTGCGTCATTTAAGACACGACTGGCGTAATAAATGACATGAAATAGCTTATCATCTCTTTGTCTCAAGACTTCACCAATTTCGTGATCACTGGCATCACACATCAGTTCGTAGGGTAAGTCCCAGTTGGGTGCAGAAATGATGGGTGCAGAGATAAGCTTGGTTTTCAGAGTTTCAAAGGCATGTAAGCAATCCTCACCAAAGATAAAAAGGGTGTCAGTGGGTAGGAGGTTGCACAAGGGTTTTGCAATCTTGGAGAAGTCTTTTATGAACCTCTTGTAGAACCCTGCATGCCTTAAGAAACTTCTGATTGCTTTGACATTGTTCGGTGTTGGTAATCGTTCAATGACTTCAACTTTAGCCTGATCCACCTCTATCCCCTTGTCTGAAATCCGATGTCCAAGAACAATGCCCTCAGTTACCATGAAGTTGAATTTTCCCAGTTTAAAACTAAGTTAGTTTCTTGGCATCATTTCAGAACTAGGGCTAGGTGATTGAGGCAGGAGTCAAATGAATTCCCAAAGACAAAGAAATCATCCATGAATAATTCAAGAAATTTCTCAACCATGTCTAAGAAAATAAAGAGCATACACCTCTGAAAGGTGGCAGGTGGGTTACAGAGGCCAAATGGCATTCTCCTGTAAGCAAACACTCCATATGGGCAGGTGAATGCTGTTCTCTCTTGATCCTTTTTGGTGGCGTTATTGAGTCTTCTATAATCAATGAACAAATGCCAACTAGTCACTATTCGTGTGGGGATTATCTCATTCTTTTCATTGGGGATTACCGTCATCCCTCCTTTCTTGGAGACAACCTGGACAAGACTCACCCAGGGGCTATCAGAGATGGGATAGATAATCCCTACCTCCCACATTTTAGTAACTTCTTTCTACACGACTTCCTTCATGGCTGGATTCAGTCGCCTTTGTGGTTGTACCACTGGTGTGGCATCATCCTTTATCCGGATCTTGTGCATGCATTGGGTTAGACTAATCCCTTTTAAATTGCTTATGGTCCAGCCGAGAGCTGTTTTGTGTGACTGATAAACCACTATTTTATGGTTTATCTTGTACTCAATTGAGTGGTTTTTATCTACTCTTTACCCACTTATTCATACTATTTGCATGGTTTTACATTTGCCTTCCTAATTATGTGCTTTGATTGAAAACATGCTTCTTTGATCTTATATTTGCTTATTATTAATCCTCTCTTATCACCATTAGATGCCTTGATACGTGTGTTAAGTGATTTCAGATATTATAAGGCAGGAATGGCTTGGAGGATAGGAAGAAAGCATGCAAAAGTGGAAGGAATGCAAGAAGTTGGAAAAATTGCTAAGCTGTCCAGCCTGACCTCTCTGTCCGGGGCTTCGATTTGATATATAATATGCTATAGTTCCTCTGACGCTAGACAACGCGACCGCGTGATCCATGCGGCCGCGTCGCAGTGACGGAAATCCAGCGTGGCAAAATTCGAAACCAGCGAATTCTGGACTGTTTTTGACCCAGTTTGCAGCCCAGAAAACACAGATTAGAGGCTATAAAGTGGGGGAATACATCCATTCATAAGGACACTTCCATAATTCACAATTTTAGGAGTAGATGTAGTTTTTAGAGAGAGAGGTTCTCTCCTCTCTCTTAGGATTAGGATTTAGGATTTCTCTTAGATTTAGGAGTGACTCTCAATCCTAGGTTCTTTATTTTTATTTATTTTTCCAATTTAATTTATGAACTTTTCCATTTTATGATTTAAATATTTTATTTAATATAATTTGAGGTATTTCAGACTTATGATTGCTCTCTTTAATTTATTAATGCTCTGTGTTTATCCAAGTTATTTTCATTCAAGTAGATTCTCTTCTCTTTTGGCTTTGGTTGAGTCATTGGAGACACTTGAGTTATCAAACTCATTGTTGATTGAAAATTGGATTTCTTCATCTCATTAATTCAAGTTCCAATAACTCTAGCCTTTCTCAAGGAAAGACTAGGACCTGAGGAATCAGAATTAATTCATCCACTTAACTTACCTTCATAGTTAGAGGTTAACAAGTGGGAGAGAAATCCAATTCTCATTACAATTGATAAGGATAACCAGGATAGGACTTCCAGTTCTTATACCTTGCCAAGAGTTTATTTTACAGTTATTTATATATTTTACTTGTCATTTAAATATACCTGTGCCCATTGCCCAAACTCAACATTCCCCAAAAACACACTTTTTCATAATCAATAATAAGAACACCTCCCTGCAATTCCTTGAGAAGACGACCCGAGGTTTAAATACTCGGTTATCAATTTTAAAGGGGTTTGTTACTTGTGACAAACAAAACCTTTGTACGAAGGGATTTCTGTCGGTTTAGAGACTATATCTACAACGCGACTGTTTTTATGACATTCTTTACTGGCAAAAATCCTAACGTCAGTGACTTTAGCACTTGAATTAGTGCTTCTTCCTCTTGTTGCTTCAGGGAAGAACTTATGATCTTAGGGTAAGTGTTGGCATCTCCAAGAAATACATATTTCGAGGATGATGGTAGTGGTTTGAGCTCGAGTTTAAAAGGTCCATCCTCCACCTAGGGGGGCCTCCAACTCCTTCTTCTGCTCTCTTGACGCCTCTTGGTCATGGCTGGCATCGTTAAAGATGTCAATCAGGTCTTCCTCTAGGCTTTCAGCTGTATGGATCTCTTCTACCAAGAAATCGATGATGTCAATTTTCATGCATTCCTCTGGTGTATCAGAGTATTGCATGGCCTTGGTGGCATCCAACACAAACTCGTCATCATTGATTCTCAGGGTCACTCTCTCCTTTTCCATGTCAATGAGGGTTCTTCCTGTGGCCAGAAAAGGCCTCCCTAGAATAATGGACACATTCTTGTATTCTTCCATATTCAAGACTACAAATTCTGTAGGGAATGCAAAGGGTCCAACCTTTACAATTAGTCTTCGATTACTCTTGATGGAATCTTGGCCGATCTGTCAGCTAACTGAAGGCATATGTGGGTGGGCTTGACTTCTCAAATCAGTTCGAGTTTCTTTATCAAGGAGGATGGTATCAAGTTGATACTCGCCCCAAGATCACATAGAGCCCTCCTTGTTCAGGCGTCTCCAAAATTGCAGGGTATCACAAAGCTTTCAGGATCTTGGAGCTTTTTCGGTAGGTCCCTCTAGATGACTGCACTGCACTCTTCGGTGAGGAAGACTACCTCTACTTCCCTCCAGTCTTTCTTGTGGCTTAATATGTCCTTCATGAACTTGGCATAAGAGGGTATTTGTTCAAGAGCTTCTGCAATTGGGATTTTGATTTCCAATGTCCTGAGGTAGTCTGCAAATCTAGCAAACTATTTATCATTTTCTGCTTAGCGGAGTTTTTGTGGGTATGGCATTCTATTTCTGTACTCAGGTATACTGAGAGGTATAGAAGGAGTGTCTCTAATGCCAGACTGAGGAGTACTAGCTGACTGAGATGGGATGTTCATTAAATGGGCACCTGCTTATGGTTCCCCAACTGGGCGGTCAACGCCCAGGCTACTCCCTTCCTGGCGTTGAATGCCATTATCACCCTCAATTGGGCGTTGGACACCATCTCTGATCCATGGGGAGCATTGAATGCTAGTATTGCTCTCGTCTGGGCGTTCAATGCCCTAGATCATGGCTTTGGATGTTGTTTTTCTATTCTCTGATATTCCCTCTTTCCTTGCTTCTCACTGTCATGAGATTGGCTATTTAGTGTCCTTCCACTCCTCAACTGGATGGCTTGGCACTCTTCTCTTATCTGGTTAGATAAGTGTAGTTCAGCCTGATTCAGTCGTGCCTCTATTGTCTTATCGGAAGCACGGGTTTCTTGCAATTGCAAACTTAGCAGTTGCTGTGTGAGTGAGCTTAGTTGCTGTGTGAGGGATTCATCCTGTTTAGAAGGGTCTGGTTCAGTGAATATTGCCTTGACCTCTCTGTTTACTACAGTTTTACCAGACGAATATAGATGTTGGTTACTGGTGACTATCTCAATAAGCTCATGAGCCTCTTCAACTGTCTTTTTCATGTGAATAGAACCTCCTGCAGAATGATCTAGGGATATTTTGGCTCTGTCAAAGAGTCCATAATAAAAGATGTCCAGTTTCACCCATTTTGAAAATATTTTGATGGGACATTTCTGTAGCATCATTCTGTACCTCCTCCAAGTATTATAAAGAGATTCACTCTCTTCTTGTTTGAAATTTAGAATATCTAGTATTAGTTGGGTTAACTTCCTTGGGGGAAAGTATTGGCTTAGAAATTTGTCTACTAGTTTATTCCATGTGTTCAAGCTTGACTTGGGTTGGTTGTCCGACCACCTCTTTGCTTGACCTTTCACAGCAAATGGGAATACTAGCAACCTACAAACGTTCTGGTTTATTCCTTCATCTTGTACTGTGTCGGAAATCCGTAGGAATTTCGCAAGAAAATATGTGGGCTCCTCCTGTGGGAGTCCCTGGAACTAGCAGTTTTGCTGCACTAAAGTTATGAGTTATGGGTTGAGCTCGAAATTTGCTGCTCAAATAGGGCGTATGCAAATGCTTCTTTCATAAAAGTCAGGAGTGGGGGCTGTATAAGACCCCAGGGTCTTTCAGGGTTGTGCATTCCCGGTTAGGTCCATAGTGGACTCTTCCTACCTCTGTTTGTACTGACGATAGGCAGGAAAGGATGAGACTCTCTATGTCACAGTATAGATCTCCTAGAGATATGTTTAATTAAAAATTTAAAAAATTTAAAAGGTTTTGAATTTAACTTTTGAAATTTGAATTTTGAAATTTGAAAAATTAAAAAGACAGACACTAAAAGACACTAAACTTAAAATTTTGAAATCAAAGGCTATAATTTTCGAAATTTTTTTATTTTTGAGGAAAAACACAAAAGGACACCAACCTTAAAAATTTTAAGATCAAACAAAGAAAAATACCAAGAACAATTCGAACACAATGAAGAACACTCAAGAACACTTTTCAAAAACTTAAGAAAAGAAAAACACAAAGAGACACCAAACTTAAAAACTGACACATGACTCAAATAAAAGAAAAAGATGAGATTATTTTTTTTGAATAATTTTTAAAATTAATAAAGCAAGAAACAAAATTAAAAGAGAAACAGTAAAAAGTGCCTGATCTAAGGAATAAGACAACCGTTAGTTTGTCAATCACAAACAATCCCCGGCAACGGCACCAAAAACTTGGTGCACGAAATTGAACTCCACATAACTTAACCGGCAAGTGCACTGGGTTGTCCAAGTAATACCTCAGATGAGTGAGGGTCGAATCCCACGAGGATTGCCGGATTAAGCAAGCTGTGGTTACCCTGCAGATCTCAATCAGGTGAATAGAATATAGTTGTTGATTGTTGTAGGCACATAAACAAGTAATAACAAAACGATAATTGATTAATGTGAAGACAGTAATAGCGAATCAGTTAAGGCTTCGGAGATACTTCTTCTTCTGGATTAATACATCATATCCACTATTCCAATGATGAATGATTCATTCAATGGCAAGGCTGTAAGTGATTAGGCCTTTGGTCGTGGTCACTAATCTCCTCAGGTCCAGACCAAACATCCGAATAGACTAGATCAATCTGGGAGAGGGTGAAGTGCACGCAATTCAATCGCTTGGTGATCCTACTTAAAACACCATAGACAAGGTTGGATCTTCCAGATCAGATACTGATGCTCTTATGGTTCTAGCCCTCAGAGCGACAGGAACCTCAATTACTCCTGTCTAACGGAGTTTTATGTCACTAACGTGGCGAAAAATTGCCAATTCAGAATTTATAATAAGAACAGCGTTGCAAGTACAGTTCTTAACCGACAAAAATCCCGCTTATCAATTTAAAAGGGTTGTCACAAATTTAAATAAAAATACTGGGAGTAGAAATCTCAGGTCGTCTCCCAACGAGTTGACAAAAGAGTGCTATTTTATTAGTCAGGAATTTTCTGAGAATTTTTAGGGTTGGAGAACGGGAAATTAAAATGATTATTAATTAAAGCAATGAGAATTAATGAGAGAATTTATATAATTAGAATAAAAGCATTGACCTGGAGAAGATTAATTGGAAGTTCGATCCTTGTTGGATTTTCCCAAGTGTATGGTAATAGGTTGTTATTTTTACTTAGTTATCCCTTACCGAATAAAGGAGAGTCAAGTAACTGAACCAGCTCCAATTCACAAGTCCCAATCCTCTCCTATGGAAGGATTAGCGTTAGTGACTAGAGAGCTAGCCAACAACTTCCAAGTCCTAATTGCACTTGATTATTCCAACTCAAGGGTTTCCTTTTAATCAACTCCCAAGTTAAGTTAGGAGTCTACTCCATTGACATGAATACAACTTTCACAGGAATATGAAAGGAATAAAAAGAAGACATGATAAACTAAATAAAATAATAACTGAAAATCAATTAAAGGTAAAAATAGTTCTTTGCATTAATAAATTCCAAAACCATAAACATCCATATCTGAACAGGGTTAATGAGTGATTAAAAGAGCAAGAGAATAGGGAAACAAACTAGAATATTGGCAACTTCAACGGAGGTAGTAACTCTTTTCAAATCCAAATCAATAGCATAAACTCTAAAAACTATGAGTGTGAAGAAACCTAGAGGAAGTAGTATATTCTCTCTAAGATTCAAAACTAAAACTAAAAACTGTGTGAATGAGAATGTGTCTTGAGTCTCTGCTTGTCCCCTGGCTCTAGTCTGTGTTTCTGAGCCAAAAACTGGGTCCAAACTCATCCCAAAATCACCCCCAGCATCTTCTACATTTTCTGCACGTGGCGCATGTCACGCGTACGCGTCAGTCACGCGTACGCGTCGATGGTCTTCTTCACGTGTCACGCGTACGCGTCAGGTACGCGCACGCGTGACTGTGCAGATCTTTAAATCACGCGCACGCGTGAGCCGTGCATGTCGCTCCTCGCTGGTTGTCTCCTTTATTTCTTATGCTCCTTCCATTTTTGCAGGCTTTCTCTCCATCCTCTAAGCCATTCCTGCCCTATAAAGCCTGAAAATACTTAACGCACAGATCACGGCATCGAATGGTATAAAGGGGAATTAAAATACACAATTTAAAGACTTAGGAAGCAAGTTTTCAACCATAGAACAGAATTGGGAAGGGATTGTAAAATCATGCAAATTGTATGAATAAGTGTGCAAAGACTTGATAAAAACCACTCAAATAAGCACAAGATAAACCATAAAATAGTGGTTTATCAATCTCCCCACATTTAAGCATTAGCATGTCCTCATGCTAAGCTCAAGGAGACAAAAGAATGAATGGGAGAAAGTAAGACTCATGAGATGCAACCTATGTATGTGAATGCAACTATATGCTAATATGTTTCAATCTACTTGGTTAAAAATAAACAAGTTCTTGATAAACCCCAATTTTGTGGTTTATTTTGTACTTATTTTAGGAGATTTTATCACATTTTCCCACATTTATTCAATGAAATAGCATAGTTTTATAATTCTCCCTTAAATTGTGCTTAAGTGTAAAAACATACTTTTTACGCCCTTAAATTGGTGATTTTAATTCACTTTAATTCCATTCGATGCCTTGATGTGTATGTTGAGTGATTTCAGGTCCATAAGGCAAGTTTTGGATGGAAGAAATGAGGAGAAAAGCATACAAAGTGGAGAATTTATGAGGAAACAAAGATTTAGAGTACATCAACCCATGCGTATGCGCAACAAACGCGCACGCGTGGAAGTGAAGTTGCATGGCGACGCGTACGCGTACATGACGCGTACGCATGGATAGGAATTTCGCCAAGCGACGCGCACGCGTAACCCACGCGTACGCGTTGATGCTCGCACGTGACCCACTTAAAGACAAAATACTGGGGGCAATTTCTGAGCTGCCCAGACCCAAATCCAACTTGTTTCTGATGGTATTTGATGTAGAATTGAAGATTTAGCAAGGGGGAGAACTTAGTTGTAGAATAGCATCATGTAGTTTAGTTTCTAGAGAGAGAAGCTCCCTCTTCTCTCTAGAATTAGGGTTCTTAGGCTTATTTTCATCTTAGATCTAGGTTTTAATTATTGTTCTAATCTTGTTCTCTTTACAATTTCATGCTTCTACACTTGATTCTCTTATGCTACTAGATGAAGGGGAGTCCGGAGTGTTCTTCTGTTCTGGAGGTGGGTGAGTACCAACTATGAGGTCCTTCAGGTAGTTGTATCAGCGCTTGTTACGGCGCTCTATTTGCTCCATTCGCCGGTCCTGCCGGTCAAACCTCTCGATGATTTGAAGGAACATCTGATGGGTGGATGTGGCTTGTGGTGTGGATGATGGTGGAGTAGAAGAAGGAGGAGTATCCAAAGATGGGCCTGCCGGCCAGCTCGCAAAGGGAACTGGTGGCCTGATGTACTTCCCATTCGGGACATACTGGTCGGCTCTAGGGATCATGACCTTCGTGTCTCCTGCCCGATAGGACACACTTACTGCAGAGACTAAATCCGAAACCAAGACACGGAAAGGCAGATTATCCTTAATCTGTACATGTCCCATTGCTTGCCGGATGTGTCAGGGTAGGTTGAAGGGTTGCTCTGTCAGGATGCACCAGAGGAGAACAGCCATGTCTGCTGTGAAGGTCGACTCGTAAGTGCTCGGAAAGATATAGTGGGACATAATCTGTGCCCACACGCGAGCCTCCAAGGTAAGTGACTGGGCTGAGATGCTCTTGGATTTTGACTGATGAGGCCCATAGATCCAGGTGCTGCCAGGTTGGGCTATAACTCCAAGGATGCTATACCAGTCGAACTGATACATCTGACGCTTAAGAGAGGCTTCTTAATATGCATCCAATCTCTCTGGACTAGGTGGAAGATCCAGTGCTCGCTGTATGGCACTCTCAGAGACAGGGACTTGCTGCTGACGAACATAGACAGTCTGCAGGGTAGGCGAGTAGAAGTTAGAGTAGAATTCAACTACCCATGATAAGTTGACCTCCCGCGGCTTCCTCCTTAAAAATTTCCACTGTCTTCTCTCGATTCGGGGCTCCACAAAATCAACAAAGTGTGTTGGAACAATGAGTAGGTGCTCATTATTGTAGTTCCTCTCAGCTAGGATGGGGAACATCTGTTCGCAGTAGCAGTTAGTGAACCGTGTGGAGTTCCGTGCGGGAAAGGCTTTCTCTGATTTATCAATTTTAATAATCCTTTTCACCTGCTTGGTTGGTGGCTTTACGCTTGTAGATGGAAGCGCCTTAGCCGGTGCTCTCTTGGTTCCTCTCCTTGCCGGTGGCTTGTTAGTGGCTTTCTCTTTGCCTTTCTTGGTACCCATGCCTAAGGAAGAAAGAGAGAGAAAGACTGTGAAAGATATATATAATGAAAAATTGGAGGAAGAGAATTCCAAGTGATAATGAATGCCAAAGAAGAGAAAATAGCCTAAATACATGGTAGCTACAGCATGTAGGTAAGACATCAATTAAGATCAAGAAGGCAATTCAGAATAATTAGATGCAAGAAGGTAAAAGTATGCAAGTAATAGGCATGAGAGGCATAACTCAAGCATCAAATATTAAATGTGCCAAGGAAAGAGCACTTTTTATGATGACAATTGTGAATGATAAATCCAAATACATGTGGAGGACAAGTGTTGTGAGAAAGAGGCATTAGAGTGTAAGAGTAAAATAAGATTGGATTCAAAGTGCCATAAAAGCTTTTTCACAAACACTTGGTGTGCAAGTTGAAATAGGAATGAAAATAATGTATCCTAATGTATATGAGAGCTAAAACCAAATGTCAATTATCAAATCACTCCTCATAGTATCCACAAGCTTAAAAGTAGTACCCAAATAAAATTGCAACACCCACATAAAAATGCATGAGAAAAGAAAGAAAAAGAAACCATAAATAATGAAGTTAAAAGAAAGATTGAGAAGAAAGAAAAATAAGTAAATGCAATAATTAAAAGAAGAATGAAAGAGTAAAGGAGAAAAGAAAAGAACCTGATGTAGAAGATGAAAAAGGGAGGAAGAAAGTAGTAGAGAGGAAGAGGGAATAAAGAAGAAAGAAGGAAGAAGAAAGAAGAAAGAATTATGATGGAAAGAGAATTAGGATTGGGGGAGGGAAGAATGGAAATCAGGCGGCGTACTGCTTTAATTGTGCATCGCATGTGACGCGTACACGTACAGCACGTGTACGCGTGGGTTGCAAAATTTTAATAGTGATGCGTAAGCGTCTGGCACGCGTGCGCATGCCTTTGATTGTGCGAATCGCGCGAGGCTAGCTCCGATCACACACAACTCTCGGGTTGAAACGCGCGGGAGCCAACAATGCATACAACGCGTGTGATAAACTCCATTTGTAGGTTTTATCTTGTGTTGAATTTAGAGCATTTTGATAACCTTTCCCCACATTTATTCAATGAAATATCATGGTTTTATAACTTCTCCTTTAATCGTGCTTAAGAGTGAAAACATGCTTTTTAGGTCTTAAAATAGCTAAATTTAATTCACCTTGATTCTATTAGATATCTTGATATGTTTGTTAAGTGATTTCAGATTTAGGAGGCAAGGATTGGATCAAGGGAATGAAGGAAAAGCATGTAAAAATGGAGAACTCATGAAGAAATGAAGGAATCGCAAGAGCTGTCAAGCCCGACTTCTTCGCACTTAATTGACCATAACTTGAGCTACAGAGGTCCAAATGATGCAGTTCTAGTTGCGTTGGAAAGCTAACATCTAGGGCTTTGAAATGATATAAGATTTGTCATATTTTCACCGCGGATATGGTGCGCACACGCACGGTACGCGTACACACCGATGGTTGCATATAATTCACTTAATGCAACTCGTGGCCAGCGAATTCTAAGGCATTTTGGGCCCAATCCAACTCATTTCTGATGCTATTTAACCCAAAGATTGAAGAGGGATGAGACACATAGTTAGTTAGTGAGTTTTATTTTAGTTTTATCATGCTTTAGTTAGTTTCTAGAGAGAGAAGCTCTCTCTTCTCTCTAGAATTAGGAGTAGGTTAGATCTAGATTAGAAAATTCTTAGATCTAGGTTAATTTCATGCTTTGATTTACTTTTCCTTTTGTAATTCTTCTTCTTCTACATCTCTTCTCTCTAGTTTAGCATTTAATTCTTGTAATTCTCTACTTTTATGTTGATGCACTTTTGTTCTTTCCTTTTCCTTTTAATGCAATTTATGATTCATGTTTCGCTTTGTTGTTGTTTAATTCCTTGCAATTAGGTAGTGTAGATTTACTTTTCTTGTAATTTTACTATGCTTTCCTTCTATGCCTTCCAAGTGTTTGATAAAATGCTTGGTTGGATTTTAGAGTAGAATTTTATGCTCTTGGCTTGGGAAGGTAACTTAGGAACTCTTGAGTTACTAATGTCCAAGTGATTGACGATTGGGAGCCATTAACGCTAGATCTCACTAATTGATTTAGTGGAGAACTAGGACTTATGGACTTGGATTGATATAGCTCACTTGACTTTCCTCTACTATTAGTTAGGGGATGACTTAGTGGGATTGATCCTTGCCAATTCTCATGTTGTGGTTAGTAATAAGGATAGAGATCCTTGACCACCAAACCTTGCCAAGACCTTTTTGTTAGTTTATTTTCTTTACCATTTATATTTCTTGTCTATCATCTCAAAAACCCCAAAACATACTCCATAACCAATAACAAGACACTTTGTTGTAATTCCTAGGGAGAACGACTCGAGGTTCCAATACTTCAGTTTATAAATTTAGGGTTTTGTATTAGTGACAAACAAATTTTTGTATGAAAGGATTATTGTTGGTTTAGAAACTATACTTTACAACGAGATTTCATTAGTGAATTTCTAAACCGTTAAAATGCTTCTTCATCAGCGTGTGCATCAGGTACGCGCACGCATGGGTGGCTATTAAGGAAAAATGACGCGCACGCATCAGGGACGCGTACGCATGATAGGGTCTGTGCTTCTAGCACAGTTCCAGCCCCACACCAACATGACTCCCTGGCCAAACACACATTTACGCTGATTTCCAGGGTCACGCGTACGCGTCAGGGACGCTTACGCATGGTCTGCTGAAAACACGAGTGACGTGTACGCATGAGAGACGCGTACACGTGGGCTTGCTTGTACACAAAGCACGCTTCCAGCACCAATCCTGCCTAACTTTCTGTTTACTTCCTTGGTGTTGCGATGTCACGCATGACGCATATGCGTCAGCGATGCTTGCACGTCACTCACACTTTTTTTATGTAGAATGCATAATGCAGATGATTATGCAGAATTTATGAAGAGTACTGTGAAAAATAAAATAAAATAAAACTAGGAATGAAAAAGGGATGATCATACCATGGTGGGTTGTCTCCCACCTAGCACTTTGCTTTTACGTCCTTAAGTTGGACGGTCCATAAGCTTAGTCTTCTGCTGTTGGTGGATCCTCCAAGAGGAAGATCTCTAGCTCCTTATTGTGCTTTAGCTTCTCACCATGGTACAGCTTCAAGCGATGTCCATTGACCCTAATGAATTTGGAGCTTGAGGGGTGACTCAGGTGAAAGACTCCATATGGCTCTGCCTTCTCTACTCTATAGGGGCCTTCCCATCTCGAACGCAGCTTGCCTGTCATGAGCCTTAGCCTTGAGTTGTAAAGGAGAACTAGCTCCCCAGGTCTGAACTCTCTTCTCTTGATATGCCTGTCATGCACAGCCTTCACCTTCTCTTTGTAAAGTCTGGAGTTGTCATATGCTTCGAGTCAAAGGGTCTCTAGTTCTACTAGTTGCAACTTCCTTTCAGCACCAGCCTTCTCAAATCCCATGTTGCATTCCCTTATTGTCCAGAAAGCCTTGTGTTCCACCTCCACTGGGAGGTGACAAGCCTTTCCGTATACTAGGCGGAAGGGACTCATTCCTATGGGTGTCTTGTATGCTGTCCGATAAGCCCAGAGTGCATCTACAAGCCTGGTGCTCCAGTCCTTCTTGTGATACTTGACAATCTTCTCCAGGATATGCTTTATCTCTCTGTTAGACACCTTTACTTTCCCATTGGTCTGAGAATGAGAAGTTGTGGCTACCTTGTGCATAATGTCATGTTTTTCCAGTAGACGTGTTAATCTCCTATTACAAAAGTGAGTGCCTTGATCACTCACGATTGCTCGTGGTAATCCAAAGCGACACATAATATGGTTTCTAACAAAGGAGACAATAATGTTAGCATCATCAGTGTGGGTAGGAATTTCTCCTACCCATTTAGAAACATAATCTACAGGTAACAGTATGTATAAGTAACCACTAGAGTTTGGAAATGGACCCATGAAGTCAATGCCCCAAACATAAAAAATTTCACAGAATAGCATAAGCTGTTGGGGCATCTCATCCCTCTTGGATATATTTCCAAACCTTTGGCATGGGGAACAAGATTTACAGAAGGCAGTGGCATCCTTAAAAAGGGTGGGCCACCAGAATCTATAGTCTAAAATTTTTCTAGCTGTTCTTTGAGGGCCAAAATGTCCACCACTCTCAAAAGAGTGGAAGGCCTCTAAAATTGGCTAGAATTTTGATTGAGGCACACACCTAATTATCTGGTCAGTACCATACCTCTATAGATATGGGTCATCCCATATATAATATTTGGACTCGCTTTTCTGCTTGTCCTTTTGGTCCTTAGTAAAATTAGGAGGGAAGGTATGACTAACTAGATAATTAGCTATAGGTGCATACCAAGGAACTACTTCAGATATTGCGTACAAGCTATCAAATGGAAAAGCATCATTGATCGGAGTGAAGTCATTCTTAATGTGCTCTAGGCGACTCAAGTGGTCCGCCACTAGGTTCTGGGAACCACTCCTATCCTTAATTTCTAAATCAAATTCTTGCAGCAACAATATCCAACGTATTAACCTTGGTTTGGACTCTTTTTTAGCTAACAAATATTTTTAGAGTTGCATGGTCTGAGTATACTACCACCTTAGTACCAAGTAGATAGACTCGGAATTTATCCAAAGAAAAAACAATAGCCAGAAGCTCTTTTTCAGTGGTAGTATAATTAGAGTGAGCAGCATCTAAAGTCTTAGAAGCATAAGCAATTATAAAAGGGTCCTTACCTTCGCGCTGAGCCAGCGCTGCTCCTACTGAATGGTTGGAGGCATCACACATAATCTCAAATGGCTGGCTCCAGTCTGGACCTCTCACAATCGGAGCTTGAGTCAGGGCGATCTTTAGCTTATCAAACGCTTTCATGCAGTCCTCACTTAGCTCGAACTCAACATCCTTCTATAGTAATCTGGATAAAGGCAATGCTACTTTATTGAAGTCCTTGATAAATCTCCGGTAGAAACCTGCATGACCAAGGAAC
The DNA here is from genome assembly GCF_000816755.2 of Arachis ipaensis. Lineage (NCBI taxonomy): Eukaryota > Viridiplantae > Streptophyta > Magnoliopsida > Fabales > Fabaceae > Arachis > Arachis ipaensis. The sequence continues at coordinate 41,108,678 of NC_029791.2, read as the reverse complement.
AAACGAACTTCCCTCACGGAGGAGGGGTAAGGTAAACTAGAAATGACATCTATCTTTGCTGGATCTACAGAAATACCTGTATTAGAAACAACGTGTCCTAGAACAATACCTTATTTTACCATAAAATGACATTTTCAAAATTTAATACAAGGTTTGAACTAACACACCTGTCTAATACTCTAGCTAAACTATCCAAGCAAAGGTTAAATGAATCACCATACACACTAAAGTCATCCATGAAAACTTTCCTATAGCTCTCAAGAAGATCTGAGAAAATACTCATCATGCATCTTTGGAAAGTAGCCAGTGCATTACATAAGCCAAAAGGCATCCTCTTGTATGCATACGTTCCAAAGGGACATGTAAAAGTAGTTTTCTCCTGATCCTCAGGAGCTATATGAATTTGAAAATAGCCAGTGTAACCATCTAGAAAACAATAGTGTGATTTACCTGATAGACGATCAAGCATTTGATCAATGAATAGCAAGGGGTAGTGATCCTTGCGGGTAGCCTCGTTGAGGCGCCTGTAATCAATGCACACCCTCCAGTAGTTCTGCACTCTAGTTGTCAGGAGTTCTCCATGCTCATTCCTCACTGTAGTGACTCCCGACTTCTGGGGCACCACTTGTACTGGGCTAACCCATTCACTATCTGAGATTGGATAGATGATGTCAGCTTCAAGCAACCTGGTCACTTCCTTCTTGACAACTTCTAAGATGGTGGGATTCAGCCGCCTCTGAGGTTGACAGACAAGCCTTGCTCCCTCTTCTAAAAATATTCGGTGCTCACAAACTTGAGGGCTAATGCATACTATATCCGCCAAACTCCACCCAATTGCTTTTTTGTATCTTCTCAACACACTAAGCAGCTGCTCTTCCTGTTGGGAAGTGAGTTCTCTTGCAATGATAACTGGGAGCTTCTGATTATCCTCAAGGTAAGCATACTTGAGGTGAGGTGGAAGGGGCTTCAACTTCATTTTCTGCTCATGGCTAGGCATTTGATCATCTGGAGCTAGTGATGGTGGCAAGGTGTCTTCATTTTGTTCAGAGGGGTTCCCCACACTTGCACCTTGCTCTATGTGCATCTCTTCTACCTCTTCTTGGTGAACTACAGCTACAGTTTCATCAATGATGTTGCACTAGAAGACGGAATGATCTTCTGGAGGGTGCTTCATAGCTTCATCCAGGTTGAAACTCACTGCTCTGCCATCTATCTCAAAGGAGTAAGTTCCTGAGAATGCATCCAATTTGAACCTTGAAGTCTTCAAAAATGGCCTTCCAAGGAGGATGGAAGATGGTCTTCCTGAGTCATTAGGGGGCATCTCCAAAATATAGAAATCAGTAGGGAATGTTAGCCCCTTAATGCTCACTAGCACGTCCTCAGCAATTGCTACCACCGGGATCATACTTTTATCTGCCAAAACAAAACGTGCTGCCAACCTTTTTAAGGGAGGGAGCCTCAAGGAATCATATACAGATAATGGCATAATACTCACAAACGCGCCTAAATCACACATGCAGTCAGAAAATTTTACACTTTCTATAGTAATAGTAACCATGCATGGACCTGGATCACTATATTTTCCTGGTATATCACCCATTAAGGCAGAAATAGAGCTACCTAGAGGAATAATTTCTAAATCCTGTATTTTATCTTTATTCATGCATAAATCTTTTAGAAACTTAGCATACTTAGGTACCTGGTGAATGGTATCAAAAATGGGAATGGTTACCTCAACCTTTTTTAAGATCTCCACCATCTTGGGGTCTAGCTCCATCTGCTTCCTGGATTTCCAAGCAAGGTGTGAAAATGGAATGGGAATGGCTTCTTTTGTAACTTGAGCTTCCTTTGGTGCTCCATTCCCTGGTTGAGCTGCTTCTTCTTCAATCATGTCTTGTACTTCCTCCTCTTCTTCAACATCCTCCACCTCAACAATGTCTTCAACTTGGATATCTTCCTTTGAGCTTGGTTCCTCATGACTCGTCTCTTGCAGTTTGGTTCCGGACCTCAAAGTAATGGCATTGATTCCACCCTTTGGGTTAGGTAAGGTGACAGAAGAGCCGAAAACCCTTAAAGGTTGATTGGTGGGGTGGTGCACGATATTGGAAATCACAATTCTTCACAAATTCGCACAACTAACCAGCAAGTGCACTGGGTCGTCCAAGTAATACCTTACGTGAGTAAGGGTCGATCCCACGGAGATTGTTGGCTTGAAGCAAGCTATGGTTATCTTGTAACTCTTAGTCAGGATATAATATCAATAATAACTTTTAGTTTGAATTGTAAAAAGTAAAAGGGCAGAACACAAATAATACTTGTTATGCAGTAATGGAGAATATGTTGGAGTTTTGGAGATGCTTTATCCTTTGAATCTCTGCTTTCTCCCTATCTTCTTCTTCATGCACGCACGTCCCTCCTATGGCAAGCTGTGTGTTGGTGGATCACCATTGTCAATGGCTACCATCCTTCCTCTCAGTGAAAATGGTCCAGATACGCTGTCACTGCATGGCTAATCATCTATAGGTTCTCGATCATACGGGAATAGGATTTGCTATCCTTTTGCGTCTGTCACTACGCCCAGCACTCACGAGTTTGAAGCTCGTCACAGTCATCCCATCCCAGAATCCTACTCGGAATACCACAGACAAGGTTTAGACTTTCCGGATTCTCAAGGATGCTGCCGATGAATTCTAGCTTATACCACGGAGATTCCGATTAGGAAATCTAAGAGATACTCATTCAATCTAATATAGAACGGAAGTGGTTGTCAGACACACGTTCATAAGTTGAGAAGGGTGATGAGTGTCACGGATCATCACATTCATCATAATAAGGCGCGAATGAACATCTTAGATAGGAACAATCGTGATTGAATAGAAAACAGAAATACTTGCATTAATTCATCGAGACACAGCAGAGCTCCTCACCCCCAACAATGGAGTTTAGAGACTCATGCCGTCAAAGAGTACAAAGTTCAGATCTAGAATGTCATGAGATACAAAATAAATCTCTTAAAGTTGTTTAAATACTAAACTAGTAACCTAGGTTTACAGAAAATGAGTAAACTATGATAGATAGTGCAGAAATCCACTTTTGGGACCCACTTGGTGTGTGCTAGGGCTGAGACTAAAGCTTCTCACGTGTCTGGGCTGTTTTGGGCGTTCAACGCCAGGCTGTAACCTGTTTCTGGCGTTGAACTCCAACTTGTAACGTGTTTCTGGCGCTGGACGCCAGACTGCAACATGGAACTGGCGTTGAACGCCAGATTACGTTATCTATCCTTGCGCAAAGTATGGACTATTATATATTGCTGGAAAGCCCTGGATGTCTACTTTTCAACGCAATTGGAAGCGCATCAATTGGACTTCTGTAGCTCTGAAAATTCCATTCCGAGTACAGAGAGGTCAGGATCCAACAACATCAGCAGTCCTTTTTTCAGCCTGAATCAGATTTTTGCTCAGCTCCCTCAATTTCAGCCAGAAAATACCTGAAATTACAGAAAAACACACAAACTCATAGTAAAGTCTAGAATTATGAATTTTGCCTAGAAACTAATGAAAATAAACTAAAAAATAACTAAAGCATACTAAAACTATATGAAATTAACCCCAAAAAGCGTATAAAATATCCGCTCATCACAACACCAAACTTGAACTGTTGCTTGTCCCCAAGAAACTAGACAAATAAAATAGAATACAAATGAGTCAAGAAACAATAATATCTCAGAGTTTTTGAGTGAAGCTCAGATTCTAATTAAATGAGCGGGGCTAGTAGCTTTTTGCTTCCGAACAGTTTTGGCATCTCACTT
>NC_029791.2:41062210-41104630 GCF_000816755.2 Arachis ipaensis | reverse complement strand
ATAGTGTTATTGATTCTCCTAGTTCAGTATGTTGATTCTTGAACACAGCTACTTTTATGAGTCTTGGCCGTGGCCCTAAGCATTTTGTTTTCCAGTATTACCACCGGATACATAAATGCCACAGACACATAATTGGGTGAACCTTTTCAGATTGTGACTCAGCTTTGCTAAAGTCCCCAATTAGAGGTGTCCAGGGTTCTTAAGCACACTCTTCTTTTTGCTTTGGACCTTGACTTTAACCGCTCAGTCTCAAGTTTTCACTTGACACCTTCACGCCACAAGCACATGGTTAGGGACAGCTTGGTTTAGCCGCTTAGACCAGGATTTGATTCCCTTAGGCCCTCCTATCCACTGATGCTCAAAGCCTTGGATCCTTTTTATTACCCTTGCCTTTTGGTTTTAAGGGTTATTGGTTTTTTTGCTTGCTTTATTTTTTTTGCAAGCTTTGTATTCACTGCTTTTTCTTGCTTCAAGAATCATTTTTATGATTTTTCAGATTACCAATAACATGTCTCATGTTTATCATTCTTTCAAGAGCCAACATATTTAACATTCAAGAACATCAAATTCCAAAGGCATATGCACTGTTCAAGCATTCATTCAGAAGGCAGAAAGCATTGCCACCACATGTAATTAATTAGAATTTCTTGTATTAAAAACTCGAAAAATATTGCCTCCTTATCCTAAAGGAAATCTTCTATTTTATTCATGTTTAATGATGATGAGAAAAATAAATTATGGCTTAATTGGAGATAAAATAACTACTAATTATTACTATAACTACTAAGGTAGAATTCAAATAAGAACAATTATCACAGAGTTAAGGCTAAGATTAGGGCTCAACAACCTTGAGTTTGGGATGTGGATGTTCCTCTAGTCTGTGGAGTGCTTGGTCCCTCAAGAGACAACTTCTGACGCTTCAGTTCCTTTAAGTCACGCCCTTGCTCTTCTTGTTCCCTGAGCAGTTTGCAAATTATACTGTTTTGATTTTGCTGTTCTTCCTTTATTTGGTCCATAGATTCTTGCAACTTGGTAACAGATGCTTCAAGCTGTTCCCAATATTCAAATCGAGGGACTTCTGGGAGGAATTCTTGCGCCCTCCTCTTGGTGGGGTCATCCTGCATTTGTTGTTTTTCCATTGTGATTTTAGTGATTGGTTGCTCCACTGAGATATACTCTGTTATTCCCATCTTTACTCCAGCATCTTTGCAGAGCATAGAGATTAAGCTTGGATAAGCCAACCTAGCATCCTTGGAATTCTTGTTAGCAAGTATGTAAAATTTAGATGGGATCAGTTGATGAACTTCTACTTCTTTTCCCAACATAATGCAATGGATCATCACCGCTCTTTTAACAGTGACTTCAGAACGGTTGCTTGTGGGCAATATAGAACGTCCAATGAAGTCCAGCCAACCTCTGGCGACTGGTTTGAGATCTTCTCTCTTGAGTTGATTTGGGACACCCTTGTTGCTGGTGGTCCACCTGGCTCCAGGGATGCATATATCCTCTAGAATCTTATCCAGGCCCTTGTTTGTTCTCATCATTCTCTTATTGAAGGAGTTTGGGTCATCTTTCAGCTGAGGTAGCTTAAAGATCTCCCTGATTTTGTCAGGATGGATGTGAACAATCTTTCCTTTGACCAAAGTTCGATAGTCATAGAGGGCAGTTCCAGATATTCTCTGCATGTCTGTTTGCCACAGATTAGCGTAGAATTCCTGAACTATATTCCTTCCCACTTTCGTTTCAGGATTAGCTAGGACTTCCCAGTTCCTATTTCGAATCTGCTCTTGGATCTCTGGATATTCATCTTTTTTCAGATCGAACTTGACTTCTGGGATCACTGATCTTAGACCCATTATTTTGTAGTAATGGTCTGAATGTTGTAACATGTTTATGCAAGAAATCATGAATTGAAACATGAAAATTAAAATTAAAATGAAAAATATGAAGTAAAAACAAAATTACCTCCTCCCCACCATCCTGGCGTTAAACGCCCAAACGCTGCATGTTTTGGGCGTTTAACGCCCAATTGCTGCTTCTCCTGGGCATTCAACGCCCAGCTGTTGCTTTTTTCTGGCGTTGAACGCCAGGAACTCCTTTGTCACTGGGCATTTTTCTGAACGCCTAGGACGCTATAAATCTGGCGTTAAACGCCCAGAAGGAGCTTCTTTCTGGCGTTCAATGCCCAGAAGATGCTTCTTTCTGGCGTTTAACGCCCAGTGGATGCTTCTTTTGGGCGTTGAACGCCCAATTGTGCCTCTTACTGGCATTTTCTTGCCAGTGAGCTCTTTTTCTCTGTTTTGTGTGCTGAATCCTTCTGTAACCCTGTAAACTTATGCAATTGACTCCTTTACCTTGGTATCAATGAACTTTATATAAACAAATAAAATCAAGAATAGGGCAAAATGCTTAGAGGAAGTGATGCCAATGGCTGGGTTGCCTCCCAGCAAGCGCTTCTTTATTGTCTTTAGCTGGACCTTGCTAAGCTTTTTAATCTAGCCTCAGCCTTGAGCATTCTTGCTCAACATTACCTTCAAGATAATTCTTGATTCTCTGTCCATTAACAATGAACTTCCTATCAGAGTCAATGTCTTGAAGCTCCACATAACCATATGGTGATACACCAGTAATCACATATGGTCCCCTCCACTGGGACTTCAGTTTCCCGGGGAATAGCCTGAGCCTAGAGTTAAACAACAGAACCTTTTGTCCTGGTTCAAAGATTCTAGAAGATAGCTTTCTGTCATGCCATCTTTTTTATTTCTCTTTATAAAGCTTGGCATTTTTGAAAGCAGTGAATCTGAATTCCTCTAGCTCATTCAGTTGGAGCAATCTTTTTTCTCCAGCTAGTTTGGCATCAAAGTTTAGGAATCTGGTTGCCCAGTAGGCCTTATGTTCCAATTCCACGGGCAGGTGACAAGCCTTACCATACACAAGTTGGTACGGAGAGGTCCCTATAGGAGTCTTGAATGCTGTTCTGTAAGCCCACAGAGCATCATCCAAGCTTCGTGCCCAATCCTTTCTACGGGTACTTACAGTCCATTCCAGGATTCTTTTTAGTTCTCTGTTAGAAACTTCAGCTTGCCCATTTTTCTGTGGATGATATGGAGTCGCCACCTTGTGGCAAATCCCATACCGGACCATGGCGGAGTAAAGCTGTTTGTTGCAGAAGTAAGTGCCCCCATCACTGATTAGTACCCTAGGGACACCAAATCTGCTGAATATATATTTCTGGAGGAACTTCAGTACTGTTTTAGTATCATTGGTGGGTGTGGCAATGGCCTCTACCCATTTTGATACATAGTCAACTGCCACCAGAATATAAGTATTTGAGTATGATGGTGGGAAAGGCCCCATGAAATCAATTCCCCATACATCAAACAACTCAATCTCCAAGATTCCTTGTTGAGGCATGGCATAACTATGAGGCAAATTACCAGCTCTCTGGCAACTGTCACAGTTACGTACAAACTTTCGGGAATCTCTGTAGAGTGTAGGCCAGTAGAAACCACATTGGAGAACCTTGGTGGCTGTTCGCTCACCTCCGAACTGGCCTCCATATTGTGATCCATGGCAATGCCATAGGATCCTTTGTGCTTCTTCTCTAGGCACACACCTACGGATTATTCCGTCTGCACATCTCTTAAAGAGATAGGGTTCATCCCACAAGTAGAACTTTGCATCAGAAATTAATTTTTTCTTTTGTTGCTTGCTGTACGCTTTGGGTATGAACCTTGCAGCTTTATAGTTTGCAATGTCTGCAAACCATGGTGTTTCCTGAATGGCGAACAAATGCTCATCTGGAAAGGTTTCAGAGATTTCAATAGAGGGAGAGGGCACCCCTTCTACTGGCTCTATCCAGGACAGATGATCAGCCACTTGGTTTTCTGTCCCTTCAGAGGTTTTGCAATTTTTGAAAAATCCTTTATAAACCTCCTGTAGAATCCTACATGCCCCAGAAAGCTTCTGATTGCCTTAACATTGGTAGGTGGTGGTAATTTTTCAATTACCTCTATTTTAGCTTGATCCACCTCTATTTCCTTGTTTGAAATTTTATGCCCAAGGACAATCCCTTCAGTCACCATAAAGTGACATTTTTCCCAGTTTAAAACCAGGTTGGTCTCTTGGCATCTTTTCAAAACCAGTGTCAGGTGATCAAGACAGGAGCTGAATGAGTCTCCATATACTGAGAAGTCATCCATGAAGACTTCTAGAAATTTTTCCACCATATCAGAGAAAATAGAGAGCATGCATCTCTGAAAGGTTGCAGGCGCATTACACAGCCCAAAAGGCATCCTTCTGTAAGCAAATACTCCAGATGGATATGTGAATGTTGTTTTCTCTTGATCCTGGGGATCTACTGCAATTTGGTTGTAGCCTGAATAGCCATCCAGAAAGCAATAATAATTATGACCTACTAGCCTTTCTAGCATTTGGTCTATGAATGGTAAAGGAAAATGATCATTTCTGGTGGCTGTATTGAGTCTTCTGTAATCGATACACATGCGCCACCCTGTAACTGTTCTTGTAGGAACCAGTTCATTTTTTTCATTATGAACTACTGTCATACCTCCCTTTTTAGGGACAACTTGAACAGGACTCACCCAGGGGCTATCAAAAATAGGATAAATAATCCCAGCCTCTAGTAATTTAGTGACCTCTTTCTGCACCACTTCCTTCATGGCTGGATTTAGCCGCCTCTGTGGTTGAACCACTGGCTTAGCATCATCCTCCAATAGGATTTTGTGCATGCATCTAGCTGGGCTTATGCCCCTAAGGTCACTTATGGACCACCCAAGAGCTGTCTTGTGTGTCCTTAGCACTTGGATTAGTGCTTTCTCTTCCTGTGGATTTAAAGCAGAGCTTATGATCACTGGAAAAGTATCTCCTTCTCCCAGAAATGCATATTTCAGGGATGGTGGTAATGGTTTGAGCTCGGGTTTAGGAGGTTTTTCCTCTCCCTGAGGAAATTTCAGAGGCTCTTTCAATTCCTCTGAATCCTCTAGATCAGGCGGAACATCTTTAAAAATGTTTTTCAGCTCTGATTCGAGACTCTCAGCCATGTTGATCTCTTCCACCAGAGAGTCAATAAGATTAACTTTCATGCAGTCTTTTGGTGTGTCTGGATGATGCATGGCATTTACAGCATTCAACTTAAACTCATCCTCATTGACTCTCAGGGTTATTTCCCCCTGTTGGACGTCAATGAGAGTTCGTCCGGTTGCTAGGAAAGGTCTTCCTAGAATGAGAGTAGCACTCTTGTGCTCCTCCATTTCCAGCACAACAAAGTCAGTGGGAAAGGCGAATGGCCCAACCCTGACAATCATGTCCTCAATCACGCCTGATGGGTATTTAATGGAGCCATCAGCAAGTTGGAGACATATCCGGGTTGGTTTAACTTCTTCAGTTAAACCAAGCTTTCTGATAGTGGATGCAGGTATTAGGTTGATGCTTGCCCCAAGATCACATAATGCTGTCTTGGTGCAATTACCCTCTAATATGCATGGTATCAGAAAGCTTCCGGGATCTTTAAGCTTTTCAGGGAAGCTTTTTAGAATGACTGCACTGCATTCTTCAGTGAGGAGAACTTTTTCAGTTTCTCTCCAATCCTTTTTATGACTTAAGATCTCTTTCATGAACTTGGCATAAGAAGGTATTTGCTCAAGTGCTTCTGCAAACGGAATCTTTATTTCAAGAGTCCTGAGATAATCTGCAAAGCGAGCAAATTGCTTATCCTGCTCCTCTTGGCGGAGTTTTTGAGGATAAGGTATATTGGCTTTATACTCCTCAACTTTAGTTGCTGCAGGTTTATTTCCTACAGAATTGGTTGAAGAAGCTTTTTTAGAGGGGTTGTCATCAGCACTTGTGTGTGTCTGATCCCTCACTGGCATATGAGTGCCAGGGTTGGAAGCTGGAGTGACGTTAGACGCCAACTCCTCATCTGCTCCTGGCATTTGAACGCCAGAACTGTGCTTCCTTTGGGCGTTTAACGCAAGTTCCTTGCTTGTTTCTGGCGTTGAACGCCAGTCCTGAGCATGGTTTGGGCGTTCAGCGCCAGTCTTCCACCCAATCTCTGGCGTTTTAGTGCCAGAATTCTTTCTCTCCGGTCTCTTACTGTCCTCAGATGGATTTTGGGTAGTTTGCTCATTTTTTGGCTTCCTGCTACCTTGAGGTGGGGTATTTAATGTCTTCCCACTTCTTAATTGAACTGCTTGGCATTCTTCTGTTATTTGTTTTGACAGCTACTGCTTTGTTTGCTTTAATTATACTTTCATATTTATATTAGCCATCCTTGTCTCTTGTAGTCTATCCTTGAATTCGGCTAACTGCTTTGTTAGAAAATCCAATTGCTGATTGAATTCAGCAGCTTGTTTTATAGGACTGAGTTCAGCAGTTACTGTTTTGGCCTCTTCTTTCATGGAAGGGTCACTGCTTAGGTACAGATGCTGATTTCTGGCAACTGTATCAATGAGCTCTTGAGCTTCTTCAATTGTTTTTCTCATGTGGATAGATCCACCAGCTGAGTAATCTAGAGAAAGCTGAGCCCTTTCTGTAAGCCCATAATAGAAGATGTCTAACTGAACCCACTCTGAAAACATTTCAGAGGGGCATTTTCTTAGCATATCTCTGTATCTCTCCCAGGCATAATAAAGAGATTCATTATCTCCTTGTTTAAAGCCTTGGATGTCCAACCTTAGTTGTGTCATCCGTTTTGGAGGAAAGTATTGATTCAGGAATTTTTCTGTCAGTTGTTTCCATGTCTTTATACTAGCCTTAGGTTGGTTATTTAACCACCTCTTAGCTTGGCCTTTTACGGCAAATGGGAACAGTAATAATCTGTAGACATCCTGATCTACTTCCTTATCATGTACTGTGTCAGCAATTTGTAAAAACTGTGCCAGAAACTCTGTAAGTTCTTCCTGTGGAAGACCGGAATACTGGCAACTTTGCTGCACCATGATAATGAGCTGAGGATTCAACTCAAAGCTATTGACTCCAATGGAGGGTATACTGATACTACTCCCATATGAAGCAGTAGTGGGGTTAGCATATGACCCCAGAGTCCTTCAAGACTGTTCATTTCCACTTAGATCCATGATGGAGAAAGGGAGATGATGTAAAATAAAAAATATATTTTTATTTATTTATTTATTTATTTAATTTGAAAATAAAATAAATTAAAATAAAATAAATAAAAATGGGTGAAGATTTTCGAAAAATGGAGAGAGAGAAAAAATTGGTTGGGAAGTTTTGAAAAAAAGATTTTAAATTTTGAAAAAAAAATATCTGAATTTTAAAAGTAAATTTCGAAAATTTGCTTTAAAATAGAGAGAAAATATATTTTTGAATTTAAAGAGGAAAGAGAAAAACAATAAGATATCACAAGATTTAAAATTTTTAGATCTAATGCTCCTTGTTTTCGAAAATTTTGGAGGGAAAACACCAAGGAACACCAAACTTAAAAATTTTAAGATCAAGACACAAGGAAAACTCAAGAACACTTTGAAGACTCACAAGAACACAAGAACATGAAGAAAGAACACCAAACTTAAAATTTTTAGAAAACCAAACTAAAATTTTCGAAAATTATAGAAAGATTAACAAGAAAACACCAAACTTAAAGTTTGGCACAAGATCAAGAAAAATTATTTTTGAAAATTTTTTTTTTATAGAACCGGTGCCCAATCATCAAGAACATAAACCAATGCTCTAGCCAATTGAGCTGTAAATGTAACACTTGTTTTGAAGAAGTATTTTTAATAACTAAGAAAAAATATTTTTTTGAAAACTAATGTTCTGAAAAGGCACACGAAAAACAAGAAAAGAAACAAAACAAGAAAAACTAAAAACTAATAAAGAAAAATAATATTTTTTTGAAAAATTTTTGAAAAGAATATAAAAAACTCTAACCCAAAAGACAAAATTTTCCTAATCTAAGCAACAGAATTCACCGTCAGTTGTTCAAACTCAAACAATCCCCGGCAATGGCGCCAAAAACTTGGTGCACGAAATTGGAAATCACAATTCTTCACAAGTTTGCACAACTAACCAGCAAGTGCACTGGGTCGTCCAAGTAATACCTTACGTGAGTAAGGGTCGATCCCACGGAGATTGTTGGCTTGAAGCAAGCTATGGTTATCTTGTAACTCTTAGTCAGGATATAATATCAATAATAATTTTTAGTTTGAATTGTAAAAAGTAAAAGGGCAGAACACAAATAATACTTGTTATGCAGTAATGGAGAATATGTTGGAGTTTTGGAGATGCTTTATCCTTTTAATCTCTGCTTTCTCCCTATCTTCTTCTTCATGCACGCATGTCCCTCCTATGGCAAGCTGTGTGTTGGTGGATCACTGTTGTCAATGGCTACCATCCTTCCTCTCAGTGAAAATGGTCCAGATACGCTGTCACTGCATGGCTAATCATCTGTAGGTTCTCGATCATACCGGAATAGGATTTGCTATCCTTTTGTGTCTGTCACTACGCCCAGAACTCGCGAGTTTGAAGCTCGTCACAGTCATCCAATCCCAGAATCCTACTCGGAATACCACAGACAAGGTTTAGACTTTCCGGATTCTCAAGGATGCTGCCAATGAATTCTAGCTTATACCACGGAGATTCCGATTAGGAAATCTAAGAGATACTCATTCAATCTAATGTAGAACCGAAGTGGTTGTCAGGCACACATTCATAAGTTGAGAAGGGTGATGAGTGTCACAGATCATCACATTCATCATAATAAGGCGCGAATGAACATCTTAGATAGGAACAAGCGTGATTGAATAGAAAACAGAAATACTTGCATTAATTCATCGAGACACAGCAGAGCTCCTCACCCCAACAATGGAGTTTAGAGACTCATGCCGTCAAAGAGTACAAAGTTCAGATCTAGAATGTCATGAGATACAAAATAAATCTCTAAAAGTTGTTTAAATACTAAACTAGTAACCTAGGTTTACAGAAAATGAGTAAACTATGATAGATAGTGCAAAAATCCACTTCTGGGGCCCACTTGGTGTGTGCTGGGGCTGAGACTAAAGCTTCTCACGTGCCTGGACTGTTTTGGGTGTTCAACGCCAGGATGTAACCTGTTTCTGGCGTTGAACTCCAACTTGTAACGTGTTTCTGGCGCTGGACGCCAGACTACAACATGGAACTGGCATTGAACGCCAGTTTACTTCATCTATCCTTGAGAAAAGTATGGAGTATTATATATTGCTGGAAAGCCCTGGATGTCTACTTTCCAACGCAATTGGAAGCGCGTCAATTGGTCTCTTGTAACTCCGAAAATTCCATTCCGAGTGCAGAGAGGTCAGGATCCAACAACATCAGCAGTCCTTTTTTCAGCCTGAATCAGATTTTTGCTCAGCTCCCTCAATTTCAGCCAGAAAATATCTGAAATTAAAGAAAAATATACAAACTCATAGTAAAGGCCAGAAATATGAATTTTTCCTAGAAACTAATGAAAATAAACTAAAAACTAACTAAAACATACTAAAAACTATATGAAATTAACCCCAAAAAGCGTATAAAATATCCGCTCATCATGGGGGTAGCTAATGATTCCATCCAGGAGATAAGCACTTGTAAGGTAGCGTTCACACCGTTTATAGTGGAGGTAAGTGTATTCTGAATGTCTTGTTGTCCTTGCGCAAGAGAGCGAAGCATCTCATCATTAGAGGAAGAAGGAGGGTAAGTGATTTGAGGGGCCTGCTGTTGGTTGTTCTGAGGCGCTTGGGACTGCCTTTGGTGAGGTGCTCTGTAAGGCTGGTTTTGGTTCTGCTATTGGTAGGGAGGATTCTGCTGTCTGTTGTTGTTGTTGTTGTTCCACCTCTGATTCCCATTGTTGTCTCTGCCTCCTCGGTTATAGTTATCCCTCCATCCTTGGTTGGAATTATCCCTCCATCCCTGGTTGGAGTTATCTTGCCAACCTTGATTGTAGTTCCCACCTTGGTTATAATTACCGCCTTGTTGATAGTATCCTTGGTTCGGGCGGTCATAGAAATTATGAGTAGCTACTAAGGTGTTGTCTTCTTGTTGGAGCTACGGACACTCATCAATGTAATGAGTATAGCAGGCACATATTCCGCACACTCTCTGAGGAACCAACTGTTGACACTGTTGTTGTGGGGGAGGCTGAGGTTGTTGTTGATTCAGTTGTAACTGCTTCAGTATGTTGGTCATCTCTCCCAGAGTCTGTGTGAGAGCAGCAGTCTCACTACTAGAGGAAAGCTCCACAATAGCCTTGGGATGGTTGTTCTTATGCTTTGCATTCTGGGTAGACTCAGCTAGATCGGTGATCAGTTGGCACGCTTCTGTCGCCGTCTTGTACTTCTTCAGAGAACCATTACTCGCAGCATCTAGTGTAGTCTTGTCTTGAGGCTTCATGCCTTGTGTGAAGTAGCTAATCAACACCAACTGGTCAATCTTGTGGTGGGGACATGAGTCTAGGAGATTCCTGAAGCGTTTCCAATACTCATAAAGGGTCTTTGATTCGCCTTGGATAATGCAGGAAATTTCTTTTCTCAGCCTATCTGTAACTTAAGCTGGAAAGTATTTTTCCAGGAACTCCCTTCTGAGTAGATCCCAATTAGTAACAACTGCTTCAGGTTGAGCGTAGAACCACTCCCTTTCCTTTTCCTCAAGAGAAAATGGAAAGGCATATAGCCAAATAGTAGTCTCATCTGCACCATGACGCCTAGTAGTTGAGCAGGCTGTCTAAAAATCCCTGAGGTGCTTGATAGGCTCTTGAGCAGGTAAGCCATAAAACTTGGGCAGTAAGTTGATTAGCGCAGTCTTCAGTTCAAAATCTGCAGCCAGATTTGGGTGGCGCACTTGATACGGTTGCAGTGTAAAGTCTGGAGCTTCTGCTTCTTGAAAAGTAATCCTTCTGGGCTCCGTCATATCACCTGCACGTAAATCAACAGAATCAGTAAAAGAGGAGCTTGTTTCTTCCTCAAATGGCGCTTCAAATTTGCCCTCAGATAAGACTGGTGAATTGGTAGTAACCACTTCACCACCCTCAAAGGGTAACTGACACCGAGCTCGCCTAATACGTGAAATAGTTCTTTCAATTTCAGGATCAAACGCGGCTAAGCTCGAACCAGGCAGTGAACACGTCATTCAATGAAAGAAACATACAACTCATGGTAATAAATTAAAATAAAATATGCAAATATGTAAAATAAAAAAATATGTACACCAACCAATAATTTAGCACACTATTGCAACTCCCCGACAACGGCGCCAAAAATTGACGTGGCAAAAAATTGCCGATTAAGAATTTATAATAAGAATAGCGTTGCAAGTACAGTTCTTAACCGACAAAAATCCCGCTTATCAATTTAAAAGAGTCGTCACAAATTTAGAATAAAAATATTGGGAATAGAAATCCTAGGTCGTCTCCCAACGAGTTGACAAAAGAGTGCTATTTTATTAGTCAAGAATTTTCTGAGAATTTTTAGGGTTGGAAAACGGGAAATTAAAATGATTATTAATTAAATCAATGAGAATTAACGAGAGAATTTATATAATTAGAATAAAAGCCTTGACCGGGAGAAGATTAATTGGAAGTTCTATCCTTGTTGGATTTTTCCAAGTGTAATGGTAATAGGTTGTTGTTTCTACTTAGTTATCCCTTACCGAATAAAGGAGAGTCAAGTAACTAAACCAGCTCCAATTCACAGGTCCCAATCCTCTCCTATGGAAGGATTAGCGTTAGTGACTAGAGAGCCAGCCAACAACTTCCAAGTCCCAATTGCACTTGAGTATTTCAACTCAAGGGTTTCCTTTTTAATCAACTCCCAAGTCAAGTTGGGAGTCTACTCCATTGACATGAATACAACTTTCACAGGCATATGAAAGAAATAAAAAGAAGACATGATAAACTAAATAAAATAATAACTGAAAATCAATGAAAGGTAAAAATAGTTCCTTGCATTAATAAATTCCAAAACCATAAACATCCATATCTGAACAGGGTTAATGAGTGATTAAAAGAGTAAGAGAATAGGGAAACAAACTAGAATAATGGCAACTTCAACAGAGGTAGTAACCCTTCTCAAATCCAAATCAAAAGCATAAACTCTAAAACTATGAGTGTGAAGAAACCTAGAGGAAGTAGTATATTCTCTCTAAGATTCAAAACTAAAACTAAATACTGTGTGAATGAGAATGTGCCTTGAGTCTCTGCTTGTCCCCTGACTCTAGTCTGTGTTTCTGGGCCGAAAAATGGGTCCAAACTCAGCCCAAAATTGCCCCCAGTGTCTTCTGTGTTTTCTGTACGTGGCGCATGTCATGCGTACACGTCAGTCACACGTACGCGTCGATGGTCTTCTTCGCGTGTCACGCGTACGCGTCAGGTACGCACAGGCATGACTGTGCAGATCTTCAAATCACGCGCACGCATGAGCCATGCGTGCGCCTTGCTCCTCGCTGGTTGTCTCCTTTATTTCTTGTGCTCCTTCCATTTTTGCAAGCTTCCTCTCCATCCTCTAAGCCATTCCTGTCCTATAAAGCCTGAAAACACTTAATGCACGGATCACGACATCGAATGGTATAAAGGGGAATTAAAATACACAATTTAAATACTTAGGAAGCAAGTTTTCAACCATAGTACAAAATTGGGAAGGGATTGTAAAATCATGCAAATTGTATGAATAAGTGTGCAAAGACTTGATAAAAATCACTCAAATAAGCACAAGATAAACCATAAAATAGTGGTTTATCAGTCACTTACCCCAATTAGCCCAAATAATACTCTTGGAACCCGTGATGCATCCTCAAGTAGTAGCTCAATACTATCCGGGTCAGGACTCGTAAAGAACTCATGTAGAATCGAGATTCATAAGGATGAAGAACGGCAATGCATCATAGAATCAAATCAGACATGTATTGGAATAGAAAAGTAATTGTATTAATCTATAGGAATCATTAGAGCTCCTAACCTTAAGCTAGGAGGTTTAGCTGCTCATACCGTATAGGAAGTAGTATCAAATGTTCTGAGGGGCTGAAGATCCTAAACAACGGTGATCTTCGCCTATATATACTAACCTAATAACACAAAAATAAGATGAACTAGACTAGAAGTGCAAAAATCCACTTCTTGGGCCCACTTTCGTTGAGTGCTTGGGCTGAGCTTGGCGTCCAACCTGAGGAATGGGCGTTGAACGCCCATTAGAGGGGTATCCACGTGCTTCCTTGCTCCCTTGGTGGAATTGAACACCAGGTTGGGTGTTCAACGCTGGCTTGAGTCCTCTTGGGGCGTTGAACGCCAGAAAGGGGGTGATTTGGGCATTCAACGCCCAATATGGACAGTCTCCTTCAAAGAAAAGTATAGACTATTATATATTGTTGAAAATCTCTAGAAGTTAGCTTTCCAACTCCGTTAAGAAGGCGTCATTTGGACCATTTTAGCTCCAGAAATGCGCATTTGAGTAAACGGAGGTCAGAATATGACAACTTCTGCTATGCTTTCCTTGCCTCTGAATCGAGCCTTGCCAAAACTCGTCAATTTCAGCCAGAATTTACCTGAAATTATAAGAAAACATACAACTCAAAGTAGAATCCAAAAATGTGAATTTTTCACTAAAACCTACTAAAACACAGTAAAACTCAACAAAACATAACTAAAACACTAGGAAAATAATGCCAAAAAGCGTATAAAATATCCGCTCATCACCCATACATCAAATAGCTCTAGTTCTAGCATATAGCTTTGTGGAATCCCATTCTTCCTTGGTAAATATTTAGCCCTTTGGCATTCATTACATCTCTTCATAAGCTCCCTTGTATCCTTGAAAATAATGGGCAAAAAAAAGCCACATTGTAGTAAATTTGTTGCAGTCCTTTCCCCTCCAAAGTGTCCTCCATAGTGTGAACTATGACAGTGCCAAAGGACTTCTTGTCCTTCTTCATGTGGGATGCACCTTCTCAGCATTCCATCAGAACATCTTTTAAAGAGGTAATGTTCATCCCATATGAAGTATTTGCCATCATTAATCAGCTTCCTTCTTAGATGTTTGTTAAGTGAAGGAGGAACCTCCCCATTAGCCTTAAAGTTGGCAATGTCAGCAAACCAGGGTGCCTCTTGAATCATCAACAAATGTTTATCTGGGAAGCACTCATTAACACAAGGGGTGTATGCTTTATTATCATCACAAGGAAATCTTGAAAGGTGATCTGAAACTTGATTCTCCACTCCTCTTTTATCCTTTATCTCTATATCGAACTCCTAGAGTAGGAGGATCCACTTTATAAGCTTTAGTTTGGAATCTAGCTTGGTCAACAAGTACTTCAATTCTGCATGATCAGTGAAAATAATTACTTTAGAGTCAATTAGATAAGATATAAATTTATCAAATGCAAATACAATTGTCAATAATTCTTTCTCAGTGGTGGTGTAGTTTCTTTGTGCCTCATTAAGAACCTTGCTAGCATAGTAGATTATATGCACCAGCTTATCTTTCCTCTACCCCAACACAGCACTCATGGTAAAATCAGATGTATCACACATTAGTTCAAAGGGTAATTACCAGTTTAGTGGTGCTATAATTGGTGCAGAAGCAAGCTTGCTCTTAAGGTCCTCAAAAGCTAGCATACACTCTCTATTAAACACAAAAGGAACATCAGAGACTAGTAAGTTACTCAATGGTTTTGCAATTTTAGAAAAGTATTTCATGAACCTTCAATAGAAGCCAGCATGTCTCAAAAAGCTCTTGATTGCTTTCACATTGCTTGGTGGTGGTAATTTTTCAATTACCTTCACTTTAGCTCTATCCACTTCTATGCCTTTGTTGGAGATTTTGTTACTAAGAACTATCCCTTTAGTTACCATGAAATGACACTTTTCCTAGTTTAATACTAGGTTAGTTTCTTGGCATCCCCTTAGCACCAAGGTAAGATGGTGTAAGCAATCAATAAAGAAACATTGAAACACTGAAAAGTTATCCATGAAAACCTCAATATACTTTTCAATCATATCAGAAAAAATAGATAACATGCATCTTAAGAATGTAGCAGGTGCATTGTACAATCCAAAAGGCATGCGTCTATAGGCAAAGACACCATAAGCGCAAGTAAAAGAGGTTTTCTCTTGGTCCTTGGGATCAAATACAATCTAATTGTAGCCTAAGTAACCATCAAGGAAGCAATAGTATGCATGTTCAGCAAGTCTTTCTAGCATTTGATCTATAAAGGGAAGTGGGAAGTGGTCTTTTCTGGTGGCATCATTGAGCTTTCTGTTGTCTAACATATTCTCCATCCGATCACAGTTATTGTAGATATTAGTTCATTCCTCTCATTTTTTATCACTATGACTCCCTCCTTTTTTGGGCACTACTTGAACTGGGCTCACCCAAGAACTATCTGAAATGGGGTAGATGAGCCCTGCTTACCACAATTTCAGCACTTCTTTCTGTACCACCTCTTTCATTGTTGGTTTCAATCTTTTTTATGGTTGGATTGTAGGTTTTACATCTTCCTCAAGAAATATTTTATGCATACACATTGTAGGACTTATCCCCTTTAGGTCAAAGAGAGTCCATCCAATGGCATCCTTATGTTGCTTTAGAACCTCAATCAACTCCTTCTCCTCCTCCTCACTTAATGTTGATTTGATAACTATAGGATATGTATCATCACTTCCCAAGAATGTATACTTGAGGTTGGGAGGTAGAGGCTTCAGCTCAAGTTTGGGTGCTTCTTCTTCCACTTCCTTCTTTTCTAACATGGTTGGGTTGGTCATGTTTTTAGTTAGAACTTCACTGCTTGCTTGTTGATTTACCTCAACTACTTCATCAAGTTCATTATTCTCCTCTAGAAATTCATGCACTAGGGACTCAATGGCATCCACCATCATCCATTCTTCAGGGGGTTCACTTGGGTAATTCATAGCTTTGAACACATTGAAGACCATCTTCTCTTTATGTAGCTTGAGAACTAGCTCCCTCTTTTCGACATCAATGATTGCCTCAGTAGTTGCT
This sequence comes from Arachis ipaensis, assembly GCF_000816755.2. Lineage (NCBI taxonomy): Eukaryota > Viridiplantae > Streptophyta > Magnoliopsida > Fabales > Fabaceae > Arachis > Arachis ipaensis. The sequence continues at coordinate 41,088,647 of NC_029791.2, read as the reverse complement.
AGGAATGGCCTTCTTAGAATGATTAAGGCTTTGGCTTCTTCTTCCATGTCTAGCACCATAAAGTCTGCTGGGAAGATGAAGTCTCCCACCTTTACCAGTAAGTCTTCTACCACTCTTTCAGGGAACTTAAATGATCTATATGCCAATTGGAGTGCCATTCTAGTTAGTTTAATCTCTTCAATCATCATCTTTTTCATCATTGAAGGAGACATTAGGTTGATGCTAGCTCCTAAATCACATAATGCTTTTTCAATGGTGATGTCCCCTATGATACATGGGATTTGGAAACTCCCAAGATTCTTCAACTTTTGGAGAAGTTTCCTTTGTATGATTGTACTGCATTCTTCAGTTAACACCACTGTCTCTTTATCTCTCTAGCTCCTCTTTTTGGACATAAGCTCTTTCAAGAATTTAGCATATAGAGGCCTCTGCTCCAATGTTTTAGCAAAGGAAATATTGATATGAAGCTTCTTGAATACTTTCAGGAACTTAGAGAATTGATTATCCCTCATATCTTTTCTGAGTCTTTGAGGGTATTCTTTAGTACATAGGGCTTCAAAGCTTCTTTCTCTTTTGGTAGAGTGGTTTCAGGCCCTTCTTTTTCTTTTGGTTTGCTTATATCGTTGTTGACTTCTTCCTTTGGAGTTTTCTGGCATGGGGATGCTTCCTTCACTACTTGCCCACTTCTAAGTGTAATAGCCTTACACTCTTCTCTTGGGTTAATCACAGTGTCACTGGGGAAAGTGTTGGTGGGTCTGGATGCTTGCTTGGTGAATTGCCCAACTTGTGCCTCTAGCTTCTTGATGGTAGCTCCTTGGTTTTGTATGTTGGACCTTGTTTCTTCCTGATAGGACTCCATCTTGGGACTCCATCTTAGCTTTAAAACTCTTCGTGCTTTCCATAAACTTTTTAAGCAGGGCTTCTAACCTTGAGAGTCTTTGGGTTTCAGAAGAAGAATGTGGGGGTTGTGGTAGTTGGTTAAGGTTGGGTTAAAAATGGGAATGGTTGTTTTGTGGTTGAAAGGATGTGTTTTGTGTGTTTCTGAATTGATTATGAGTGGGTTGTTGAGGGTTTAGATTGGTTGTGTTGCGAAAATTATTGTTGGATTTACCACCTCTTTGTCTTTGATTTTGTTGGCCTCCCCACCCAAAGTTTGGGTGGTTCTTCCACCTAGGATTGTAGGTCTTGGCATGTGGATCGTTTTGTGGTCTGGAAGGATTCTCCACAAAGTTGGCTTGCTCCAATTCATACCCATCTCCAAGAATAACTCCTTCCTGAATGTCATAGGATGGTGCTTGAGTGTTAATAGCTGCTACTTGCATTCCTCCAATTTGTTAAGTAATAGTTGTCATTTGTTGAGACAAGAGCTTGTTTTGTGTTAATATAGCACTTAAGGTATCCACCTCCATTACTCCTCTCTTTGGATTTGTGCTTCTTTCTGAGGAGTAAAAGTATTGATTATTTTCCATTATCTCAATCAAGTCTTTTTCTTTTTCAGGGGTTTTCATGGAGAGAGTACCTCCTGTTGAGTTATCTAAGTAGTTTCTGGATTCTTAAGTGATGCCTTCATAGAAGATTTAAAGTTGAGTCCAGTCTGAGAACATGTCTGGTGGATATCTCCTTAGCAAACCCCTGAATCTTTCCCAAGCTTTATAAAGTGATTCTCCATCAAATTGTTTAAATGTCTGGACCTCAGTCCTCAGCCTGATTATTCTTTGAGGTAGGAGGAACTTAGTAAAAAATTTGTTGACTAGGTCATCCCAGGTAGCAATGCTTTCTTTGGAGAAAGTTTTCAGCCATTGAGCTGCTCTGTCTCTTAAAGAGAAAGGGAACAAGAGTAGCCTGTAAGCATCATGATACACTCCATTTGTGTTTACTGTGTCACATATTCTCAAGAAAGTGGACAAATATTGGTTAGAGTCCTCCTGAGCACTTCCCCCATACTAGCAATTTTGCTAGACGAGGGTGATTAATTGTGGCTTGAGCTCAAAGTTATTTGCATGCACATTGGGAGTGAGAATACTACTTCCACAGTTCTGAAGGTTAGGATTAGTGTAAGAGCCGAATGTCCTTCGGACTGGTTGAGCATCATTATTGGCAACCTCTTCATGATGGTTAAGCATCTCATCCTTCATGACTTGATCTGAGTTCTCTTCTTTTTCTTCTCCAACCGCCCTTTTTTTTCTTGCTTCTCTTCTCAATCTCAAGAAGGTTCTCTCAGGTTCTGAGTCAAAGAAAGTTAAGGCACCTCTTCTACCACCTGGCATACACAAACAGCTAGAAAATCAAGTGATGAAGTACACTCTACAAAGAGTGTGGTTAGAAGTGAGGGATGCAATATATCAAACAGTTGATAGGCTAAAACAGGAATGAATATATATATATATATATACAAGAAATAAATAAATGACATCAAATGTAAAAGTAGAATAAGTAATCAAAATTAACCTAAATAACAAAACATTAGAAAAATGTTTAATCTAGATAATCAACTAACTTAATCATTGTCAATCTAGATCAATCCCCGGCAACGGCGCCAAAAACTTGATACAAAAATTATGAAACACAATATTTTGTATGACTACCAGCAAGTGCACCGAGTCGTATCAAGTAATAAGACTCACAAAGAGTGAGGTCGATCCCATGAAGATTGATGAATTTGAGCAATTTTAGTCAATTGGTCATTCTAGTCAAACACTTCATTAATGAGGGTTGACAATTTAGCAATGAGATAAATGAAAGAAATATAAATGGCAAGAATTTAAATGTCTGAATTAAAGAGTGGGAATGGAAGGAGAAAGAAATTTAAATTGCATAAAGTAAATTGAAATCAAGTAAAGGCAGAAGGTAAAGAGCTGAAATAATAAAGGGGAAACGAAGATTAATGGTAAAAGCAAACAGCAATAAAGAATGAGAAGGTAAAAATAGGGAGAATCATTGGGTTTAGGAGATATTGAAATCTTTGGATCAATATGTTTCTCATCTCTTTTTCAATTATCCAACTTATTGATCTCTTGACAAATCATAAGTGATTAAATTCCAATCCCTTGGTAATTCAATCTCTCTTAACTTGATCAATTCCAAATTCCTTAATCTAATTGCTCATGAAAAGATATGAAGATTGGTCCCTGATTTAAAGCCACACAATCTCCTAGACCCAAGTATTGGGATGATTACATGTCATAATATCAAACCCAAACCCAGATTTATTCAATTGTGAGAAATATCTTCAAGCATAACTCTATTATCCCTTTTCCAATGCTCACATAGAATCCATATGAACTCAACTTCTTTTCCAAGACAATTGAGTTCTTAAATGAAGAACAAAAATATTTCTAACAAATCAAAAGAGAAATGAAAAGAATAAAAAATTAAGCTTCACTATTGATCCATCAAAGTACAATAGAGCTCCCTCTCCCAGCGAAAGAAAAGTTAGCTACTCAAAGCTCAGAGAAAGTACAAGAGCTGGAATGTAGAAAAAGAAAAAAGTAAGTATAAGTCCCAAAAAGAAGTACTTTCCTGGGATTTAACTACTACTCTTAACTAAGAAATAAAACTTACAATTTACTTAAAATTGCAAGTAACTAAATCTCTAACTAACTCAAATTGGGCCCATCTGGCTAAGTAAGAGCGTGTTGAATCGCATGCCACACCTTCGAGCATGCCCTTGCTTTCCTTCTAACTTGGTTGCCTGGCGTGCCACTCCATAGTGCATGCCCAATGACACGCCTATGGAAACAGACATGGCGTGCCACTTGGGTTAGCACGCCTTGCTTTGGAGTTTCCTGGAATGCTTTCTATGATATTGGTCCAGCGTGCCACGCCTTAGGCACGCCCACTGGCACGCTAGCATTGATGGTTGGCATGTCCTTCTGAAGTTTCACTTTCATTGACACACCCAGGGAAGTAGAACTGGCATGCCACGCCCATTATACGTTGTTGGCACGCCCATTTTAATGGTCCTAGGACCCTTTTCTAGTCAGTAAGCCCAGCGTGCCATGCCTTCGAGCATGCCCAGTGGCATGCTAGCTTTGCATAGCTGGCATGGAATGCCCAAGCACACGCCTATGGCACGCCTATTGTGATGGTTCGAGGACCCTATTCTGGTCAGTAAGCCCAGCGTGCCACGCCTTTGAGCATGCTGGCTTTGCATAGCTGGCATGGAACGCCCAAGCACACGCCCATGGCATGCCCTCTTTACTTGTGATGCCTTTATTCTGGATACCTAGCATGCCACACTCACTGGCACAGCCTTAACACGCCCTTTGTCTTGGGCTGGCGTGCCACACCTTCAAGCATTCCCAATGGTATGCCCATGTTGGAGAAGTCTGGAGTACTTTTGGACTTCTGGCCCAGCGTGCCATGCCCTTGATACGCCCATGGCCACGCCAGTGTTAAGGGCTTGGCGTGCCACGCCTTCAAACGCTTGTGGATACGCTCTTGTTGTTCGCTTCAAAACACCTCTCTGGAAAATAAGCCTAGCATACCACACCCCTAGAACGCCTAAAGGCACGTCCCTTATAGAGAGTTGGTGTGCCACTTCTTCGAGCACGCACTAGCCATGCTTCCACCAGTTAGCTTGGCATGCCACGCCATATGGCACGCGGAGTGGCACGCCCTTAATAATGAACTCCAGGGCATCCTCTATTACTTTGGCTCGACGCCACGCCAGGGTCACGTCCAAGACATGCCCTTGTTAAAGAGTTGGTGTGCCATGCCTGGAGACACACCCAAAGGACGCCATCTTTGAATTTACTTCTAATGCTTCTCTGGTGTTTAGGCCCGACGTGCCACATCAGTTGTCACACTACTGAGATTCCTAGCCTCTTTTTCTTATTTTCATCTTCTTTGTTCCTATTTTTCTCCTGAAATTCATGCAAGACACATATTCAAAGTAGTATTCCAATAATTCATAATCTATCTATCTATCTTGTATCAATTTAGTGAGAAAGGATTCAGTCTTTGACAAAAGCTATACGAGAAAACAGACAGATGATACAAGTCATCATATGATCCTAATTATGTTAGTCAAGTAAAAGAAGAGCCAAGGGATCGCCTCATGGAAAACATGGATTGGCTTAAAGCAATCCTGATTCTCAAGGAGCAAGAGGAAGGCCAAAAGAAGCACGAAGCTATTATGGCTAACCTTGCCAAAATTAAAGCCAGATTAGACTCATGGGATTCATGCCACAAACAAAGCATTTCCACGGATGAATGTGGAGAATCAACCGAAGAGCAGAGCATGAAGGAGATTTTAGAATCTCAACTTGAGAACAAGGAGATGGAATATGTTTTGCAACAAGTGGAGAGGATGGAGGTCACTGAAGATGAAAAAGTGGTTGAAGACTTAGGCGAAGATGAGCAAGAGGTGGATTCTAAGGTTGTATAATATTCTTCCATTGAGCTTGAAATTGAAGTTGAGGAGGATAATGCGCAACCTTCAACTTCAAGGCGTACTATGAATGATGAAAGATTGGAAGAAGTTGAGCAAGCGGCAAGCCCCACCATTGAAGATGATTCCACACCAACCAATGTGCATTTTGATGTTATTGAACCTTTTTATTGTGTTGTGAAATTGATGATAAGGTGGACCGTGCACAACCTCTAACACATGAATAGAGCAACGAGGAATGTGTAGAAGAAGTTGGTGAACAAGGAATTGAAATTGAGAAAGCTTGTCAAGAGGTGGAGGTAATTCAAGAAGAGGAAAAGGGAGTTGCAAACATCTTCCCGAAGCCGGTTGGAGCCTCTCTCACTAAGAAACCATCCATCATGTCAATTGAGTGGGTAAATTTCATATCTCTAAGCTTTATTGTCCCACTTTTATGGTTTACTTGAAACGGATGGTCAACTTATGACTCTTTGTGAATTGAAGAGTAAGTTAGATTTGTATAGTGGTTAGCATTATAAATTTAGGTTTATTAGGGTCACACCTTCAAGGTCTAAGTTTCATGGTTGGTGGGATGCTCAATTGAGTGATTGATGAGCGGATAATTTATACGCTTTTTGGCATTATTTTTAGTATGTTTTTAGTATATTTTAGTTAGTTTTTATTATGTTTTTATTAGTTTTTAAATAAAAATCACATTTCTGGACTTTACTATGAGTTTGTGTATTTTTCTATGATTTCAGGTATTTTCTGGCTAAAATTGAGGGACCTGAGCAAAAATCTGATTCAGAGGCTGAAAAAGGACTGCAGATGCTGTTGGATTCTGACCTCTCTGAACTTGAAGTGGATTTTCTGGAGCTACAGAAGCCCAATTGGCACGCTCTCAATTGCGTTGGAAAGTAGACATCCTGGGCTTTTCAGCAATAGATAATAGTCCATACTTTGCCTGAGATTTGATGGCCCAAACCGGCGTTCCAAGTCAGCATAGAAATTCTGGCGTCAAAACGCCAGAACTGGCATAAAAGCTGGAGTTAAATGCCCAAACAGGCACAAAAGCTGGCGTTTAACTCCAAGAAAAGTCTCTACACATGAAAGCTTCAATGCTCAGCCCAAGCACACACCAAGTGGGCCCAGAAGTGGATTCTGCATCATTTACTCAATTTTGTAAACCCTAGGTTACTAGTTTTCTACAAATAGGACCTTTTGCTATTGTATTTTACACACTTGATCATGCTTTTCATCTTGGAACTTGTATGTTCACGCTTTGGGAGGCTGGCCATTCGGCCATGCCTATACCTTTTGTTCTTATGTATTTTCAACGGTAGAGTTTCTACACACCATAGATTAAGGTGTGGAGCTCTGCTGTTCTTCATGAATTAATGCAAAGTACTACTGTTTTTCTATTCAATTCACGCCTACTTCTTCTCTAAGATATACACTCGTTCTTCAACTTGATTAATGTGATGATCCGTGATACTCATCACCATTCTCACCTATGAACGCGTGCCTGACAACCACTTCCGTTCTACATGCAATCAAGCTTGAATGTGTATCTCTTGGGTTTCTAATCTAAGATTAGAACCATCGTGGTATAGGCTAGAATCATTGGCGGCCATTCCTGAGATCCGGAAAGTCTAAACCTTGTCTGTGGTATTCCGAGTAGGATCTGGGAAGGGATGACTATGATGAACTTCAAACTCGCGAGTGTTGGGTGTGTGACAGACGCAAAAGGATCATGGTGGAAGAAATAGGTTTAGCAATAGTAAGCCTTTTCCATCATCTTCTCAGTAACAGACAGAGAATTCTAAGCAGATCCACTCTGACTTAGCAACTGTAGTCTCTGATCTAATTAAAACCACTCAAATTTCATGACTGAAACAAGGTCCTCCATTAGAAATTTGGAGGCACAAGTGGGCCAGCTGAGCAAGAAAGTTACTGAACTCCCTCCTAGTACTCTTCTAAGCAATACAGAAGAGAATCCAAAAGGAGAGTGCAAGGCCATCAACATAACCCACATGGCCGAACCTGGAGTAAAGAAAGAGGCAGTGATCTCCACTGAGAAAGACCTCAATGGACGTCCACTGGCCTCCAAGGAGTTCCCCAATGAGGAACCATGGGAATCTGAGGCTCACACTGAGACCATAGAGATTCCATTGAATTTACTTTTTCCATTCATGAGCTCTGATGAGTATTCTTCCTCTGAAGAGGATGAAGATGTTACTGAAGAACAAGTTGTTAAGTACCTTGGAGCAATCATGAAGCTAAATGCCAAGTTATTTGGTGATGAGACTTAGGAGGATGAACCTCCCTTGCTCCCTAAAGAACTGGATGACCTGACTAGGCAAAAATTACCTCTGAAGAGACAGGATAATGGAAAGTTCTCAATACCTTGTACCATAGGCACCATGGCCCTTGAGAAGGCTCTGTGTGACCTAGGGTCAAGCATAAACCTCATGCCTCTCTCTGTAATGGAGAAGTTAGGGATCCTTGAGGTACAAGCTGCAAGAATCTCATTAGAGATGGCAGACAATTCAAGGAAACAGGCTTATGGACTTGTAGAGGATGTCTTGGTAAAGGTTGAAGGCCACTACATCCCTGCTGATTTCATAATCCTAGACACTGGGAAGTGTATGGATGAATCCATCATCCTTGTCAGACCCTTCCTAGCCACAGCAAGAGCTGTGATTGATGTTGACAGAGGAGAATTGGTCCTTCAAGTGAATGAGGACTCCCTTGTGTTTAAAGCTCAAGGATCTCCCTCTGTAACCATGGAGAGGAAGCATGAAAAGCTTCTCTCAATGCAGAGTTAAACAAAATCCCCACATTCAAACTCTAAGTTTGGTGTTGGGAGGCCACAACCAAACTCTAAGTTTTGTGTTAAGAGGCCATCATCATGCTCTGAGTATCTGTGAGGCTCCATGAGAGCCCACTGTCAAGCTACTGACCATAAAGAAGCGCTTGTTGGGAGGCAATCCAATTTTACTTATCTGTGTTAAATTTCTATTTTCCATTGTTATTTTATGTTTTCTGTAGGTTGATGATCATGTGAAGTCACAAAAACAATTAAAAAAGCAAAAACAAACTGAAAAACAGAATGAAAATAGCACACCCTGGAGGAGAAGCCTACTGGCGTTTAAACGCCAGTAAAGGCAGCAGAATGGGCGTTAAACGCCCAGTCTGACACCATTTTGGGCGTTTAACGCCAGAAATGGGCACCAGACTGACATTTAACGCCAGAAAAGGGCAAGAAGCTGGCGTTAAACGCCAGAAATGGGCAGCAACCTGGCGTTTAACGCCAGGATTGGCAGCAAAGGGCGTTTTGCAAGCCTAATTGGTGCAGGGATGAGAAATTCTTGACATCTCAGGATCTATGGATCCCACAGGATCCCCACCAACCTCAACTCACTCTCTCTCTTTTTCACACCTTTTCATAATACTCTTCCCCAAATATCCTTCACCAATCATCTCAATACATCTTCCCCAAAAAAAAAATACCCTCACCTATCAAATCCTACCCTCTTCTCCATAAACCCTTCACCAATCCACATCCATCCATCATAAATCCCACCTACCTCACCATTCAAATTCAAACCGCTTTCCCTCCCAAACCCACCCATACATGGCCGAACCTTACCCTCTCTCCGCTCCTATCTAAACCCATCTTCACTCCTTCATTTTGACACATCTTAAACACTATTTCTCCCCCTTGGCCGAAACACTAACCCCCCTCTATCTCCTTTATTTCGTCTTCCTCTACTCTCTTCCTTCTTCTTTTGCTCGAGGACGAGCAAATCTTCTAAGTTTGGTGTGGTAAAAGCGTTGCTTTTTGTTTTTCCATAACCATTTATGGCACCAAAGGCCGGAGAAACCTCTAGAAAGAGGAAAGGGAAGGCAAAAGCTTCCACCTCTGAGTCATGGGAGATGGAGAGATTCATCTCAAGGGTGCATCAAGACCACTTCTATGAAGTTGTGGCCAAGAAGAAAGTGATTCCCGAGGTCCCTTCCAAGCTCAAAAAGGGTGAATATTCGGGGATCCGACATGAGATTCAAAGAAGAGGTTGGGAAATTCTCACCAACCCCATTCAACAAGTCGGGATCTTAATGGTTTAAGAGTTCTATGCCAATGCATGGATCACCAAGAACCATGATCAAAGTGTGAACCCGGACCCTAAGAATTGGCTTACAATGGTTCGGGGGAAATGCTTAGATTTCAGTCCGGAAAATGTAAGGTTGGCATTCAACTTACTCATGATGCAAGGAGATGCACATCCCTACACTAAAAGGGTCAACTTTGATCAAAGTTTGGACCAAGTCCTCATAGACATTTGTGAAGAGAGCGCTCAATGGAAGAAAGATTCAAGAGGGAAGCCAGTTCAACTAAGAAGGCATGACCTCAAGCCCGTGGCTAGGGGATGGTTGGAGTTCATCCAATGCTCAATCATTCCCACTAGCAACCGGTCTGAAATTACTATAGACCAGGCTATCATGATCCATAGCATCATGATTGGAGAGGAAGTAGAAGTTCATGAGGTTATATCTCTAGAACTCTACAAGGTGGCGGACAAGTCTTCTACTTTGTCAAGGTTAGCCTTCCCTCATCTCATTTGTCACCTTTGCAATTCAGCTGGAATTGACATAGAGGAAGACATCCTCATTGATGAGGACAAGCCCATCACCAAGAAAATGATGGAGCAAACAAGAGATCCCACTCATAGACAAGAACATGAGGAAATTTCTCATCATGAAATCCCTGAGATGCCTCAAGGGATGCATTTTCCTCCACAAAACTATTGGGAGCAAATTAACACCTCCCTAGGAGAATTAAGTTCCATCCTCCTCCATGAAATTAGAGAAGATCAAAGAGTCATGAGGGAGGAGCAACAAAGGCAAGGAAGAGACATTGAGGAGCTCAAGCACTCCATAAGATCTTCAAGAGGAAGAACAAGCCGCCATCTCTAAAGTGGACCCGTTCTTTAATTTCCTTGTTCTTTATTTTTCTGTTTTTCGAAAATTATGCTTTAGGTTTATCTATGTTTGTGTCTTTATTACATGATCATTAGTGTCTAAGTGGCTATGCCTTAAAGCTATGAATGTCCTATAAATCCTTTCTTAAATGAAAAATGTTTTTAATTGAAAAAGAAAAAGAAGTACATGAATTTTAAATTTTAAAATAGTTTAATTATTTTGATGTGGTGGCAATACTTTTTATTCTTCTGAATGAATGCTTGAACAGTGCATATTTTTGAATTTGTTGTTTATGAATGTTAAAATTGTTGGCTCTTGAAAGAATGATGGAAAAGGAGAAATGTTATTGATGATCTGAAAAATCATAAAAATGATTCTTGAAGCAAGAAAAAGCAGTGAAAAAAAAAGAAAGAAAAAAAGAGGCAAAAAATAAAGAAAAAAAAAAGCAAAGAAAAAAAAAAGAAAAAGAAAAGGCAAGCAGAAAAAGCCAATAGCCCTTTAAACCAAAAGGCAAGGGTAAATAAAAAGGATCCAAGGCTTTGAGCATTAGTGGATAGGAGGGCCCACGGAAATAAAATCCTGGCCTAAGCGGCTGAACCAAGCTCTCCCTAACCATGTGCTTGTGGCGTGAAGGTGTCAAGTGAAAGCTTGAGACTGAGCGGTTAAAGTCGTGGTCCAAAGCAAAAAGAGTGTGCTTAAGAGCTCTGGACACCTCTAATTGGGGACTCTAGCAAAGTTGAGTCACAATCTGAAAAGGTTCACCGAGTTATGTGTCTGTGGCATTTATGTATCCGGTGGTAATACTGGAAAACAGAATGCTTAGGGTCACGGCCAAGACTCATAAAGTAGTTGTGTTCAAGAATCAACATACTGAACTAGGAGAATCAATAACACTATCTGAATTCTGAGTTCCTATAGATGCCAATCATTCTGAACTTCAAAGGATAAAGTGAGATGCCTAAACTGTTCAGAAGCAAAAAGCAAATAGCCCCGCTCATCTAATTAAGACTAATCATCATAGATGTTTTTGGAATTCATTGTATATTCTATTCTTTTTATCCTATTTGATTTTCAGTTGCTTGGGGATAAACAACAATTTAAGTTTGGTGTTGTGATGAGCGGATAATTTATACGCTTTTTGGCATTGTTTTTAGTATGTTTTTAGTATATTTTAATTAGTTTTTATTATGTTTTTATTAGTTTTTAAATAAAAATCACATTTCTGGACTTTACTATGAGTTTGTGTATTTTTCTGTGATTTCAGGTATTTTCTGGCTGAAATTGAGGGACCTGAGCAAAAATCTGATTCAGAGGCGCAAAAAGGACTGCAGATGCTGTTGGATTCTGACCTCCCTGCACTCGAAGTAGATTTTCTAGAGCGATAGAAGCCCAATTGGCGCGCTCTCAATTGTGTTGAAAAGTAGACATTCTGGGCTTTCCATCAATATATAATAGTTCATACTTTTCCCGAGATTTGATAGACCAAACTAGCGTTCCATGTCAGCATAGAAATTCTGGCGTCAAAACGCCAGAACTGGCATAAAAGATGGAGTTAAACGCCCAAACTGGCACAAAAGCTGGCGTTTAACTCCAAGAAAAGTCTCTACACGTGAAAGCTTCAATGCTCAGCCCAAACACACACCAAGTGGGCCCAGAAGTAGATTCTGCATCATTTACTCAATTCTGTAAACCCTAGGTTACTAGTTTTCTACAAATAGGACCTTTTGCAATTGTATTTTACACACTTGATCATACTTTTCATCTTGGAACTTGTATGTTCATGCTTTAGGAGGCTGGCCATTCGGCCATGCCTAGACCTTTTGTTCTTATGTATTTTCAACGGTAGAGTCTCTACACACCATAGATTACGGTGTGGAGCTCTACTATTCTTCATGAATTAATGCAAAGTACTACTGTTTTTCTATTCAATTCACGCCTACTTCTTCTCTAAGATATACACTCATTCTTCAACTTGATGAATGTGATGATCCGTGACACTCATCACCATTCTCACCTATGAACGCGTGCCTGACAACCACTTCCGTTCTACATGCAATCAAGCTTGAATGTGTATCTCTTGGGTTTCTAATCTAAGATTAGAACCTTCGTGGTATAGGCTAGAATCATTGGCGACCATTCTTGAGATCCGGAAAGTCTAAACCTTGTCTGTGGTATTTCGAGTAGGATCTGGGAAGGGATGACTGTGACGAGCTTCAAACTCGCGAGTATTGGGCATGTGACAGACGCAAAAGGATCAATGGATCCTATTCCAACATGATCGAGAACCGACAGATGATTAGCCGTGCGGTAACAGCGCATTTGGAACATTTTCACTGAGAGGACGGGAAGTAGCCATTGACAACGGTGATGCCAAACATAAAGCTTGCCATGGAAAGGAGTATGAATGATTGGAAGAAGGCAATAGGAAAGCAGAGGTTCAGAAGGAATAAAGCATCTTCATACGCTTATCTGAAATTCCTACCAATGAATTACATAAGTATCTCTATCTTTACTTTATGTTTTATTCATCTTTTAATTATCAATTCTCTATAACCATTTGAATCCGCCTGACTGAGATTTACAAGGATGACCATAGCTTGCTTCAAGCCGATAATCTCCGTGGGATCGAGCCTTACTCACGTAAGGTTTATTACTTGGATGACCCAGTGCACTTGCTAGTTAGTTGTGTGGAGTTGTGATAAAGAATTGAGATTACAATTGTGCGTACCAAGTTGTTGGCGCCATTGATGATCACAATTTCGTGCACCAGTGATTTTCAAAGGATGTTTAGGTATTTGAATGAGGATTCTAAGTACTTATGTAGGAATTGAAGACGACTATAGAAACAAGATTTGGGATCTAGATATATATCATGTGGATCAATTTTGGGAGCTCATAGCTTGTGTAGGACTCCATCAAAACTTAGTGCAATTGATTCGGAATGATGGAGCATTTTGAAAATTCAAGCATTGTTGGAAGTTCAAGGATGAATACAAGCACAAGCCACCATGACAAGGAGCTTCCCAATTATCTAACTTAAGGACAATAAATAAAAATGTTAGGTGGGAGACACCCCACCATGGTAAACTCTTTCTATTTTATCTTTTGTATATATTGGTAAATAAGTTGAATTTTTTTTTTAGTTAGGTTTATTTAGTTTTAAGTTGTAGTTTAGATTGCTTGATAATGTTTGGTATTGCTTTGGTAGCTTGTTAGGTGCTCAAGAAGCTTAATATGTTAAAAAAATAAAAAAAACCTCTCGCGTACGCATGACCTCCCATCCTGAAGAGAATCGTGATCGTGCGGGTATTGTGCCGCCACACGGCCTGGACAAAGTTGTGCAAGAACTGTGCAAAAACTGTGCGTTTAGCACAATTCTATCTCGCGCTTACGCATGGCTTCCGCGTATGCGCCACCTTCTGTTTTCCTATGTCATGTGTACGTGTGACCTTCCACGTACGCGTGACCCCCCTGTTCACAAACTCTTCTTTTCTTCTCTTCTCTCCGTTTTTTTTCTTCTCCTCTCTTCTTTTCTATTCTTTCCCTCCTTTAACCACCATCCTCCATCACCATTCACCATCCACCATCATCTCCCTTAGTTTAATAGTTATTTAGTTAGTTTAATTTTTGTTTTACTGAATTAGGAGGTTAGTTTAGGTTATATTTTGGTGATAAGTGTTGGATTATTGATTTGATTTGTTGATTGTGCTGAGATATTGCTGTTGATTACCGACATGATACTATTTTAGCATTATTGTTGTGAATGTTCATTATTGGATTCCTTTATTGAGGTTATAATTTGCTGCTTGGTATTGAATTCCTCTTGCTTAATGTTGTGCATACAAAGTACTTATGACATTTTCTTTAAGATGCTTTTGGATATCTAAATTGCATGTTTTGGCTACCATGTGATTTAATTTCATTATCTATTATTAGGCAATTATATGTAGTTGATGCATTTTTTTGTTAGGTGATGCTTGTTTATGATTGATCTTTATTTATGTGACCTAGTTCATGCATTGATATTGTGGAATTGTGAAATTCGATCGTAAGCTTAACTGGTGACATATTTTTGAGCTTTTTTAAACTTTGTGGACTATGCTTGCTATGTGATTGATCTCACCGTAAATCTCTCCTTTCCTAAGTTGCATAGCACCCATGTTTTCCACTTTATGTCAATTAGGTGATACAAAAATCAAATTCAAAGCGTTCATTCATTGGTGTGTGAGTCTTATATTTTCTTTGGTATATTAAATTCTCTTGCACATAAACTAATGTCCATTCAATATCCATTTCACAATTGCTTGATTATTGCTTGAATGTTTTTATGCTCCTTTATTACTTGTTTATTTATCTTAACCTACAAGTTTTCTTTAAAGTATATCAAGCATACTAAAATGAGTGAAGTGTGTACTTCTATTATGTAATTGTGACATAGTTTTTCATGCTAGTGTGTGTGTTCTAAACTGTGTACAAACTTAGAATTCACACACTTATTTTCCTTAATGTCACAAACTGATCCACTCACTTCATTTTAGTGATCATCACCTCATTCCAACAATCCATTCTTCCTTGCGTTTGCATTTATTCGCCTTACTATTTAGTTTTCTATCTTTCAGGATGAACCACCATAAGCAAAAAAGAGAAGCAAAAGAAAGCACATACAGCAGTCGGATGATCCACCAGCTAAAGGTGGGGTGATGACGACTCCTTCCACTCCGCTTGACTTCATGTGCACCGAGGACGGTACAAACTTTTAAGTGTGGGGAGGTCATCCAACCAATCGGCCAATTTTTGGGTGAAAAAAATTCTAATCCCAACGCTTTCACATTTCAATTTTTCTGTTATTACCATGTTTTTTAGAATTTTTAGTTGCATTTTCTTGGTTTGCATATATATAATATGCTTAGTCAAAATAATGAAATTTTCCAAGGAATTCATCTATAGGACACCCAATTGATTTGAGTAAAAATTTTTTTCATTAAACTTGCTTGAACTATATTGTGGAACATGGTTTTGAAGCTAGAACACACAATCTTGTGAGTTGTTGAGCCTTAATATGTGGTTGCATCATATAACCACTATTTTTCTTCTTATGTATTATTTTCTTTCTATGATTGTAATTTTTGATTTTTTTTATTCTTTATGCCAATTATTCTGTGTATGAATGCATTTATGTGATTGAGACCTTCATTGCAATTAACTCACTTACCCAAATAGCCTACCTTTTTTATCTACCATTGTTAGCCAATTTTGAGCCTATTTTAATCCCATTTTATTCTTTATTTTAGTACATCACTACCCCTAAGTGAAAAATAATAAATGTCTTTAATTTAGATCTTTGATTAGTTTAGGCTAGTAAGAGTGTGCATCATTCAAGTGTGGGAAAGTTTGGAAACATTAGTAGAGATAAAAGTGTATTTTTGTAGCTCTGTCGAAGATCTTGGGAATTCGGTACATACTCATGCATTAAATGTTTAAACCCTATGTATTGATACTCTTATATATATTTTATTTTGGAAAAAGAAAAAGAAAAAGAAAAGAAAAAAATAAAGAAAAAAAGAAAGAGAGAGAAAAATAATAAAAATGGGACAAAATGCCCCAAATTAAAGTAATATAACAATACATATGTGTTGTGATTAAAAAGAGAATGCATGAGTGTGTGAAAAATTGAAGAATGGGTAATTTGATTTGCATTTGAATTGTATAGGTTGTTATATGTGTTAGGTGAGAGTTTAAGTTAATCAAAGATTCAAATTTCAAGCTCACTTGACCATATGCATCCTTACTTTGACCCTAGCCCCATTACAACCCATGATAAGTCCTCATGATACTTGTATGCATGCATTGAATAATTGTTGATTGTTATAAGAAGAACAAATCTTAGAAAGCATGATTAGAAGATAATTGAGTGAATCAACCCTAAACACTTGAGCGACTAGAGCGTATACACATCCGGTGAGGGGTTCCATTGCTCAACTCTATGTTTCCACCTGTGATTATTTTTTATCTTGAAAGTTGTAAATTCTTTTTAATAACTCAATTCAATTGTGAATTTGTTTTGATTGTGATTGATTTGGCCCTTATGTTCATATATGTATTCTTAGAAATTGATTTATTTTGACCAAGTACTTGCATGCACTTAGATAGATTGCATATAGGTAGTTTATTTTGAATAAATGTTAATACACCTTTCTTGTCTTTATTGAGTTTAGCATGAGGACATATTATTATTTAAGTGTGAGGAGATTGATAAACCACAATTTTATTGTTTATCTTGTATTGAATTTTGTGGATTTTATCAAATTTTTCTATATTTATTCATTAAAATAGCATGATTTTGTAAATTCTCCCTAAATTGTGCTTAAAATTAAAAACATGCTTTTTAGGCCCTTAATTTGCCAAATTTAATTTACTTTAATTTCATTCGATGCCTTAATGTGTTTGTTAAGTGATTTCAGGCTTATAAGGAAAAGATTGGATTGAAGAAATAAAGAAAAAGCATGTAAATATTGGAGAATTCATGAAGAAATAAAGTTTTGCAATTTTGCCCAGTTGCGCGTACGCATGCCTTGCGTGTACGCTTAACCTGAGATTTCGCCATGTCGCGCGTACCCGTGACCTTGCACGTACCTGTGACCTTACACATGACTTCATTAAAGAGAATGTGACTGGCAATTTCTGGACTCATTCAAGCCCAGATCCAACTCATTTCTAAAGTATTTGAGGCCAAATTCAAGAGAGAACAAGGGGGAAACAATTAGGTTTAGTTTAGTATCATGTTTTAGGTTATATTCTAGAGAGAATCTCTCTCTTCTCTCTAGAAGTACAGTAGATTTAGGTTGATTTCCTATTAGATTTAGGTTTTAATCTTGTTTTGATTTAGTTTTTCTTGCAATTTCTTGTTATTACATCTTGGTTCTCGTAGTTTACATGTTATTTCTTTTATTTGGTCACTTTTATGTTTATGCACTCTTGTTGGTTTCGATTTCAATTAATGTAAATTAATGTTTTTATGTTTATTTATGTTTAATTGAGTTTCTATTATTGTTATCTTGTATTTGGTAGTCTTAGATTTTATTATTCTTGCAATTTACTATGCTCTTATTTTTATGTACACCAAGTGTTTGATAAAATTATTGGCTTAGTTTTATAGTAGATTTTTAGCACTCCTGATTTGGTATTGAGAACTTAGGTGCCTTGATGTCATTGATGTCCAGTGTGATTAGCAATTTAGGGTTTTTAGTTGGTTTTAGGATCAACTATGTCCATTTGACTTTACCCTTCGATATTAGAGGACAACTAAGTGGAATTAACTTTTTGTAATAGCCATGTTATGGTCAATGACTTGAAAAGGAAGACTTAACTCTTAATCCTTGCCATGAGTGCCTTTTAGAATTTATATTCCTCTTAGTTGTTAGCTTTATTTTTTTGTCATTTACTTTCTTGCATCTTTCTCTGCAAACCCCCCTTATACTCATAACCAATAATATGCACACTTCCCTGCAATTCCTTGAGAGACGACCTGAAGTTTAAATACTCTCGATTTTTATTGGTTTACACTTGTGACAAACAAATTAAACTTTGATTGCGGGCTAATTGTTGGTTTGGATCTATAGTTCGACGAGATTATTTTTGTGAAAATTTTAAATCGACAATTTCCCTACGTCAGGTTTATAGTAGAATTTTTGCATTTACATTTTGATCTTGAATATTTGCTTGCCTTCATTATAAGTAATCTTTAATTTTCTCTTTAATTACACTACATTTTCTACACTTTCTTATAATAGAAGTTATTTGTTTGGTTTAATTACTTGTGAATCTTTGAGTTTTTGTTGGTGAATTTAATGTTTTATGATTTATATATGCTTGATTGAGTTGATATTATTGATTTTGTTCATTGATTAGTCATAGTTTCAAGTATTTTTGCAATTTCACTTTGTGTTGTTATTATGCCCACCAAGTGTTTGTGAAAATGCCAATTATGAAAATAGACTAGATTTTCACTCCTTAGCTTGGGACTTGAGTACCTAGGATCCTAGAGTTATAATGTCCGACATTTAAGGATAATTTTGAGTTTGTTAGTTGCTCTTGTTTCCACTAACACTAACTTTTTACTAAGTTAATTAGTAAGTTAGCCAGGACTTGTGGATTAAGGCCAATTATGCTCAATTGACTTACTCCTCGATGTTAGGGGTTAACAAAATGGGATTAACTCATTGTAATTGTCATAGTTGTGGTTATGACAAGGGAAGGATTCCTTAACTCTCAATTCCAAGTTAAGGTCCTTTTATGCATTGAATTCTATTTGCACTAGTTTGTTGCTTTAATTTTCTTTAATTTGCATCAATTGCTCTTTTGATTTGGTGATAGCTTATTAGTTATTGTTATTCTTGTTCTTTCTTGTTTACTTAATTGAGTTGTTTGTTTGTTAATTTTATTCTTGTTATTCCTTTGTTTAGTTCCTTCTATTGCTAGTTCTTTAATTTCCGTTCTATGCTTGGAAAACCCCGTTTCACAACCAAATGTGTGCGCTCAATTGCAAGTCCGAGGGAAGACGACCCAAGACTTAAAACTCCCAATTTTTATTGATTTAAATTGTGATATTCTTTATTAAATTTTGATTGAGAGTTAATCGTTGGTACAGACTATGCTTGTAACAAAGAAATTCTCTATTAAGAAATTCTAGCCCAGCATTAATCCCCACATCAAGTTTTTGGCACCATTGCCGGGGACTATGCAATTGGTGTCACTTCTTTGGTCGTTGTGAATATGCGAATATTATGAATAGCTTACTTTTTGGTTTCTTGCTTGTTTTTGTTAGTGATACGGACTTTACAAACTAAATCCACCGGCAGGTGCACCGGGTCACATCAAGTAATAACTCACTGTGAGTGAGGTCGATCCCATAAGGATTGATAGATTAAGAAACTTTAATCAATGGGCTATTCTAGTCAAACAAATCAATTTCAATGAGGTTTCATCAAATAATTAAATGACTTAGCAATGAAGAAAATGATTGAAATGTAAAGACCAAGAATTAAATTACTGAAATTAAAGAACGGGAAATTAAATGACTAGAAATTTAAAGTGTAATGAAATAAATTGCAATAATGTAAATGCGGGAAGAATAAATGGAAAAAAATTAAATTTCTAGAATGTATAGAAAGAAAGGAAAATGAACATTAACTGGAAGCAATTAATCAAGAAAGGGATGGATAGAATAAGTGAGGATCATTGGGGTACAGAGATATTGAATTCTCCGGATCAATTTGATTTTCATCTCATGTTCAATCACACAAATCATTGATCTCTTAGCAAATCATAAGTGATTGAAACCCAATTTTTTGGTGATTCACTCTCTCTTAATTTGATCAATTGCTAATTCCTTGATCTAATTGCTCATGAGAAAAGTTGAACCTTGGTCTCTGATTTAGAGCCACACAATTCCATAAACCCAAATGTGGGTTGATTACATGTCACAATATCAATACCAAACCCATATTTAAAACAATTGTGAGAAAGAACTTCAAGCATTCATTCTATGATTCCTTTTTCAAGGTCCATCAAATTACAATAGAGCTCTTTCCCCTAATGATTGGGAATTATCCACTCATGGCTTACAGAGAAGAATCAAAAGTTAAAAGTACAAAAAAGAAAAAGTGAAAAAATAAGTAAAAAGTTCCAGCCCATTTCTAAAGTGTTCACTTGGGGTTATATAGTGCTCTCAACTCCCAAAGTGCCACTACTGATTCAGTTAAAATTATTACAATTAAAATTCTATCTAACTCATGGTCCTCTTGCTTATAGTTGAGTTTTCTTTTCTTCAAAGATTGTGAGCCCAAGATGGTAAATTATCTTGAGATTGAGTGGTGTTGCTTGGCGTGCCATGTAAGTGCCACTTTGGTGGCACGCCCAATGGAATTAAGAAGGATTTCCCAACGTGCCACGCCCTTGGCACCTCCAATTGGAAAAGAATTGTTTTGAAGTTGAGTGGTGTTGCATAGCGTGCCACTTCATAATGCATGCCCTTGGCACGCTCAATATGAGAGGTTGGCATGTCACTTGAAAAAGGTTGGCATGCCACTTGAGAAAGCACGCCCAAGTTGAAGAGTAGAGAAGGCTTCCCAACATGCCACGCCCTTGGCACGCTCAACATCTGCTTCAGGAAACATGGCCTAGTGTGCCATGCCATACACACGCCGGGCGCACGCCAGCTTTCATGTTTCTAAACTAAAGGTGTAAGAACCGAGACTAATTAACCTTTTAATTAATAATTAATATTGCCCAAAATAGGATCTGAAAATTTAGAATGAGAATGAGGATTTAAATGTGATTTTTGGACTCAGTAGGTTTTTCTGAGTCAGAAAATATATTTTCTGTGAAAAATCGAGAAAAGCTGCAAACCAGCAGCCGAACTGGTCGAACCGGTTTAAGTCAGCCCAGTACTGTGCGAGAAAATTTTAAAATTGTCAAAAACCTTAGAAAAATATTAGAAATGAAAAAACGGGTGTTAATTTTAAAGGTTTGGCCCAAAGTTGGGCCAAACAAGCCAAAAACGCTAATGGGTTGGACCGGGCCCAAGTTAGGCCCAAGCCCAACATATATCTAGGTTCATAAGTGAACCCATTCAGCCCACCACACACTTAAACACACACACACTAGCTGAAAAGGGGAAGAGAGAAGAAACCCCTATAGTTACTATTCATCATCATCTTCTCAAGCTCATATCTTGAGCTACGGAGCTCCGATCGCCACACCATTTGCGGCCACGCGTTCCTTGCAAAGAGCTCTACAAAACTCACCCAAGAAAATGGTAATGAAATCACGAAATCCTTCTCAGTTCTTCCTTCCAAAATTTTGAATTCTTAGGGTTTTGTATTGAATGAATTTTTGTGATTTTGGGTGTTTAGATACACTCTAGCTTTTGATTACCTTTGGGTTTGGCATCCAAAACTATTACGTAAGGTGAGTTTTTCTTGAACCATTGTTAAATTGTGATTAAGTTGAATCCTAGGTTGATTGTTATGAATTATGTGTATTATAGCTTGAAGTTGTGGTTATTGGCAATTATTGGAGCTTGTTGGTGATTGTTGGTGACTTGGTTGTGGTTGGAGGCTTGACTTTGCATTAAATTTGAGTTTTGGTACATATTGAGAATCGGCCAAGGTATGGTTTCGGTTTCCTCTATGTAATATATAATATTTATGGACACTTAGACTAGTGACCCATAGGATAGCTTTGAATTGGAATAATTGTTGAATTGTTGAATGATGAATTGTGATAAATTATGATGAGTTGATAATTTTTTAGTATGTTGATGAATTATGATGTTGAGATGATAAAGATGGTGTGAAATATATAGGTTGAGATGAAATGAGATTGATTATGATGCTTGGTATTGATAGAATCATGATTGATGAATGTGTTGGTGGAGGTTCGATTATAATATTATATAATTGATATTTGATGGTTGAGAATATTGAAATATGAAGGAAAGTTTGGTATGAATAGTGGAATGTGATACAAAGGGTGAGTTATGAGGTAAATTGGAGTTTGGTATGATTTTGGTTTGATTTTGGATGAGGATTGTGGAAAATTGAAACTTTGTGAACTTTTGGTAAGACTGAAATTTTGGTGAACTTCCATGAATCATATCTTGAGCTACCGTGCATGAAATTCAATGCATTTTATATCAAAGGAAATAAAATTGAACAAGAATTAAAATGGTTTAAATTTTGTAGAAATCCGAATCCGGTAGAAAAAGATATGATTATGGAAAGTTTGGTGTCAATATGAAATTCCGCAATGTTGCAGAATTTTGTGATTTCTGGATTGTGTGTGCACGCACAGCCTTGTGCGTACGCACACCCCTGTGATTTTTCAAACCTGTGCGCACGCACAGCCTTATGCGTACGCACACACAGGGGAAGGCCTTCTATTGAGAGCGCTAGCACAACCTGTGTGCGCATATAACCAATGAAGTTTTACAACCTGTGCACACGCACAGCCCTGTGCGCACGCACACGTTAGGAACGGCATTCTATTGAGCATGCTAGCACACCTTGTATGAGCGAACAGAATTGTAAAAATTTGTACTTGTGCGTACGCACACGTTTTGAAAATCTCCTTGGGCGTGCGCACGCACACCCCTGTGCATACGCACATGCCCTGTTTTTGAAACTAAATTCTTGTTTTAAACTCTTTCACCTTCCCAACAAGCTTGTACACTTCTGTGACACCAGTTTAAGACTCTTGGGCTTATTATTAGGCATTAAAACATGGGAAAGGTCCTAGGAGATTTAAATTGGTATTACTTTGAAAAGTTAGATAACGGAGGCTTAGGTTTCTAGTATACTGAGGATGGGTTTGGAGGAGTGAGAAAGGAGAATGGTATATGAATTGAGAAACTGATGAACTAATAAGTTTGAAATGAAAATGTTGAATTGTCAGTGGTTGAGATGAGTCGAGGACTCGGAATAAAATGATGGATCCATGCTATATTGAAAAATGTTTTCTGAAAATCACTAAACTATTGTTTTATACTGAGATTTGTTGAGACGCTATACGCCCAGCAGGGACGGCGGTTGGATCTCGCTTGTCGAGGTAGCGGCGGCGGTGTAAGAGCAGTGGTTCATCCCGCTTGCATTGAGATGTGAGGTCCGTAGTAAGAGTATCCCGCTCGCATCCCTTCGGATAACTAGGGTGTGCAGGCACAAAATCCTGGACGGTGTTCTGAGCACCATATCTCAGGGGTTCCCAATTATGATTCCGAAGGGCGACATCTCCATGGAGATATGTCGGGTTGGTAGTTGAACTGACAATGTGATATCACAGCCAATAGGACATGCATTCATCATGTGCATCTTCTATCTGTTTGTTTGCTTTGCCGACTTGTAATTGCTTGCCTAATTGTATAACATGCCTAATTGCTTACTTGAATTACTTTCCATATATGCCTATACTTGTGTTTTACTTGCATTGATATTATCTGTGTTTTCTACAGGGATTGAGGAGGTTTGGAAGGCAGTGGCGATAGGATCACATGAGGGATAGGATGGTGAAGGCTGTGGGACAGCGGAGAACTGTTAGATTAGAAATCCCTTAAGTAGATTACCCATTCATTATATCATGGTTTAAGTTATTCTTTAATGTTTTAGTTATACTTTAAGATGAATCTTGTGATGGATATGAAGTTTTAGGATTGCCTCTGGCATCTCGGGGTCTTATATCTTACATCACTGGGTACTGTTACCATACTGAGAACCTCCGGTTCTCATACCATATTCTGTTGTTGATTTTCAGATGCAGGTCGCAACCCACCTTGGTGAGTTGTTTCGATGGTGACAGAGCGGAGGATCTTGGATACATTTTGGATGTCTTTTTGTTTATTTTGTTTAGATCTCTCATCTTTTGTATTTACTTTTTCCTAGAGGCTTACTTTGAGAGAAGAACTTGTATAAGCTGTTTTTAACTTTCAGTCTTCTGTATGGTCTGTATATAGTTAGCTGGCTTAAACTCCGCGAGTCGTGGCAAGATTCTTATGCTATTATACTCTTATTTTTGGTTATATCATATCTATATCTTATGTGTTAAGTTTGTAGCTTCGTGGGTACGTTTTGCGCTTTTCAAATCCTGTTTTTCAGCTATATCCTTCATTGGGCTTCTAGATTATATTATTTCTTCTTTATATTATATGTATGAGCTTAGAAATGTCGTAACCTTTGATTAACCTTTGCTTTACGACGCGAGGTAAGGCTTAGGGTAATTAGGGAGTTACAAAAGGCCCAGCGTGTCACGCCCACTGTACACCATATTACACGCCCAATTGGAAAAGAGTGAAGCTTCGC
The DNA here is from genome assembly GCF_000816755.2 of Arachis ipaensis. Taxonomy (NCBI): domain Eukaryota; kingdom Viridiplantae; phylum Streptophyta; class Magnoliopsida; order Fabales; family Fabaceae; genus Arachis; species Arachis ipaensis. The sequence goes on along the minus strand of NC_029791.2, from coordinate 41,064,443 downwards.
GGGCGTGCCTCTCTTCCCACACCAAAGAGACGCCAGTTAGAGAAGCTTTGAACATCCTTTGGGAAGTTGGCCCAGCGTGCCACTTCCCAAGCATTCCCATGACACACCAGAGCTGAAGCTTGAGGGCGTGTGGTTTTGGCACGCCAATGAAATGCCACTGCCACGCCATCTTTTGTGGCATGAGCTTCCACTTCTTCATTGTTTCCCTTGAAATGTGCTTCCTTGAGTGGGCGTTGATAAACCACTATTTCATAGTTTATCTTGTGCTCAATTGAGTGGTTTTTATCTACTCTTTACCCACTTATTCATAATATTTGCATGGTTTTATATTTCCTTCCTGATTTTGTGCTATGATTGAAAACATGCTTCTTTGATCTTATATTTGCTTATTATTAATCCTCTCTTATTACCATTAGATGCCTTGATATGTGTGTTAAGTGTTTTCAGATATTATAAGGCAGGAATGGCTTGGAGGATGGGAAGAAAGCATGCAAAAGTGGAAGGAATGCAAGAAGTTGGAGAAATTGCTAAGCTGTCCAGCCTGACCTCTCTGCACTCAAACGGCTATAACTTTAGCTATAGAGATCCAAAGGACGCGGTTCCAGTTGCGTTGGAAAGCTAACGTCCGGGGCTTCGATTTGATATATAATATGCTATAGTTCCCCTGACGCTAGGTGACACCACCACGTGATCTATGCGGCCGCGTCACAATGACAGAAATCCAGCGTGGCAAAATTCGAAACCAGCGAATTCTGGACTGTTTTTGACCCAGTTTGCAGCCCAGAAAATACAGATTAGAGGCTATAAAGTGGGGGAATACATCCATTCATGAGAAGGCTCTCACATTCATAATTTTAGGAGTAGATGTAGTTTTTAGAGAGAGAGGTTCTCTCCTCTCTCTTAGGATTAGGATTAGGATTTCTCTTAGTTATAGGAGTGACTCTCAATCCCAGGTTCTTTATTTTTATTTATTTTCCCAATTTAATTTATGAACTTTTCCATGTTATGATTTAAATATTTTATTTAATATAATTTGAGGTATTTCAGACTTATGATTGCTCTCTTTAATTTATTACTGCTCTTTGTGTATCCAAATTATTTTCATTCAAGTAGACATTTTTCTCTTTTGGCTTTGGTTGAGTCATTGAACACACTTGAGTTATCAAACTCATTGTTGATTGAAAATTGGAATTCTTCAAGAATTAATTCAAGTTCCAATAACTCTAGCCTTTCCCAAGGAAAGACTAGGACCTGAGGAATCAGAATTAATTCATATACTTAACTTACCTGCATAGTTAGAGGATAACAAAGTGGAAGAAAAATCCAATTCTCATCACAATTGGTAAGGATAACCAGGATAGGACTTTCAATTACTCTTACCTTGCCAAGAGTTTAGTTTCCAGTTATTTATTTATTTTACTTGTCATTTAAATATATCTGTGCCCATTGCCCAAACTCAACATTCCCCCAAAAAAAACACACTTTTTCATAATCAATAATAAGAACACCTCCCTGCAATTCCTTGAGAAGACGACCCGAGTCTTAAATACTCGGTTATCAATTTTAAAAAGGGGTTTGTTACTTGTGACAACCAAAATATTTGTATGAAAGGACCTTTGAAGGTTTAGAAACTATACTTGCAACGAGAATTTATCCACAAATTTCTAGACCACGCAAAAGTTCTCTCATCAAAATGGCGCCGTTGCCGGAGAATTGCAAACGTGTGCCTTATTATTGGTTATTGTAAATTTTTTTTTGCTTGTTTATTTGTTTTTATTTTTTTGCTTTTCCATAAATTAAGAGGTTATTTGTTTTTATTTAGTTATTAAAAAAAATTTTCAAAAATTTGTTCTTAGCGTTCATCTTGATCTTCAAGTTGTTCTTCGCGTTCATCTTGACCTTCAAGCTGTTCTTAGTTGTTTTCTTCGTTTTGATCTAAAAATTTGAAATTTGGTGTCATTTTATTGTTTTTCTCTTTCCTCATTAAATTCAAAAATATTTTTAATTAATTTTTTCGAAAAAAAATCAGATTTTTTTTTAAATTTTTATCTTATCTTATCTTATTTCAAAAATCAAATTTCAAAATTCAAAATTAAAAAAAAAATTCAAATTTCAAAAGTTTAAAATTCAAATTTCAAAATTCAAATTTCAAAATTTCAAATTTCAAATTTTAAAATTTAATTTTCAAATTCAAAATTTAAATAACCTTTTAATTTAAATTTGTTTTTATTTT
>NC_029791.2:40995391-41062133 GCF_000816755.2 Arachis ipaensis | reverse complement strand
TAAAGGATCATTTTAAGGAAACAGTGGATCGATTTCAGGCAACCACTCAACAACTGGAGCAAGCATTAATTCAATGGGCTTCTAGGCGCTCAAATATACAAGGATTAGCCACAGCTCCATGTGGACAGTCTAGTGAAGAGCGTAGCATGAAGAAGATACCAGAAACCCCAGTGGACAAGACAGAGAATGAATTCCTACTAGAACAAGTAGAAGAAGCTGTCATTGTTCAAGAAGAAGAAAAAGTGGTTGAAGACTAAGGAGATGCAGAACCTCCATGGGAAAGTCAAGACATAGAGCCTCCTTCCAAGACAGTTGAAATTGATGCTGAGGAGGAAGTACAACCTCCAAAGCATATCATAGTTGAAGACTTGGAAGAGGTTGATCAAGAGATGGAGATTCAAGAAGAAGAAGCACAACCTCCCATGCCCTTGGAAAGTAATGAAGAGGAGATTGAATTGAAAGAGAGCTACCAAGAGGAAGAGGTTGAAATTGAAGAAGCTTGCAAAGAGGTGGTAATTATCAGAGAAGAGCACAAGGGAGTGGAGCTTGCAATTTCATTAAAAACCCCTCCCCCTAAGTTGCCATCATCCTTCACAACATTCAAGTGGGTAAAATTCATATCCCATAGCTTTCTAATCCCACTTGAATATGGGCTACTGGAGACGGATGGTCAACTTAGAGCTCTTTGTAATATTAAGAGTAAGAGGAAGATGGCCAGTGGTAAGAATTGTCCTGCAAGGTTCATCATGGTTGGAAGCTTTAAGTTTAAACGCAAAGGTTGGTATAAAGCTCAACTGAATGGGTCTAGGAAGCTGTTTGGTCGCTGCAGTGAGAATTCAGATCACCCTTCACCCGGCTGGAAAAATACAGATCGAGACAAAAATGGGTGTAAAAGTAAGGTTTGGGATCCTGGAATCTGTTCTGACATCCAACACCCCGGGAGCCTAAGAATCTTTTTGAAGCTGCTCAAGGGTTTTACATGCCTAGTTTGGGACCCCGGAGGTTACTGGAATCACAAACACTGCTGGAGATTCCTGGATGAGTTCAAGCATAAGCCACCATAACAGGAAGCTCATCAAATGTCCAACTTAAGGACTTTAACTAAAAGTGCTAGGTGGGAGACAACCCACCATGGTATGATCGTCCTTTTTCATTTTTATTTAGTTTTATTTGTTTTTGAATTTTATTTTATTTTGTTATATTGAACCTGGAGTTTTGCATCACATTCATATTAACACTGCATTCTGCATTTTTCAGATTACAAAAAAAAAACGAGCACGCGACGCGACCGCCTCAGCGACGCGTTCGCGTCGCAAGGAGATGGGAGACAATATTAATATGAACAGAGTGTTTCGCAGGAGCAGTGCTGGAGGCGTGCCAATGGCACAAATCACCCCACGTGACCGCGTCGCTAACGCGACCGCGTCATATGGGAATAATGGCCTCCCACGCGACCGCGTCACCCACGCGGCCGCGTGACCTGAAATCGGCGTAAAAAGGGTGCATGGCTAAAAGATGAGCTGGCGTGATGCTGGACTGGCGCTAGACGCACAGACCTTTCCACGCGGACGCGTGACCGACGCGACCGCGTCATATCCTCATAATGGCCACTCACACGATCGTAGGCCCCACGCGATCGCGTCACCCTGGATTTTGGCAATACTAAGTTTTGAACAGAGAGTTGTGCGACCGCGAGGCTGCACTCGCGCCACCAGCACAAATCGAGTTACGCGATCGCGTGCCCCACGCGTCCGCGTTGCCTAACCTTATTTGCGCACCACGCGACCGCGTTACCCACGCGACCACGTCGCCAGCATCGCACAACCTATCCAGATTAGTGCCAATTTTCTTATCTTTTCTTCTCCGAATCCTTATTCTCTTATCTTTTCTTATTTCTTTCTTCTTCCTTTCTTATTTTCTCTCACTCCCATTCTAGTTTATTTAATTTATTTGCATACTTTCATTCATTGCATATTTTTATTTTTCTAAAATTATTATTGGTGTTCAAATATTCTTATTCAACTGTTACATCTTTTCTGGTATTTTCTTGATGCTTAGTGACTTGTTTAATTCTGATTGAGTAATATTATTTAAATCAATGCCAATATTTTATATTTGTATTACTTTTGCATTGACATGAATTTCTATTATCTCTCCTCCCCCACTCTTTTCCCCATTGTTGCAAATTTTGCACTATTGGTATGCCATGGCTTCTATTATTTTCTCACTTACATGTTGAAGCTTCCATGTAAATGAGACCCTTATTATTTGGCATTAACCCACCCATACATCTTTTATTTTCTTATCTCTATTTCTGGGTTACTCTTCTTCCCTTTTTCTTTCAGGATGGCCACCCGAAAGGGAACCGGAAGACGTTTACATGGGGAGACAGACAAGTCCATCTGCACAATCCTTAGAGAAAAGCAACAGTTGAAACAACCCGTCCACCTGCACATCTCAGTATGCACCGAGGACGGTGCAATCTTTAAGTGTGGGGAGGTCGATACCGATCTCCATGGGTTAGTTATTTCCTAACTCAACACCAAAATTTTTATTTTATTTGTTTGTTCATTATTGTATTTGCATATTTGATTGCATGATTATTTGATTTTCTTGCATATTTTACCACTTGGTTGAAGTAATATTTTCTTTTTCAAGAAAATTTTTAGAAAATTTCACTAATTTGAATAAAATTTAATGTTACACTTGTTTGAAGAGATATTATACTGGAACATGGTTTAGAGCTCGAACACACAAAACCTGTGAGATTTTGGGCCTATTTGAATTGGTTGCATTTTTCAACCAACATTTTATTTTTGATGTGTGTTTTTCTCTCTCAAATTGTGATCTTTGTCTTGCTTGATTCTATATTTTCATGATTTGATGTATGCATACACTTACATGATTGAGGCCTTTGTTTCACTGAGCTTACATACCCATATAGCCTTACCATTCATTATCCCTTGCAAACCAATTTGAGCCTATTATACCCCTTTGTTCTTTACTTTAGCACATCATTAACTCTAAGCGGAAAATAATAATGTCCTTAATTTGAATCCTTTGTTAGCTTAGACTAGTGAGAGTGCTCATGAATTAAGTGTGGGAAAAAGTGGGTTTGGAAACATTTGGTTTGAGAATTGAGTATGTTAGAATTTTCTGAAAATGTGAAAGAATGTTGAGAATATGTTCATGCATTCAATACTTTAATCATATGCATTGATAAAAAAAAAAAGAAAAAAAAAAGAAAAAAATAAAATAAAAAAAAGAGAAAAATAAAGGAGAAAAAGAAGAGAAAAAGAGCAAATAAGTAAAAGGGGACAAAATGCCCCAAAGTAAGTGGTGAAAGCAATGCATATGAGTTGTACTTGAAATTAGAATGCATAATATGTGGGAAACATGGTTAAATGGATGGTTAGATGTTGTATTATGATTACATGGATTGTCTTGAGTTAGGTGGAAAGTTTAAGTTAATTAAGGATTCAGATTTTAGTCCACTTGACCAAATACAGTCCTACCTTGACCCTAACCCCATTACAACCCTTAAAAGACCTCTTGATTTGTGTATTTGTGCATTAAATTTATGTTGATTATTAGATGAAGAGCAAGCCTTAGAAAGCAAGGTTAGTAGAGAATTGAGAGATCGAACCTTAAACACTTGAGTGATTAGAGTGTATACACTACCAGTAAGGGTTCGATGCTCAATTCATTGTTCCCTGCTTTCATGAGCTATTTTCTTCTTGCAATTCTATTTGTACTTCATTCTTATGATTTAAATTAGTGAAATCCAGTTCATATTTCCTCTTGAAAGATTTGTTTACTTTTAACTAAGTAGATAGAATCATTTTGCATGTAGTTGCATTCATAGGATTGCATTTCATACATTCTACCATTCCTTTTCATCCTTATAGCTTCTCTTGAGCTTAGCATGAGGACATGCTAGTGTTTAAGTGTGGGGAGGTTGATAAACCACTATTTCATGGTTTATCTTGTGCTCAATTTAGTGGTTTTTATCTACTCTTTACCCACTTATTCATAATATTTGCATGGTTTTATATTTCCTTCCTGATTTTGTGCTATGATTGAAAACATGCTTCTTTGATCTTATATTTGCTTATTATTAATCCTCTCTTATTACCATTAGATGCCTTGATATGTGTTTTAAGTGTTTTCAGATATTATAAGGCAGGAATGGCTTGGAGGATGGGAAGAAAGCATGAAAAAGTGGAAGGAATGCAAGAAGTTGGAGAAATTGCTAAGCTGTCCAGCCTGACCTCTCTGCACTCAAACGGCTATAACTTTAGCTAGGTCCAAATGACGCGGTTCTAGTTGCGTTGGAAAGCTAACGTCTGGGGCTTTGATTTGATATATAATATGCTATAGTTCCCCTGACGCTAGACGACGTGACCGCGTGATCCATGCAGCCGCGTCGCAGTGACGGAAATCCAGCGTGGCAAAATTCGAAACCAGCGAATTATGGACTGTTTTTGACCCAGTTTGCGGCCCAGAAAACACAGATTAGAGGCTATAAAGTGGGGGAATACATCCATTCATGAGAAGGCTCTCACATTCACAATTTTAGGAGTAGATGTAGTTTTTAGAGAGAGAGGTTCTCTCCTCTCTCTTAGGATTAGGATTTAGGATTTCTCTTAGTTTTAGGAGTGACTCTCAATCCCAGGTTCTTTATTTTTATTTATTTTCCCAATTTAATTTATGAACTTTTCCATGTTATGATTTAAATATTTTATTTAATATAATTTGAGGGATTTCATACTTATGATTGCTCTCTTTAATTTATTACTGCTCTTTGTGTATCCAAATTATTTTCATTCAAGTAGACATTTTTCTCTTTTGGCTTTGGTTGAGTCATTGAACACACTTGAGTTATCAAACTCATTGTTGATTGAAAATTGGAATTCTTCAAGAATTAATTCAAGTTCCAATAACTCTAGCCTTTCCCAAGGAAAGACTAGGACCTGAGGAATCAGAATTAATTCATATACTTAACTTACCTGCATAGTTAGAGGATAACAAAGTGGGAGAAAAATCCAATTCTCATCACAATTGATAAGGATAACCAGGATAGGACTTTCAATTACTCTTACCTTTCCAAGAGTTTAGTTTCCAGTTATTTATTTATTTTACTTGTCATTTAAATATATCTGTGCCCATTGCCCAAACTCAACATTCCCCCCAAAAAAAACACACTTTTTCATAATCAATAATAAGAACACCTCCCTGTAATTTCTTGAGAAGTCGACCCGAGGTTTAAATACTCGGTTATCAATTTTAAAAAGGGGTTTGTTACTTGTGACAACCAAAACGTTTGTATGAAAGGACCTTTGAAGGTTTAGAAACTATACTTGCAACGAGGATTTATCTGCAAATTTCTAGACCACGCAAAAGTTCTCTCACCAGGCGTTACCAATGCCCAATACCTCACCCTTGTATGCTTCATATCCAGCACTATCTACTGTGGCATGGGCTTCCACTTCTTCAATGGCCACGCTTCCAAAAGCGTGGCCTAAGGTTCCAGAGCGTGTCTTTAACTTCTTCCTTTGTTTTTTTTATTCTTGTTTCATTTCCTACACTTATCAACGCACAAAATAAATCCAAAAAGCATTAATCAAAGCAAAAAAAATCTCAATTAAAGCAAAGAAAAATCCTTATCTTGAACTTAAAGAAAAAAATAATAAAAACATAGATTAAAAGCATGAAATTCCTAATAAAAACATTAAATCACTACTACTATTTAAAGAAATAATAACTAAAAACTACAAAGACGTGCATGGATTAGTTAGTAGTTAGAATAGTGTTTCTCTTGTTTATTGATATCTTTTAAGCCTATGGGGCTTTTGATTGATTTCATGTAGCATTCAGTTGAAGATTTGATGAAAACTACATGAAGAAGCAAAGGAGCTTCATGTGTACGCATCATGCATGTGTACCCATCACTGGAGCAGCCAAAGAGGTCATGCGTACGCATATGCTGTGCGTACGCACGACTGCAAGAGCTCAACAAGGTCAATTCTCAACTGTGTAGGTGGCGCTAAATACCACGACTCGGCGTTTAATGCCGAGAGCTTCGTAACTCATGCCCAGCTTTCTGAATAGCTGGCGCTAAATGCCTACTCACTGGCGTTTAGTGCCGAGACCCTTATTTCACGTGCAAGCCATTCTGGATGGCTACCGCTAAATGCCCAGTCACCGACATTTAGCGCCAATAACAAGGATCACAATGGGGACCACACGTTTGTAAGGAATCAATAGAAGGCTTAATGATTTGATTTCAAATCAAATAACAATTAGAAAAGATTTGTTAGGTTTTAATTTAAGTTTAAAATTAATTTTAATTAGGACTATAAATAGGATTTAGATTCGCCCTCGTGGGGACTTTTCTCTTCCTAATTTTCATTCTGCACTTTTACACTTTTCTCTGCTAGGATTTTTTCCACACTATGAGCAACTAAACCTTCATTGTTAAGGTTAGGAGCTCTGTTTACTTTGATGGATTAATAATTATTTGTTTTTCTACTCTTGATTGATGCATTGATTACTGTTTAAGAGTTAGTTTCATTCTTCATCCTACGGATTAGTGATTATTGGAAAATAACTATAATATAACTTGAATTCTATTGAATCTTTGAAAAGCTATATCATTAGAATTACAACTTGAAGCCACTTTCTCACAACTCCTTAATTATCTGGATTTAATGCGGTACGTGACATATATCTACATCATTTTTGGGTTCTTAGGGTATGTGTGCCTTATAAATCATAAATTAAACTTAAACCTTTAATATAATTGGTTGATCAAGGAATTGATGATTGGTTGGATTAGAGGAGATTGGATTGCGTAGGAATAGGAATTCAAGCACTTAGGGTTTGCCATAAACTTAATCATTACATGATCAAGGTAGCGGACATTGAACATTAATCCTGACATTTAAACATCTCTAAAGCCTTAACTCTATTCTCATACCGTTTTCTCAACCATTCACTACTCGCTTATCTTAGGTTATTGCTCTTTATGCCATTTAATCTTTACAACCCTCATTCCAACTTGTCTAACTAGAACAACTAATTAATAATTACTTGCTTTGTCCATTAATTCTCGTGGGATTGACACTCACTCACTTGAGTTTATTACTTGGTACAACCCGGTGCACTTACCGGTAAGTTATAGTTAGAAATTCCGCACCACTCCCAGGGACATACTTCATGCCAACCTCACGCCCAAGCCTTCCTCCTTCACCCATGTCCCTCTTGCCTCACACCAAGTCCATATTGGACTAAGCTTTAGGGCCTACAAAAATTGAATGCATTGAAGAAGTCCAACGACCCTCATGCCACACACACGCCCAGCTCTCTTCCATCATGCACGTGCGACGTTCCTCATACTCAACTCACACCAATACTCCTTCAAGGTGAATTTCAAAGCCTAATAGCTAATCAAATTATTTAATACATAAATACTCTCAGAATATTTAATACATAAATATGAGCCTGTTAAAACTTTAAACCGTATTACTGCTCCAAAATACTTTTTGATAGGTAACATACATCCACACATAACCTACAACTTACAATACTCACAAAGAATACTTATAAATACTTATTATTAATTTACAAGCATCTCATATCAAAATCCTATCCCTCTTACAGAACTTGCAAAGTTAAAGGCGAGGGAAACATAAATATTAAAACAATCCAAATTATCGTCTAAACAGAAAAGAAAATAAGCTCTTCTGAACCTCATCGTCCATAACCTGAAAAGAGAAAAGACCTGTAGGGGAGTGAGAACATCGTCCTCAAAAAGATTCTCAGTAGAGGGCTTTTTGAGAATTACTATAATAGGATACGTGAAAATAAAACCGTTATAGTGATTAATAACCGCCTTATGCATACTTTCAAAACCCGATGATTTACCATTAAAAATTAGAAATCTTTTCTTAAAGAGGAAACTGTTATTTCTTCAAAAATTCAAAAGCCTTTCAAAAGGTTTTTCCTAGACAGTATGAATGACCAACTGCTCCAATCATAGGTTCATTAAGTCTATGCTGAACCAGTTTTGTTTTTCATACTTTTCTAAGCCAAAAACACAAACCAAACACGGCCTTCGGCCCATCCTATAATTAGTCACAACCCTAGGCCCAAATAATTCAATCCACAACCGATCCATCACAATCCAACAGAGTTTCAGTCGCAAACACAAGTAGGAAAGCTCAAGCACAAACAAGTAGTCACATCAAGTAGAACAATTAATAGTTAAACACAATTAATCACATAGGCAAACCAAGTACAATATGCACATCCAAACAATGTCACATAGATGCATATGATGAATGCCTTTCCTAGTCACTGATGAGTCTCATCTGTCGGTTATAAAGCCAACCCGACAAGTCCTGGTAGCTAACCATTAGACTGTCCCTCTGTCGTGTATCTCCAACTCGAGTTATTCACAATCATAATCATAATCACACAACACCCACACTGGTGTTTATCCATGAGGGCAGGCTCATCCAGAACTTTCACAGTGTCCAACCACACTTACGACATAAGGTTAGCAGAGTATCGAGTCTCAACCTGGAGCACGTGGTGGCTAGCCACTGCTTTTACCCAAGAAAACTCGTATCTCAGATAATTGGAAGTGCAACAATCACTTTATCAACTCAATAATCATCTATATTCATACTCATCCATCCGGCTCATAACATATTCCACAATTAGCCATAATTCATTATCATATACAGCCATTCCGGCTCATAACATATTCCACAATCAACTATAATTCATTATCATAATAGTCATTCTGGTTCATAACATAATAGCATTTCCACCATCCAACATCATAAAACTCATAAAATTATCATTCAAGACATAAACCACTTTTCTCAAATCACTTTTCTTTGAAATCAAATTTCAATTCATCCCAATCCTAACTTCAAAAATCCACATTTCTCAAATCACTTCTAGCTTATAAGCCATCTTTCCCAAAAGAAATTCCCTCTTTCAAAACAAGCCACATTTCCACAATATCCTTTTAAAACTTCCAAACGATTCAGCAACAAGGCCAAATTAAAATTCTCTTTTGAAAGATCAAAAAATCAGTCATCCTAAAACAGAATTTGGTAATAGAAATTTCTCAATAGAGTCTCAAGACTTTAGGGAAGGACAACCTATCTCAATTTCTTAAAAATTTATTGAAACTCTTAAAATCATAGATTCTTGAATTAAGTAAATAGAAGAAGAATTTATTATAAAACCGAATCATATAAAGTCACAAGTCCCAACCCAATCCAAAACCAATTCACTTGAAACGGAGCCAATCCATTTAAATCAAAACCACTTTCAGGTTCCTTCATAAAACCAATTCTCTGACTTCTTCCAAAATGTCACAAACATAGTTATTCAATCAAAATTCCAATTTCCTTTAAAATCACCAAAAGCTCCTCTGAACAAAATCCTTAAGTCTAACTAAAAGCATGAGCCTTTTCTTTTATATTCAAAATCAATATTAGAACATAATACTTTTCTTCAGTGATTCAAAATGGTAAAGTAATTCCTTTCTAAATAAATCGAACTCAAGACATAGTTTTCTTAAATAAATTAAACTAGAAAACATAACTATTTTCTTAATAAATCAAATAATACAATTTCTCAAATCCAAACCTTTTAAAATAACTTTTCAAACAAAGTCTAAGATTTTTATAGAAATTTCGGCAGCACCTCCCCTAAAACTTGGACTTTGCCAGCCTTTTCGGGTCCCAACCAAACCATTCCACAATCCTTTTCAACTGTCCAAAACCCAAAATCAGTTCAAAGCAAGCTAAATCCAACATTCACCTTATTTTCATATCTCAAGGAAACTGTCTCAAGATCAAATCATTATCAATTGATTAAACTTATTTCCAAAACTTTAAAGAAATAATTCAGCAACAATCCATTTATCAAAACCAAACAATAATCCAATCAAACATATAATAGTATTCATCCAAAATATCCAAACAATACATAAGACTTGTACAATCACTAAATAGTATATTTCTCACATCGATATCTATTTATAACAATTCTAAATTATAAAATTGAGATTTTAGAAAATCTCCTACCTCGACAAATTGAAAACATAACCCAAACGTCTCACAGAGTTCCTTTCGCCTCAACCCGAATGGACGGCAACCAAAACCTCAGCTCTACTTGCTCTCTCAAAAGCAGAAACAGCTTCAAACGCCACAAGCAAACTCGGATTTTAACTCCTAAAATCATTAACACCGCAAATACTTTATTACTCAGAACAGAACACTAACGCAAGGCTTTCGAAACAGAAATACTTACTGAACTAACGAAACGAAACAGCGGCAGGCTCTGAACTAGTTTGGCAGCGGCCCCGGTAGCCACCTCAAGCGGCAGCGACGACTGGACTCCGGCGATGGTGACTGAAACCCACATACAGAGACGATAAAATTTCTAGAATCTTAAATGAATGAAAACCAAACTCAAAAACCCTTACCGGCAGAGTTTTCCGGTGACGGCGGCGGGGTTCCGGGCGGCAGAGGCGACCAGAAGCTTCGGCGGTGGTTTCAGCAGTCACAGAACTGTTCCCAGTGGCCAGAGGTGCAACGGCTATGGCATCAATGGTAGCAGGACTCCAATGGTGGTAGAAACAACCCTCTTCATAGTACCACTTCATGCGCTTCTCTCTCACAAGTAGCAGCAACAACCGGCGTCTTCAGTGACGATGGAGGCACAGCGGCGGCGCTCCCCCTCTGATGCGGCTTGACGGCGACACTGAGGCTCGGCAATGGTGACGCGGTGGTGGCGCTGGCTTCCCTCGGCGACGACTTCACGGACAGCAGCAGCGGCACGAATCCTCCTCCCTCTTCGTATCTCTCACTCTCTATGTCCGATCTCTCTCTAACTCCCCCTCTGGCGTGGGTGGTTGGCACGACGGCAAGATGGGTGGCGGTGAGGCGCAGCTGGCGGCAAGGCGTGACGGGTTCGGTGGATCGGTGTGGGCGGCAGTGGCAGGACGCGTGGCGGCACTCTCTCTTCTCTCTTCCCCTGCGTGACAGCCCTCAATGCATGACACACGGCGCGACGGCAGTAATGTCTACTGGCACCATCCTCCCCTCCTTCCTCTTCTCCTTCTCTTTTCGGTTTCCCTTTCTCCATTCTCCCTCTCTTCTTTTGCTGTGGCAGTGCGTGTGTTTCAAGTTTGCGGGGTGGGGAGTGTTTGCTGATGGGGTCGCGGCTAGGAAGGAAAATTAGGGTTAGAGTTGTTTGTGTTGAGTTTTAGGATTAGAATAAAATTAGGTACAAGGGTAATTTTGTAATTTTTAATAAAATAGGGATAATATAGTAATTAAAAGCAACTTTAATCCAACAAAATTATATTTAAAAGAAAGTAATATTTATTCATAAACTGACAAATTATTTTTAAATAATTACTCTAACTCGAGAATTAGAGATAATGTAATTAATTTTCTTCATTCATAAAAATTAAAGTATTAAATTCTAAAATCTTAATTATTTAAACTAAATCATAAAATCTTTATTATTTTACCATTACTAAACTTTATAATTTAAATAATTGAGAATTATCTAATAATTATGAAATTAGATAAAAATCCAAATTTAATTATCAAAACTTGATTTAGTTAGCCTTAATAAAATAATTTCTGAAATTAAAATATTTAATGAATAAATAAATTGAAATCGACTCATAATAAGTCTTTTCAAAAATTCTGGGTCTTACATTCTACCCACCTTATAAAAATTTTCGACCTCGAAAATTAAAGGAATACATAAGATAATATAAAGAATCGGTACTCTACTTTCTAAATGCTTTTTAGATAAGTAAGAAAGTTTAACATATATATATAAGGAAATGGATCCTCTCCAGTTTTTTTAACACTTGAGAAAAAGAAGTGTGAGCTCTCACCATTAACATTATAAGTGGGACAAAAAATAAATATGAGAGAGAAAACAATGAAGGGTGAGAGATCACAATTGACACCATCCAGTTTTTTCTTCACTGGAGAGGATCCACTCCCATATATCCAAAATATTATATGGTTTCAAGACTTTACCAAGACTTAGAGAAACAGAAAAAGATGCAAGTTTACAAGGCAGGCTGGTATTAAGATAGGCATTCACAAAAGTAAGACGGTAGTTAAAGTGGCCAAAGGTTACAAGGCAGGCGGGTATTAAGGCAAAGAATATAATGTTCACTCACAGATATCGTACCCACTTCAGAGTTTCAACCTCCCAACTCCATCCACCGCTTTACAACCCCATAACCAGTCACAAGCCTAACACCCACCAACTTTCACAAGAAACAAAATTACCACACTCCTCATAATGTTACTGATGAGCGGATATTTTATAAGCTTTTTGGGGATAATTTCATATAGTTTAGAGTATGTTTTAGTTAGTTTTTAGTCTATTTCTAGTAGTTTTTAGGAAAAATTCATATTTCTAGACTTTACTATGAGTTGTGTGTTTTTCTGTAATTTCAGGTATTTTTCTGGCTGAAATTGAAGGAGCTGAGCAAAAATCTGATTCAGGCTGAAAAAGGACTGCTAATGCTGTTGGATTCTGACCTCCCTGCACTCAAATTGGATTTTCTGGAGCTACAGAACTCGAAATGGTATGCTTCCAATTGCATTGGAAAGTAGACCTCCAGGGCTTTCCAGCAATATATAATAGTCCATACTTTGCATAAGGATAGACGACGTAAACTGGCGTTCAACGCCAGTTCTCTGCCCAATTCTGGCGTCCAACGCCAGAAAAGGATCAAACCAACAATTTCCGTGGGATTCGACCCTTACTCACGTGAGGTATTACTTGGACGACCCAGTGCACTTGCTGGTTAGTGGTACGCGTTGTGAAAAGTGTGATTCACAATTCGTGCACCAGTTACACACTTACCGATCCACCCTTTCACGTTCACGAACCGCATTCTAAAGAGGCTAACATTTCGCTTGCTACGCTTAAAGGTCATATGTGACTCTAAGGCAATCCTCAAGCTTATTCAAAAGGATACAAGACTTTGGAAAAGGATAAGTGACAAGGACAAAAACCGCAAGAGCTTGATAGGATTGTTGAGATACAAGTAATTAAGAATGTACAAGGAGTGAAGAATGACGAAAAAAAAGTCACTTTGGCAACCTCAAGAATAGCACCCGAATCAAAGAAATCCGATAGGAACGATAAAAGAAAAGGTAGCGCAGTAGTTTGAACAAAATCAAGCTGAGTTAAAGAAGTATAAGGTTTACAAAAGGAGAAATGCCTAAAACCAAAAACAGATCTTACAAGACTCAAGAGTAGAATTAAAATACTTCCGAATGCATTGCTCATGAAGAGTGAAAAAACTTTTCAAAAACTATTTCACGTTTCCAAAGAAAAGGTGCGCAACAAACACCTTGTAAAAGAATAACAAAAGTATAAATGTGGCATTACTTTAATATAATTTCATGTTGAAGTAGATTATGTAGAGTTTTAAAATAAAATGAAAACGCGTTTGGCTAAGAGCTAAAATATTTCTCCAAATATTTTAGAAAGATAGTTAGGTGCACAACTTAACCAAAAGTAATTCATAAAACTCGGAAGAAAATCAAATGCTTGTTCAGAATTTGAAGAATGGTTTCAATTACAGTCAAGCAACAGAAAAATTTGACTTACAATATCCTTAAAGAGGAATCAAAACGTCTTTAAAAAGTTCAAAACAAAACTCCGAGAGTATACTTAAAATCACCACCTCACAAGAACATTCAAGAAGATTAGGACGTACTAAAAGGGGATCAACTCATCAATAGCAACTCTCGAGAAAGAATCTTTGACTAAGAACTCTGGCAAAAATAATGAGAGGATAAATGATGCACGAAATTGAAACAAATCAAGCTAACTCATATAAGGATGAGATTCACACAAGAAGGGAAGCTGAGGTTGATGGTAGTGCTCACAAGAGGTAGAAGAATGATTAAAAACAGAATCGAGTATAACATTCATAGAGATGAAAAGCTTAAGAAAGAACAAGTCCGTTCACAAGAAGAAAGATATGAGTTCAACATTTTCAAAAGAACAACAATGGCATGACAATGTAGTATGCTAAGCTAAACTCAAATAAAAAATAAATTAGATGAAGTTTATCAAACGAAAATCAACCGGAATAAAAGCAAAAAATCTTTTCTTCCCAGAATTTTGAAAAATACCTAAATACATAATCAAATAAAGATATGCATTGGAACTGTAGTAAAATTATTAGAAAGTCAAATTGTATTTAAAGCAAGTGTAGTTCCGTAAACTAGTAAAAGTACAGACGAGGTATTAGAAATAAATAGTTGTTAAACTATATAAGAAATTTTCGAAGTTTTATATAGATAAGTGTATATCGAATCAATAGCAATTTCATAAAAATTTCAAAAGTGGTTGTAATTACTGTTAAATAAGAGAAAAACTAAATCACAATTTCTTTAAGAATGGACTCGGAATAAGGACTTAAAAGGTACAGCGCATCAAGACAAATTTAAAGCTATATCAAAGAATACATGAATCAAGAAGAAGAATTTAAACAGAGAAAGATAGATACAACAAGGATTTTCAAACAAGCATATGCAATGAGGATCAAACAAGAATGATTATGAATAGAGGAATAGGGTTGAAAAATCAAACTACTTTTCAAAAGGATTAGCAAATAAGAACTTCAACTTAGGCTATGAAAGAACAAGTCGACTCGAACAGAATTCAAAAGGAATAGGGTTGAAAAATCAAACTACTTTTCAAAAGGATTAGCAAATAAGAACTTCAAGTTAGGCTATGAAAGAACAAGTCGACTCGAACAGAATTCAAGACGCATAACTGAATAATCTCGAGAAATAGTTTTTAACGTTCCCAAAACCCACTAATCGCATTACCTATTACTTGTATATCATCTATGACAACCTATTAGTGCTCCCGTATACATAATTCACTAGTTTTAAGCCGGCCAAATATAATAGCAAGAAGTATGCAATGCGAGACTAACAGCGTTAATCAATAGACCGTCATGTGCATAAAGCTCAAATTCTCATCATTCGACAAGACTATTGCATGACAGACACTCAGAGTATGCAATTGAAGCATAGTCAGTCCATTCCTCAGGCTCTACAAGAAAGACTGCTCTAATACCATAATGTAACACCCTAACTATCAAAGCTTACGCTTCTGGCTACACGACTCTGATACCTCTGGTGTTACGACCACTCTCAAAATATTTAATACATAAATATGAGCCTTGATAAACCCATATTTTATGATGTATTTTGTGCCTAATTTGAGTGATTTATTCAATCCACTACCCACTTATTCATATTAATTGCATGGTTTTACTTCTCCTTCCTTATTATGTGATGTATGTGAAAAACATGTTTTCTATGCTTTAAAATTAATTATTTTAATTACCTTTATTTCCATTCGATGCCGTGATCAGTTTGTTGAGTAGTTTCAGATCTTCTAAGGCAAGAATGACTCAAAGGATGGAAAGAAAACATACAAAAATGGAAGGAAAGCACAAAACGGAGTCCTTGAAGAAACTGGCATCCACGCGATCGCATGGACGACGCGACAGCGTGCCAAGCGCGAAGAAGCAGCGACGCGGCCGCATGACTGACGCGACCGCACGCCTTAAACAGAACGCACATGACGCGGTCGCATGACTGACGCGACCGCGTGGCAAGAAAAACTCCGAATGACGCGACCGCGTGACCTACGCGGACGCGTGACAGAGGCCACGCACCAAAAATTGCAGAAAACGCTCCCAGCGATTTCTGAAGCCCTTTTTGGCCCAAATCCAAGTCCAGAAGGCATAGACCAGAGGTTATGAAGTGAGGGAATGCATCCATTCAGAGGGAGCTCACCAATTTTTACTTTCCATGAATTAGATTTAGTTTAGAGAGATATTCTCTCTCTCTCTTTAGGATTAGGATTTAGATTTAGGATTTTTATTCACTTTCAGGATTATCTCTTTGATCAGGTTCAATATTCCCTTTTATTTACTTTTGCAAGCTACTTTGTGAATCCTTTCATGTTACGGATTACTCTTTTATTAATGTTATTTGAGGTATTTCAGTTTAATATTGATTTCTCTTATTCATGCTATTGTTACTTTTACTCTGAAGACATTTTTATTCCAAGTAGATTTATTTTTCTCCTTTTGGTCTTGTTAAGGAATCAGTAACTCAGGAGTTATCCAATTCAACAGCATAATTGATAATTGTTATCTTCGTTAATTGAATTGAACTTCCATAATCCCAATCTTTTCTTAGGAAATAAATAGGATTCGAAGATCAAACCAATTAATCCCCTGACCTTCCTTTATCTGAGTAAAGATTAACAAAGTGGAATTAAGATTCAACTTTCATTGTTATTGATAAGGATAACTAAGATTGGACTTCCAATTTCTCATACCTTGTCAAAAGTGTGTTTTTACAGTTATTTATTTATTTTACAGTCATTTACTTATTTTTAATTGCAATTCAAAATACTTGTTCCTCATCTTCAAAACCCCGATTTACAATCTTCATAACCAGTAATAAGAACATACTTCCCTGCAGTTCCTTGAGAAGAAGACCCGAGGTTTGAATACTTCAGTTAACAATTTATTTAGGGGTTTGTTACTTGTGACAACCAAAACATTTCCACGAAAGGATTTTTGTTGGTTTAGAAACTATATCTACAACGCGACTATTTTTATGACATTCTTTACTAACAAGAATCTCGTTCGTCAAAATGGCACCGTTGCCGGGGAACTGCTAACGTGTGCCTTATTATTGGTTATTGTAAATATTTTTCTTTTACTTGTCTATTTATTTTTGTTTTTCCTTTTTATTTTTATTTGCTACCATTAATTCTCACCCCTCTCGCTTTGAGTTTGGTTCTAACTTTGTTGAAGGAAATAGAAGCTGCAACAGGAATATGTATCAAGGTCAGACCAATCAAGGATGGATGGAGCCAAGAGGATCTAATCAACCCTTTAGGCAACAACACCCTCCAATATATCATGGACAACGACCATTCTACAATGCATACCCAGCTGAAAGATATGGTGGACAACCTTGTGACTACCAACAAGCCCCACCCCGTGCCTATAGACCATCCTCTCAACATAACCTCGAACCACCACACTCACAAGCTTCTTTTCACCATTCGCCACCGTATGATCCTTTTCCACCCCAGTTCCAATCCAATGACTCCCAAGCACCACCACTTCCCCATGTTTCATATCCAAATCCATCACCCCGAGAATCAGAGGTTCGCCTCAACACAACAGTTAATAAACTTCAAACAACCATTCGACAACTGGAGCAAGCAGTGATTCAATTAGCTTCTAGACGCGCGAACATTCAAGGACCAACCACAGCCCCATGTGAACAATCTAATGAAGAGCGTAGCATGAAGGAGACACTAGAAACTCCAGTGGACAAGACAGAGCACGAATTCGTACTCGAACAAGTAGAAGAAGCTGTCATTGTACAAGAAGAAGAGTTGGTTGAAGATCTACGAGACGCAGAACCTCCATGAGAATCCAGAGCTGAGGAGAACTCCATCAAGGACGTTACAGTTGATGCTAAGGAGGATATTGCACAATCCCCAAGGCAAGTCGTTTATGAAGAACTAGACGGAATAACCCAGGACACAAATTCTCTTGATGATGATAGTCACAAGTCAAGTTCTCTTAGTAATGAACTTGCATCTGCAAGTGAGTTCTCTGAGATCGACGAATCTTCCCCAAATGAATACGAGGATGATGCAGAGGTATATTTCTCTCAACCTCCAATCTATGACTCAAGTGATGAGGAAGACGTAGAAGACTTTGACCAGGGTGATGATGCGTTTGAAGACCCTTGCAAGGAAGTGGAGGAACTCACAGAAGATTACCAGGGAGCAGAACTTACAGAACCACCAGAAACACCTTCCCCAAGGCCATTACCACCCAATACAAGCTTCAAGTGGGTACAATCCTTAACTTTTAACTTTACTTATTCACTTGAATATGGTTTACTTGAAACAGATGGCCAGCTTAGAGCTCTCTGCGGCTTTAAGAGTAAGAGGAAAATAGCTTGTGCTCAGAGCTGGTGCACAAGGTTCAATAAGGTTCCACGCTTCAACTCGAAGTGCACGGATTGGCATCAAAATCAATCGAATGGATCTCGGAAAATGTTTGGTTACCATGGTGAGAATTTACTTTTAAAACCGCTCGGATGGAAACATGGAGATTGGTACGCGGAATCGTGATTACACTTTAATTATGTAAAGTTCATTGCTCTTTCTTTCCCTGGAAATGGCGCCAAAAACATGATGCCAAAACCACGGTTCACAACCCCGTGTAACTGACCAGCAAGTGCACTGGGTCGTCCAAGTAATACCTTACGTGAGTAAGGGTCGAATCCCACGGAGATTGTTGGTATGAAGCAAGCTATGGTCACCTTGCAAATCTCAGTTAGGCAGATATAAATTGATAATGGTGTTTCGTTCATCACATTCAGATTGAAGTAAGAATGAATATCTTAGAAGCGAAATAAGATGAATTGAATAGAAAACAATAGTACTTTGCATTAATCTTTGAGAAACAGCAGAGCTCCACACCTTTATCTATGGAGTGTAGAAACTCTACCGTGAAAATACATAAGTGAAAGGTCCAGGCATGGCAGAGATGGCCAGCCCCCAAAACGTGATCAATAGATCAAAAGATAATCCAAAGATGTCTCATACAATAGTAAAAGGTCTTATTTATAATAAACTAGTCACTAGGGTTTACATGAGTAAGTAATTGATGCATAAATCCACTTCCGGGGCCCACTTGGTGTGTGCTTTAGAGATCAAGACGGAGGCGGATTTAAAAACAAGGCTTGGGATCCTGGAATCTATTCTGACATTCGTCACCCCGGAAGCCTGAAAATCTATTTGAAGCTGCTCAGAAGCTTTACATGCCTAGTTTGGGACCCCGGAGGCTATTGGCATTCCAAGCACTGTTGGAGATTTCTGGATGAATTTAAACACAAGCCACCATAACAGGAGGCTCTTCAAATGTCCAACTTAAGGACTTCAACTAAAAGTGCTAGGTGGGAGACAACCCACCATGGTATGATCGTTTCTCTTTAATTTTTATTTAGTTTTATTTGTTTTCCAGTTTTATTTTGTTTTATTATATTGAACCTGGAATTTTGCATCTCACTCATATTAGTCATTGCATCCTGCATCTTTCATGCATATTCAAAAAAAAAAAAGAGGGTGCACGACGCGACCGCATGCCCCATGCGATCGCGTCAAATGGCAAACTACACTTCCCACGCGACCGCGTCATCCACGCGGCCGCGTGACCTGGAAATCGGCGTAAGGATCCAACGTCTAGAGAGTTGGGCCGGAATCGTGCGCCATTGTGCATTTAGCACAGAATGGCCCACGCGATCGCATGCCCCATGCGATCGCATCACATGCACACAACCAATCCCACGCGACCGCGTGAGTGACGCGATCGTGTCGCATGGATTGCATGAATCCCAAAAAGGAGACAGAGAGTTGCGCTGGAACGACGTTGGATTCATGCGTTTAGCACAATTTCCAGCGACGCGATCGCATGCCCCATGCGATCGCGTCATCCCTTCTTTTACCCCCTCCATGCGATCGCGCGCCCCTATTGAACTTTCATGTTTTTATTCCGTATATGTAATTGCAAGCCTTAATTTGGATTCATATGAACTGCTTGATTGTTGTTTATTTTCCGGGAAAGTCCTATTTTAGCCGGAATGCTGCCCAAATTTCTATAAAAATATCTCTGTTCATGTCTTGGTTTTTGCATTTTCACCTGTGCTTTCCATATTTTCACCAAACCAATTCATGAATGCTTAGGCACGTATTCTTATTTTCTTTGATCTCCTGGTCCATAAATCACAATTTTGATGTTTGATTCCTATTTTTGCTTTCTTTATCTCTATTTGAATCATCATCAAACTGTTTTACTTGTTTGAATCTGAGTTACCTATAGCTTCTACCTGTGATTACTTGTTACTTGGACTATTTTCATTATGCCTCTTACTTTAACCCATTTTTCACTAACCCACTAATTTTAACTCTAACCAACCTAACCTTTTCAAACCTTCTTTTTTTGCTTTTTTTTCACTTTCTTTTAACATTATAACCAAGGCATGATGTTAATTTTTCTATTTAACTTGCATTCAATTACATTTTGGATTGTGATTTCTTCTTTTCAGACTTTTCACTCATATACAATCCTAAATGCACATTTTACTTAACTCAAATTCATTATCCTATTGCTCCTTTGCCACTTTGTATTTTCTTTGATTATTTGCCTATTTGCTTTCCTATTTTTATTATATCCTGGTTTTCTGTTTTTCAGGATGTCAGATTCCCAGAGAAGGGAAAAAGGCAAGGCCACTTCCAGAAAAAGGAAACGAGGCGAAGCCTCTGTGTCTATCATCGACCTCATGCATGATGCCTCCTTGCGGGAGAAAGCCTTTACCCCGCAGGAGAAGGCCGACCAGCTACTTCCCGCCACTGACCCAGTAAAGTTTCCAAACCGATACTGTGAGCTGAAGTATCCAGTGTTTGCAAACTCCAGGAACCTATACCTAGAGCGGACTTTGAAGATCCCAGAAGAACTCCAGCTATATACCTCTGATCAGATCAAACAAAGAGGCTGGTTCTTTCTAGAGAGACCTCTGACTGAGGTTAATGCATCTTGGGTTAGGGAATTCTACTGCAACTACTTCAAAACTTCCCTAGATGCAGTGAACCTCAGAGGGAAGCAAATTCTGGTTACTGAGGAGGCAATTGAAGAGGTTCTGAAGCTTCTGCCTAAGACTGATCAGACAGATGGCTATCAAAAAGCTGAGGAGGATATGCGCTATATGCGATTTGACTGGGATGCAGTCAAGGCCCGGATTGCCCTTGACCCGTCAGTTCCTTGGATCATGGGTCAGAACACCACCATGCCCAAAGAGATCAAGCGAATTTACCTGAACGATGAGGCTCGGCTATGGCATCAGATATTCAGCAACTATATTATGCCGAGTACTCACGAGACTGAGATACCAGCCGCTATGATCACCCTCCTTTGGTGTGTGATGGAGGGCAAGGACCTGTACCTGCCACGCTTTATCCGGCACTACATGGCCAGGGTCCACGTCCGCGGCACTCTTCCCTTTCCCTATCTGGTTACACAGCTGGGCCATCGAGCTGACGTGCCATGGGAGGATGTTGATGAGAGGCCACCTGCTGCAGAGTGCAAGAAGCTTATCCCGCTTGTTTCGACGACTTGACCAGATGGAGCGTCACAACAAGCGACGCTATGAGCACCTAAAGCTGATGATACGATCCGGCGACATCCCCTCCGAGCCTGACACACCTTCTGAGGCATCTGAGGAGGAGGTGGATGCGCCCGAAGCAGAGACCCATCCTCAGGCAGACACCGAGCAGGCGGCACCACAGGAAGAGGTCCCACATCAGATCCAGGCTGCAGACCCTGAGATCCCCATTCTGACAGCCCCTCCTCTACAGCAGCCAGACCTCCAGCCAGCCACCACAGAGACACCAGCTACCATCCCTTCCAGTGAAGACACCCCTTCACACGCTGCTTGAGTGAGCATCAGGGACGATGCTTCATTTTAAGTGTGGGGAGGTCGCTGATAAACCACTATTTTATGGTTTATCTTGTGCTCAATTGAGTGGTTTTTATCTACTCTTTACCCACTTATTCATATTATTTGCATGG
The DNA here is from genome assembly GCF_000816755.2 of Arachis ipaensis. Taxonomy (NCBI): domain Eukaryota; kingdom Viridiplantae; phylum Streptophyta; class Magnoliopsida; order Fabales; family Fabaceae; genus Arachis; species Arachis ipaensis. The sequence goes on along the minus strand of NC_029791.2, from coordinate 41,040,364 downwards.
TTTTACATTTGCCTTCCTAATTATGTGTTTTGATTGAAAACATGCTTCTTTGATCTTATATTTACTCATTATTAATCCCCCTTATTACCATTAGATGCCTTGATATGTGTGTTAAGTGTTTTCAGAGATTATAGGGCAGGAATGGCTCAGAGGATGGAAAGGAAGCATGCAAAAGCGGAAGGAATACAATAAGTTGGAGAAATTGCTAAGCTGTCTAGCCTGACCTCTTCGCACTCAAACGGCTATAACTTTAGCTACAGAGGTCTAAATGACGCGGTTCTAGTTGCGTTGGAAAGCTAACGTCTGGGGCTTCGATTTGATATATAATATAATATAGTTTCCCTGATGCTAGGCGATGTGACCGCGTGATCCATCCGGCCGCGTCACAGTGACAAAAAACCAGCGTGGCAAAATTCGAAACCAGCGAATTCTGGACTGTTTTTGACCCAGTTTGCGGCCCAGAAAACACAGATTAGAGGCTATAAAGTGGGGAAATGCATCCATTCATGAGGAGGCTCACACATTCACAATTTTAGGAGTAGATGTAGTTTTTAGAGAGAAAGGTTCTCTCCTCTCTCTTAGGATTAGGATTTAGGATTTCTCATTATTTCTTCTTCATCACAGGTTCAATGTTCCTCTTATTTATTTTCTACTTTTAGTATATACTTTTAATTATTATTTATCTTTTCAATTTGGCTTATGCTACATTCATGTTATGATTTTCTTAATTAATATTATTTGAGGTATTTCAGATTTAAGATTGCTTTGCTTTATTTATATTAATGCTTTTAATTTAATTTCGTCTTCATACCTTGCCAAGAGTTTATTTTATTATTACTATTTTATTTTATTCTTTTTGTGCAACATACTGCTTCCTTACTTCCAAAACTTCCAATTTACAATCTTCATAACCAATAATAAGAACATACCTCCCTGCAATTCCTTGAGAAGACGACCCGAGGTTTGAATACTTCGGTTATCAATTTATTTAGGGGTTTGTTACTTGTGACAACCAAAACGTTTGTACGAAGGGATTTTTGTCGGTTTAGAGACTATATCTACAACACGACTGTTTTTATGACATTCTTTACAGGCAAAAATCTCTAACATCAAAATCGCGTCGTTGCCGGGAAATTGCAAACGTGTGCCTTATTATTGGTTATTGTAAATATTTGCTTTTTTATTTGTTTTTATTTTTTTATTAAATTAAGAGGTTATTGATTTTTATTTTAAAATTTTTATTTTATCTTATCTTATTTCAAATTTCAAATTTCAAAAATTCAAAATTCAAAAATTTAAAATTCAAAATTTCAAAAATTTAATTTTCAAATTCAAAATTTAAATAACCTTTTAATTTAAATTTATTTTTATTTTCATTTTTAATTTTTATTTACTACTATGAACTCTCACCCCTTTGGCTATGAGTCTGGTTACAATTATGTTCCAAGAAGAAGAAATTATAATGAGAACAGGCATCAAGGTTGGAACAATCAAAGATGGGAGGAGCCACAAGGATTTGATCAACCCTCATGGCAACAACCACCTCCAAGGTACTATCAACAACCACCACCATATGCCTATGAACCCTTTCCTCAACATAACTTTGGACCACCATACTCACAAGTCTCTTTCCACCATTCACCTCCCTATGAACCTAACCCACATCCACCATACCAACCACCTTATGAACCAAATGAACCATACATAGATCCACCCCAAACCTCCATGAAGAAAGCACTTGCCGATCTAAACTCTACTATACAAGCTCTCTAGACAATATTAATATGAACAGAGAGTTACGCAGGAGCAACGCTGGAGGCGTGCCAATGGCACAAATCACCCCACGCGACCGCGTCATATGGGAATAATGGCCTCCCACGCGACCGCGTCACCTACGCGGCCGCGTGACCTAAAATCGGCGTAAAAAGGGTGCATGGCCGAAAGTTGTGCTGGAGTTGGGCTGGACTCGTGCTGGCAGCCCAAGCCCTCCCACGCGAACGCGTGCCCCACGCGAATGCGTGCCCCACGCGTCCGCGTCATATTGGAAATAAGGCCACTCACGCGATCGCATGCCCCACGCGACCGCGTCACCCTGGATTTTGGCAATACTAAGATTTGAACAGAGAGTTGTGCGACCGCGAGGCTGCACTCGCGCCACTAGCACAAATCGAGTCACGCGATCGCGTGCCCCACGCATCCGCGTCACCCAACCTTATCGCGCACCACGCGATCGCGTCGCCCACGCGACCGCGTCGCCAGCGTCGCACAACCTATCCAGATTAGTGCCAATTTTCTTATCTTCTCTTTTCTAATCCTAATTTCTTTCTTCTCTCTCCTTTCTCACTTTCTTTTTTCTTCTCATCCTTTTTCCCTCTCATTTTATTTTACTTCATTTATTTGCATATTTCATTCATTGCATTATTCTCATTGGTGTTGGAGTTTTATTTGGATAAGTGCCTTATTTTATTTGAGCACGTGGCTACTCGGAGAAGAGATTTGACAATTGACATTTACTTATGGTTCTCATATATATTTGGATTACATTATTTTCATCCCTATTTTAATTTGCACACCCATTGTATTTGGGATTATCATTCACAATTGTCATCATTACACATGCTCTTTAATTTGCCACATTTATTACTTGATGCTTGAGCTATGCTTCTCATGCCTATTATTTGCATGTTTTTACCCTCTTGCATCTAATTATTTTGAATTGCCCTTTTTAATCTTTATTGTTGTCTTCCCTACATGTTGTAGCTACCATGTAGATGGACTATCATCTTTCCTTTGGCATTCCTTATCACTTGGAATTTCTTCCCTTCCGGTCTTAGTTTTCTATATTTCACACTCTTCCTTTTTCTTCTTCCTTAGGCATGGGTACCAAGAAAGGAAAAGAGAAATGAGACTTTGAGCTTATTTACATGGTTACATTATTTAACCATAAATATTTTATTCCTGTGTATTCCCTTCTCTATGATTGTAATCTATATTTTTTTCCAATCTATATGTCCATTATTTAGTGTATTTACATGTTTGCATATGATTGAGGCCATTATTTGATTTTAGCTCACTTATCCCAAATAAGCGTACCCTTTAAATCACCCTTGTCAGCCACTTTGAGCCTTTTAACCCCCTCTTGTTCTGTATTTTACCACATCACTAGCCTTAAAGCAGAAAATAATTAAATATCCCAATTGAATCTTTGGTTGGCTTAAGATAGTGTGTTAATTAAGTATGGGAAAACTGTGGGAACATGGGTTAATAAAGGAAAAGTATAATGTTTCTAATTTATTTGAATATCAGGAATTTGGGAACCTACTCATGAAAAACCAAAATAGAAAAATAATAGAAAATCTATGTGCATTGGTAAGTTATGTTTGTTTCTCTAAATAAAAAAAATACTCAATAAATAAGTAAATAAGGGGACAAAATTACCCCAATATTAAGTTTAATAAAAGATCAATGCACATGTGATAAAAATTAAAGAAAAATTTGGTACATGAGTATGGGAATTATACAAAAGTGAGAATTATGGGTAGCTAGGCATGAATTTAAAAGTATATAGAGTATATGTATATTAGGTGAGAGCTTAGGTTAATTGAAGATTCATATTATAGCTCACTTGGCCATACATAAATCCTTATCTTTACCTCAGCCCCATTACAACCTTGAAAAGACCTCATGATGTTTGCATTAGTACATTAAATATTTGTTGATTGGTTAGATGAAGAACAAGGTTTAGAAAGCATGACTAGAGAAGAGTAGAGTGAATAACCCTATACACTTGAGAGATTAGAGTGATATACACTACCAGTGAGGGTTCAGTGTTTAATTCTATGTTCCCTGCTTTCATAAGCTATCTTCTTACAAGTTTACTTGTCTTTTACTGTATAATTTGAATTAGTGAAATTTGATTTATGTTTGTCTTGAAGAGCTTATTTACTTTTTAACGAAGTAGGTAGAATCATTTCACATTTAGTTGCATTCATATAGATAGGATTGCATTTCATACATTCTATCATTCCTCTTCACCTTTATAGCTTCTCTTGAGCTTAGCATGAGGACATGCTAGTGTTTAAGTGTGGGGAGATTGATAAACCACTATTTTATGGTTTATCTTGTGCTCAATTGAGTGGTTTTTATCTACTCTTTACCCACTTATTCATATTATTTGCATGGTTTTACATTTGCCTTCCTAATTATGTGTTTTGATTGAAAACATGCTTCTTTGATCTTATATTTGCTCATTATTAATCCCCTCTTATTACCATTAGATGCCTTGATATGTGTGTTAAGTGTTTTCAGAGATTATAGGGCAGGAATGGCTCAGAGGATGGAAAGGAAGCATGCAAAAGCGGAAGGAATACAATAAGTTGGAGAAATTGCTAAGCTGTCTAGCCTGACCTCTTCGCACTCAAACGGCTATAACTTTAGCTACAGAGGTCCAAATGACGCGGTTCTAGTTGCGTTGGAAAGCTAACGTTCGGAGCTTCGATTTGATATATAATATGATATAGTTTCCCTGATGCTAGGCAACGCGATCGCGTGATTCATGCGGCCGCATCGCAGTGACGAAAAACTAGCGTGGCAAAATTCGAAACCAGCGAATTCTGGACTGTTTTTGACCCAGTTTGCGGCCCAGAAAATACAGATTAGAGGCTATAAAGTGGGGGAATGCATCCATTCATGAGGAGGCTCACACATTCACAATTTTAGGAGTAGATGTAGTTCAATTCTCATTACAATTGATAAGGATAACTGGGATAGGACCTCCAGTCTTCATACCTTGCCAAGAGTTTATGTTATTATTACTATTTTATTTTATTCTTTTTGTGTAACATACTGCTTCCTTACTTCCAAAACCCCCAATTTACAATCTTCATAACCAATAATAAGAACATACCTCCCTGCAATTCCTTGAGAAGACGACCCGAGGTTTGAATACTTCGGTTATCAATTTATTTAGGGGTTTATTACTTGTGACAACCAAAACGTTTGTACGAAGGAATTTTTGTCGGTTTAGAGACTATATCTACAACGCGACTGTTTTTATGACATTCTTTACTGGCAAAAATCTCTAACGTCAGTCGCCATCTCTGGCATATTATTTTGGTGAACCACTACAGACTCTTTTTCTTTTATTTTGGATATTTTTCTGTATTTTTCTCTTTATTTTTATTTTTATTTTCTGAGTATTTATACATTGCTACTGTTTATGTATTTTTACTCTATTTCTGCATTTTGCATTTTTAGTTCATATTTTAGCCACTTAGTTGTAATTCTAACTTATTAGTTATAGAAATTGTGGATTGATCAATATAGTTTACCCTTTTTAGCATAAGATAGCCTAGTTAAAATTGAAAAGAAAAAGGAAGTAAACTAGAGACTTTAACAGAATCAAAACAATCCACACCTTGTATATATAGCATTACATGTTAGTTAACAACACTTCATCAAGGAGAAGTACTAGAACTTTAAAGCCATTCAATATAAGTTTTACATTGAGAATAATGAGAATTTTTAACTAAACCTGCATGACATACATAAGTGATAAATGATTTTTGAGCTAGAGAACACGTAGCCTGTGAGTTTTTGAGCTTAATTGTATGGTTACATTTAAACCATAATTTTTATTCCTGTGTGTTCCGCCCTTCTTTTATATTCTGATGTTCTTTACCTTGTTTTAATCTATATGTCCAATTATAGAATATAGAATATAGAATATAGATACATACCAAAAGAGTGATTGAGGCCATTATTTGATTTTAGCTCACTTATCCCAAAAATAACCTACCTTTCACATCACCCTTGTTAGCCCCCTTGAGCCTTTAAATCCCTTTTTATTCTATTAGCCACACTACTAGCCTTAAGCAGAAAAACAAAATAAAATCTCAAGTTGAATCCTTGGTTAGCTTAAGATAGAAAATTATGAATAGTTTAAAATGTGGAAAACCTATTGGGAACATGGATGATAAAAACAAGAGGTAGAAAAATTGAAAAGAATAAAAATAACTCAAAATAAGAAATTTTGGGAAGCATGCTCATGAAAAATCAAAGTGATTAAATTATCATGTGCATTAAAAAAAATTTCAGTATTTAATAAAGGGGATACAAAAGAATTCTCCAAATGCAAAAATAAAAGCAATGCACATGGAATAAGAATAAAAGTTGAAACATGAGCATGTAACATCCAAAAGTGGGAAAAAATGGGAAAATAGGTAAAGAAGTTTTGTTTTACTCAGTATGTATGTTAGGTGAGATCTTAGTCTAATTAATGATTCATTTATTAGCTCACTTAGCCTTATACATATATCCTTACCTTTACCTTAGCCCCATTACAACCTTAATTAAAGACCTCATGATTTTTTGTATGACTGTATTCTATAATTGTTGATTGGTTAGATGAAGAATAAAGTTATAGAAAGGAAGAATAAAAAGAGGAAAAGAGTGATTAACCCAATAAACACTGAGTGACTAGAGAGTAAACACAAATCCAGCATTGCATGACATCCCATCACTTTAACCTTACTTTTTACCTTGGATTTAGCATGAGGACATGCTATTATTTAAGTGTGGGGAGGTTGATAAACCCATATTTTATGATGTATTTTGTGCCTAATTTGAGTGATTTATTCAATCCTCTATCCACTTATTCATATTAATTGCATGGTTTTACTTCTCCTTCCTTATTATGTGATGTATGTGAAAAACATGTTTCCTATGCTTTAAAATTAATTATTTTAATTACCTTTATTTCCATTCGATGCCGTGATCAGTTTGTTGAGTAGTTTCAGATCTTCTAAGGCAGGAATAACTCAAAGGATGGAAAGGGAACATACAAAAATAGAAGGAAAGCACAAAACGGAGTCCTTGAAGAAATTGGCATCCACGCGATCGCATGGACGACGCGATAGCGTGCCAAGCGCGAAGAAGCAGCGACGCGACCGCATGACTGACGCGACCGCATGGCAAGAAAAGCTCCGAATGACGCGACCGCGTGACCCACGTGGACGCGTGACAGAGGCCACGCACCAAAAATTGCAGAAAACGCTCCCAGCGATTTCTGAAGCCCTTTTTGGCCCAAATCCAAGTCCAGAAGGCATAGACCAGAGGTTATGAAGTGAGGGAATGCATCCATTCAGATGGAGCTCGCCAATTTTTACTTTCCATGAATTAGATTTAGTTTAGAGAGAGATTCTCTCTCTCTCTTTAGGATTAGGATTTAGATTTAGGATTTTTATTCACTTTCAGGATTATCTCTTTGATCAGGTTCAATATTCCTTTTTATTTACTTTTGCAAGCTACTTTGTGAATCCTTTCATGTTACGGATTACTCTTTTATTAATGTTATTTGAGGTATTTCAGTTTAATATTAATTTCTCTTATTCATGCTATTGTTACTTTTACTCTGAAGACATTTTTATTCCTAGTAGATTTATTTTTCTCCTTTTGGTCTTGGTTAAGGAATCAGTAACTCAGGAGTTATCCAATTCAACAGCATAATTGATAATTGTTATCTTCGTTAATTGAATTGAATTTCCGTAATCCCAATCTTTTCTTAGGAAATAAATAGGATTCGAAGATCAAACCAATTAATCCCCTGATCTTCCTTTATCTGAGTAAAGGTTAACAAAGTAGAATTAAGATTTAACTTTCATTGTTATTGATAAGGATAACTAAGATTGGACTTCCAATTTCTCATACCTTACCAAAAGTGTGTTTTTACAGTTATTTATTTATTTTACAGTCATTTACTTATTTTTAATTGCAATTCAAAATACTTGTTCCTTATCTTCAAAACCCCGATTTACAATCTTCATAACCAGTAATAAGAACATACTTCCCTGCAGTTCCTTGAGAAGACGACCCGAGGTTTGAATACTTCGGTTAACAATTTATTTAGGGGTTTGTTACTTGTGACAACCAAAACGTTTGCACGAAAGGGATTTTTGTTGGTTTAGAAACTATATCTACAACGCGACTATTTTTATGACATTCTTTACTGACAAGAATCTCGTTCGTCAAGCCTGTTAAAACTTTTAATCGTATTACTACTCAAAAATACTTTTTGATAGGTAACATACATCCACACATACAATACAACTTACAATACTCACAAAGAATACTTATAAATACTTATTATTAATTTACAAGCATCTCATATCAAAATCCTATCCCTCTTACAGAACTTGCAAAATTAAAGGCGGGGAAACATAAATACTAAAACAATCCAAATTATCGTCTAAACAGAAAAGAAAATAAGCTCTTCTAAATCTCGTCGTCCATAACCTGAAAAGAGAAAAGACCTATAGGGGAGTGAGAACATCGTCCTCAAAAGGGTTCTCAGTAGAGGGCTTTTTGAGAATTACTATAATAGGATACGTGAAAATAAAACCGTATAACCGCCTTATGCATACTTTCAAAACCCGATGATTTACCATTAAAAATCAGAAATCTTTTCTGAAAGAGGAAACTGTTATTTATTCAAAAATTCAAAAGCCTTTCAAAAGGTTTTTTCTAGACAGTATGAATGACCAACCTGCTCCAAGCATAGGTTCATTAAGTCTATGCTGAACCAGTTTAGTTTTTCATACTTTTCTAAGCCAAAAACACAAACCAAACACGGCCTTCAGCCCATCTTATAATCAGTCACGGCCCTAGGCCCAAACAATTCAATCCACAACTGATCCATAACAATCCAACAGAGTTTCAGTCACAAACACAAGTAGGAAAGCTCAAGCACAAACAAGCAGTTACATCAAGTAGAACAATTAACAGTTAAACACAATTAATCACATAGGCAAACCCTATACAATATGCACACCGAAACAATGTCACATAGATGCATATGATGAATGCCTGTCCTAGTGGCTGATGAGTCTCATATGTCGATTATAAAGCCAACCTGACAAGTCCTGGTAGCTAACCATTGGGCTGTCCCTCTGTCGTGCATCCCCAACTCGAGTTATTCCCAATCATAATCATAATCACACAACACCCACACTGGTGTTTATCCACGGGGGCCAGCTCATCCAGAACTTTCACAGTGTCCGGCCACACTTACGACATAGGGTCAGCAGAGTATCGAGTCTCAACCTGGAGCACGTGGTGGCTAGCCACTGCTTTTACCCAGGAAAACTCGTATCTCAGATAATTGGAAGTGCAACAATCACTTTATCAACTCAATAATCATCCATATTCATACTCAGCCATCCGGCTCATAACATATTCCACAATCAGCCATAATTCATTATCATATACAGCCATTCTGGCCCATAACATATTCCACAATCAGCCATAATTCATTATCATATACAGCCATTCCGGCTCATAACATATTCCATCATTCAATCCATAAACCACCTTTCTCAAATCACTTTTCTTTGAAATCAAATTTCAATTCATCTCAGTCTTAACTTCAAAAATTCACATTTCTTAAATCACTTCTAGCTTATAAGCCATCTTTCTCAAAAGAAATTCCCTCTTTCAAAACAAGCCACATTTTCACAACATCCTTCTAAAACTTCCAAACGATTCAACAACTAGGCCATTAAAAATCTCTTTTGAAAGATCCGAAAATCAGTCATCCTAAAACAAAATTTGGTAATAAAATTTTCTCAGCAGAGTCTCAAGACTTTAGGGAAGGACAACCTATCTCAATTTTTTAAAAAATTATTGAAACTCTTAAAATCATATATTCTTGATTTAAATAAATACAAGAAGAATTTATTATAAAACCAAATCACATAAAGTCACAAGTCCCAACCCAATCCAAAACCAATTCAGTTGAAATGGAGACAATCCATTTAAATCAAAAACCACTTTCAGGTTCCTTCTTAAAACCAGTTCTCTGACTTCTTCCAAAATGTCACAAACGCAGTTATTCAATTAAAAGTCCAATTTTCTTTAAAATCACCAAAAGCTCCTCTGAACGAAATCCTTAAGTTTAACTAAAAGCATAAGCCTTTTCTTTTATATTCAAAATCAATATTAGAACATAATACATTTCTTCAGTGATTCAAAATGGTAAAGTAATTCCTTTCTAAATAAATCAAACTCAAGACATATAGTTTTCTTAAATAAATTACACTACAAAACATAACTATTTTCTTAATAAATCAAATAATATAATTTCTCAAATCCAAGCCTTTCTAAATAACTTTTCAAACAAAGTCTAAGATTTTTATAGAAATTTCGGCAGCACCTCTCCTAAAACTTAGACTTTATCACCCTTTTTGGGTCCTAACCAACCATTCCACAATCCTTTTCAACGGTCCAAAATCCAAAATCAGTTCAAAGCAAGCTGAATCCAACATTTACCTCATTTTCATATCTCAAGGAAACTGTCTCAAGATCAAATCATTATCAACTGATTAAACTCATTTTCAAAACTTTAAAAAAACAATTCAGCAACAATCTATTTATCAAAACCAAACAATAATCCAATCAAACATATAATAGTATTCATCCAAAATAGCCCGACAATTCATAAGACTTGTACAATCACTAAACAGTATATTTCTCACGTCGATATCCATTTATAACAATTCCAAATTATAAAATTGAGATTTTAGAAAAGCCCCTACCTCGACAAATTGAAACCATAACCTAAACGCCTCAACCCGAATGGACGGCAACCAAAAACTCAGCTCCGCTTGCTCTCTCAAAAGCAGAAACAGCTTCAAACGCCACAAGCAAACTCGGATTCTAACTCCTAAAACCATTAACACTGCAAATACTTTATTACCCAGAACAGAACACTAACGCAAGGGTTTCGAAACAAAAATACTTATTGAACTAGAGAAACGAAACAGCGGCGGGCTTTGAACTAGTTTGGCAGCGGCCCCGGTAGCCAACTCAAGCGGCAGCAGCGACCGAACTCCGGCGATGGTGACTGAAACCCACATATAGAGATGATAAAGTTTTCGGAATCTTAAACGAATGAAAACCAAACTCAAAAACCCTTACCGGCAGAGTTTTCCGTCGACGGCAGCGAGGTTCTGGGCGGCAGAAGCGGCCAGAAGCTTCGGCGGTGGTTTCAGCGGTCACAGAACTGTTCCCAGCGGCCAGTGGTGCAACGGCCATGGCATCAACAGCAGCGGGACTCCAATGATGGCAGAAACAACCCTCTTTACAGCACCGCTTCACGCGCTTCTCTCTCATAAGTAGCAGCAACAACCGGCATCTTCAGTGACAATGGAAGCACGGCGGCAGCGCTCCCCCTCCGACGCGGCTTGACGGCAACACTGAGGCTCGACAATGGTGACACGGTGGTGGCGCTGGCTTCCCTCGGTGACGAATGCACGAACAGCAGCAGCGGCGCGAATTCTCCTCCTTCTTTGCATCTCTCTCTCTGTCCGATTTCTCTCTCTCCTCCTCTGGCGTGGGTGGCTAGCGCAACGGCATGATGGGCGGCGGTGAGGCGCAGCTGGCGGCAAGGCGTGATGGGTTCGGCGGATCGGTGGGGGTGGCAGTGGCTGGCGGCACTCTCTCTTCTCTCTTCCCCTGCGTGACAGCTTTCAAGGTGTGACACGACAGCGCGGCGGCAGTGATGCCCGCTGACGCCGTCGTCCCCTCCTTCCTCTTCTCCTTTTCTTCCCGGTTTCCCCTTCTCCATTCTCCTTCTCTTCCTTTGCTGGTGGCTGTGCATGTGTTTCAAGTTTGGGGGTGGGGAGTGTTTGCTGATGGGGTCGCGACTAAGAAGGAAAATTAGGGTTAGAGTTATGTGTGTTGAGTTTTGGGATTAGGATAAAATTAGGTACAAGGGTAATTTTGTAATTTTTAATAAAATAGGAATAATATAGCAATTGAAAACCAATTTTAATCCAACAAAATTATATTTAAAAGAAAGCACTATTTATTCATAAACTGACAAATTATTTTCAAATAATTACTCTAACTCGAGAATTAGAAATAATGTAATTAATTTTCTTCGTTCATAAAAATTAAAGTATTAAATTCTAAAATCTTAATTATTTAAATTAAATCATAAAATCTTTATTATTTTACCATTACTAAACTTTATAATTTAAATAATTGAGAATTATCCAATAATTATGAAATTAGATAAAAATCCAAATTTAATTATCAAAATTTGATTTAGTTAGCCTTAATAAAATAATTTCTGAAATTAAAATCTTTAATGAATAAATAAATTGAAATTGACTCATAATAAGACTTTTCAAAAATTTTGGGTGTTACATCCATCACACCAACAATGCACTAAAACACCTTTCTCACAATGAAGTAAAATGGTAACAAGTTTCGAATTTTATAGGCAGAAGACCCACCTCGCAGATTACGTGTTAGAATCTCATCCAATCAACAATTGACACGTGTACAACACACCCCATGTGTGTTGCTTGGATGCTCGCCATGTGTCCAACATGCAGGGTGCATGTTGCTCCTGATCTTGATACGCGTCCAGACCGTCCACCTTGCTTCCTGCGTGTTGACTCGGCACGTAACCTGGGTGTTGGACTTACTCTACCTACAACATCCACCTACCTGTGTATATACCAAAAATGGTCATTTCCAACAAAAATGCACATTTTTTCATATAAAAAAAAAATGAGCCACAAAAAATTATATATTATTTTTTTTATTGATTAGCTTCTTCTTTTTACTTTTTCTTTTTATTTAAAGATTTAGTTAATATGTGCTCTAAGAATAATAATAGATTTATCATTTGTAAAAAAATTCAAGTATTTTTATTTAATAAATATAAAAAAATATATATTAAAAATTTAATTTTTTATATTTTTAATAAAAAATTGTCTTAATCTGTAAAATTAACAGGAAAGCGATACGTGCAAAATTGATCTAATCGAATCATGAATACTCCTTTATCTTGCTCATTGTGTAAATTAAATACTAAATACACTCTAGAAATGTGTAATGCGATCTGAGTTTCATTTTTTCAACTTTCAAGATGGGTCTTAATTAATGCGATACGGAACGTAACATGTCTTACTACATATAGAAGTAATAAATTAGCAATATTATATAGGTCCAGCAACCGACAATCTCTGAAAAAATGAATAAAAACAAGTTTCCTTCGAACTTCGAACAGCCACCAGAATAAATAAATAAATAAATATATATATATCAATTATCACGTGATATATTTATAATAAATAAATTGTTATTAAAGATTGGCTCACAAATTAAAAATTGATATGTAAAATTATTGAATATAATGAAAAACATTTTAGGAATATGTGTAACATCTCAACTTTTTAAATCAGGTTTATTATTCAATAACTAACTAATTAATTTAAATAGTAATAATTTAAGATTTAAATTTAAAATAAATAATTAGAAAATAATACGTTTGAAAAACTAATCTATCTAATTTAAAACTCAAACATATGAAAGTATTAGTGGTAGTAAATTTTTAACCGACAATAAACAACTTTTTAAAATATAGTTATAATTAATTATATATTTATTAGATTTGAATGATATTTAGTTATATAAAAAGCTAAGAATACTAGCTCTATTCCTTAAGTTCAGTATAAAATCAAACTCAAATTAAATTAGGTAGATAAATCTATTACAAGTTCATAGTAGAAAATCGCACTCTTATCAGCCAGCCTGATATACTAACAGTATTTTTAGAATATCTCAAACTGTGGTTATCCGATTTACTTCATTTAAGATTCGTTTTAAAAAGTTGTTTATTGTCGGCTAGAAATTTACTACCACTAGTACTTTTATATGTTTTTTTGGTGACTTGTACTTTCATATGTTTGAATTTTAAATTAGATAGATTAGTTTTTCAAACGTATTATTTTCTAATTATTTATTTTAAATTTAAATCTTAAATCATTACTATTTCAATTAATTAGTTAGTTATTGGATAATGAGCTTTATAAACATAAAAATATAATTTTTATAAATAATAAAAAATATTAATAATTTAAATTAGACCAAATTCTTAAAATGAAACCTTTCAAATAATAGAAAAAATGGACGATTTCAAATAGAAGAGAAGATACACGGCTTCAAAATAACAAAAAAGATAGATGATTTTTTACTAACTAATTAATATGCGACTGAGCGTATCACGTAATTTGAAATTGCCTATTTAAAATCAACACATTATTTTTTCTTTGTTATTTTGAAACTGTCCATTTTTCTTATTATTTGAAACTGTCTATTTTCCTATTATTTGAAACGTTCCATTTTTAAGAGTTTTGTCTAATTTAAATTATTAATATTTTTTATTATTTTCAAAAATTATATTTTTATATTTACAAATATACATATCTCGTTTACACTGTAAATAACATAATTATAAATGTATCTTGTTTACACTATAAACGAGATAAGTGTATTTTTTCAAATTTTATATATCTCGTTTATAGGATAAATGAAATATATTCATATATTCATAATTATCTCGTTTACAGTGTAAACGAGATAAAATTGAGAGACATATTTTTATAATTATTTATTTCAATAAATACAATATTTATTTAATTTATTTAAATAAAAAATTCTATTTTTATTAACTACACAGCTTTTTTTATCTCTTTTTTCTCGTTCAATGTATTTATTATTTTTCTTTTTTTTTTCCTTCTATAACTTAGTTTTTTCTATTTTTAATGTAATTCACAAAAATATAATCTTAAAATGATTCTCATTATAATCAATCATTTCACATCTCAACTTTTAATTTATGAGTCAATTTTTAATTATCGTAGGACACTATTGCGTTGGTCACAAAAAAACTCTCCATTTAATTATCGTTTTTGAAAAAAAGTTAAAACACAGCATCACATGTATGTATAGTTATTTTCTACTTCTATTGTCGTATTGTGGTTGCTCTGCTGCTATTATTTGTGATATTGAAGGAGAAATGACATTACAATAGCATGCCGAAACAGTTTTCCACCCGGCACAACGGACAGAAAAAAATTCTCGCAAATTTTCATATTGTGGAATTGGCAGGGCATTAATACATGGCTTGCAATTTCAAAATTTGGAAGCACGAAAATGAAGCACCTTTACAAAGCTAGTAATTGCACGGCGCGGGTAGTAATTGCACGGCATCGACCAGCATAAAGTCTGGCTCAATAATTAAAGTGGTGTTGATGAATAGGACTTAATTATAAGGGGAAATTTGTAATGTACATAGATTAGGTACAACCATAAAAAGGCAGAAAATTTAAGAAAAAATCACATCAATGTTTTTTAGGTTCATTTTTTTAGATATGGAATAAGAATGGATGTAATCCTTTAATATTAGAAACTTCAGTGTTTTGCAAAAATATGGAAGCTGTAAAATTCGCAGAGAACGAATTGTCAAATCAGACATTTTTTAATTTATAAAGATAATATCCGTATTGTATTATTTTAATATTAAATTACAATACACAGTCTATATATTGTATTATTTTAATATTAAATTATAATACACAGATTACGTATTGTAAATACACAGATTGCGTATTGTCAGTACAATACGTATTCTGCGTATTGTGTTTGCACGTAATAGTACTCTCAGAACACTGTAAAAATTTATTTTTTGTAACATTAATGTAAAATTCTATTTATTCTTTAATATTAAAATAAAAAATTGTAAAACTTACATATGAGAGTTCATTTTTTCACATATAAAAAAATATTAGTGTTACACAATAAAATAAATATTTATTAAGTATTTATACTGCTATGGTATCAGTGTAAATCATAAGTTCTGTTTTTCTTTTTTACTTTTTTTTCGTTTTCAATAAACACAAAACACATGTTGCGTTTTGATGAAAAAAATTTAAAAATATAAAACTTGCACAACGTAGGTTATGTAAGACTCTGGATTTTTAGAAATTAAATAATAATTTCTTTTACGATTTATTATGTTTAGTATAATTTTAATATTTAGATTTTTAACCTTATTTTATAAATAAAAAAAATTTATTAGATTAACTCTAATTCTTGAATTAGAGTATTTATTTAAAAATAATTTGTAAGTTGATGAATAAATATTTTTTATAGATAATTATTATTGGATTAAATTTGGTTTTCAATTGCCATATTACCCTTAATTTTATTTAAAAAAGGGTTATGCTACGTGTACACAGCCAATAAAGTCAGCCACCAGTATAAAATACATACTTAAATACAAATATACATTGAAAATAAATTAAACTACACATGTATTTACATATAAATACATTGGTAGCTAAGTTTAATGGCTGATTTTGGTGTACAAATAGTATTTTCCTTTATAAAAATACCATTTTTCCCTTATTAAAACCCAAAACCTAACTATACACAAACACACTCCACCATTCTTCCCTTATCACAGCCACCACTCCTTCCCCAAAAACACACCCCCACAGAAGTGGAGAGGAAAGGGAGCCGAAGGGAGGAGTTGCCGCAACTGTCGCAATCATGTCGCCATTGTCGTCGCGGAGCTACTGGACTGTCATGGAGCTACTGCGTCTCGTCCAGCCGTCGCTGTTGACGTCAACCTAAGGAGGAGAGAAAGAGAGCTCGCGAGGGAGAGGAAAATGTTGCCATTGTCGTGGTCGCCGAGGGGGAGAACAACATGCGAGGAAGAGAGGGCTGCGGTCAGCCTCGTTGTCGTTCGTGCTTGGCTGTCGCCGCTGCCGCATCCTTCAACGGCGCTGTTGTACGCAAGTTGGGGGAGCTCATCCTCACCGTTCTACCACCGTCGAAGCTAGAGCTATCGTGTCGTCGTTGGGATCAGAACTGCGAAAGAGAGGAACCACGTCGAGCTGCTGGAGGCTGCGCCGCAGTGCTGCTAGCTGCCAAGAAGTCGCACTGACGTTGCCATTCCTCTGTCGCCACCGCTGCCGGAGTTTCTGGTCACTAGGTATAGCGCTGCTGTCGCTGGAACCACCGCTAGAGTTGCTGCTACTCGGTTTAGTCATTCTTCCTTTGTTATGGTAAGCATTTTTATTCCAGAACCTTTGAAAATAAATATTCTATTATGTTTGGTTAGAGATTCTGATGTTTTGGTAATATAGGGTCGAGTCTCGATTATTACCAGTCACAATTGAAGTTGTCGCTGCTGCGGTCCGAGAGAAAAAGGAGTTTTGTGTTGCGTAGTTAAGTCACGATCGAGGTAGAGGCTTTTTTCTGACATTCGTTTTTACTTTTAAGAATTGTTACAAGTCGATATTAATATGGAAAACATATTTTATGATTACGTGAGTCTTATGGATTAAACTGAACTATTTTGGATGGATATGAATATTTATCTGATTGATTTATTGAATTATTGAGAAGACTGGTTATTCTGATCTGTTGATTTAGTTTCTTGAGTTGGTCATTGTTGGACTAGTTTCTTGAAATTAGTTTCTGAATTATGATAGAATGATTATCGAGTGTTTGAACGTGTTTTGATAATTGCGGCTGAATTATTGTGATAGTGGTTTATTGAAATGGATTGATATTGGAAATTATTCGAATGGTTGAAAGATGTCTGGTTTGGATTGGTTGGAACCCTTGAAGGGTGGTAAAGTCTGAGTTTTAGGAGAGGTGCTACTGAAATTTTTATAAGCTTACACAAAAGTGAATAATAAGAATTAATTTAGTTTGTTTTGATTTTTATTAAAGAATTATATTTTGAGTTTAATTTGTTATGAAAAGAATTATGTTTTGAGTTCGTTTTATTACAAAAAAATTATGTTTGGGTTTGATTAAAGAGCCACATTTTGAGAAGTTTTCATGAATTCAAAGTATTTGAATTTGATTGGTAAAGAGAGATATTTTTCAGTCTTTGGAAAGTTAGTAAACTTGCGAATGAGTTTCATTTGATTACTTTTAATGAAAGAATTATGTTTTGAAAAGTATTTAGTGAATTTAAAATAAATGATTTTTTTTAGTCTTTTGAAAGAGATTTAAACTGGAAATGGTTTTGAAGTTGGTTTGGAGAATTTTGATTGAGTAAATATGAGTTACATGAAAAAGAACGGGTTTAGAGTGACGCTGTTTTGAGGGTTTCAAAAAACGTTATAAAAATTGGTTTTGGTTTTAAAAGGAAAATGATTTGAGGAAAAGTGATTATTGGCATACTGTGAACTAAATGTATATTGCTATTGAAGTAATTGGGCAAGTTGAGATTGAGAATTCTCTCTCTTGTTGCAATAGACAAGTTGAGGTTGAGGACTTCCTCATTTGTTGTGGTGGACAAGGTCAAGGTTGAGGATTCCCTCTCTTGTTGATCGAGATGTTGGATAGAAGGTTGAATATTCTCTTCGGTTCAAGCCCAAATCCAACTCATTTCTGGAGCTATTTGAGGCTAAAATCAAGAAGGAGAAGGGGGAGAGCAATTAGTGTAGCTTAGGACAATGTTTTAGGGTAGTTTTCTAGAGAGAGAAGTTCCATCTTCTCTCTAGAATTAGGGTATATTTAAGTTAAAACTCTCTTAGATTTAGGGTCTAATTCTTGTTTTGATTTACTTTTCCTTGCAATTTCTTGTTCTTGCCTCTTTGTTTTTTTACTTTCACTTGTTACCTTCTTTATTTTGTTGCCTTTATGTTTACGAGCTTTGTTAGTTTTGGTTTCCATCAATGAAATTTATGTTTTATGTTTCTTTAATGTTTAATT
This sequence comes from Arachis ipaensis, assembly GCF_000816755.2. Lineage (NCBI taxonomy): Eukaryota > Viridiplantae > Streptophyta > Magnoliopsida > Fabales > Fabaceae > Arachis > Arachis ipaensis. The sequence goes on along the minus strand of NC_029791.2, from coordinate 41,021,779 downwards.
GAGTTTCTATCGTTATTTTTTTGCTTTGGATAGTTGTAGAATTTATATTTCTTGCAATTTTATCTTGCTTTCCTTTTATGCCTTCCAAGTATTTGACAAAATGCTTAGCTTAGGTTTAGAGTAGATTTTGAGCATTCTTGGCTTGGAAAGAGAAATTAGGCAATCTTGAGTCATTAATACCCAACTTAGGTTGGTGATCTAGAGTTGTTAGTTAATATTGGTTCCATTGACTCTAATCTCTTGCTAATTCAATTTATAAGTTGATTAGGACTTATGGATCGAGATTAACTAGTCTTATTTGACTTTTCTCCGATGTTAGGGATGATGAAATAAGCTTAACTCTTGATAGTTATTGTATGATAATTAATGACTAGGATAGAAAGCCTTGATTCTCAATCTTTGCCATGAATGCCTCTTTATTAATTGTTAATTTTAGCTGTTTAATTTACTTTATTGTCATTTAAATTCTTGCCTTTTTATTTCTTGTTTTATCAACCCACCCCTGTGAAACTCATAATCAATAGTTGAGCATTCGATTATAATTCCTAGGGAGAATGACTCGGGAGTGATACTCTCGGTTTTTTTTATTGGGTTTGCATTCGTGACAACCAAATTAAACTTTGATGGAGGATTAATTGTCGGTTTAGAACTATACTTGCAACGAAGTGATTTCTCTTATTGAGAAAAAAATTCTAAGCTGACGGTTTCCTTCTATCAATAGCTTATGAAGTTTTTGCTGAATTCTTAGCTGTGATGTTTTTGTTTGGATATATTAGTTATAGTTTTTTCCTCTCCTTTGTTATTATTATATTTTTGTAAGAGGGACAGGAGTCATGATTGTGATTTTTGTGATGTTATAAGTTATTATATAAAGGACTCTGGTTATCATGTATATATATAAATATGAAGTGATGTGTTTGGTTGTGTATGTATGTACATACGTTTTCAAGAAAAAGAATTTCCAGTTTTAAAAAGAAAAGTTTACACGGATTCGAGTTAAAAGGCTCCTATTTTATTATTAAGTATATATGTAAGTTGTCGTAATACCCTCCTTATCAGAGTGGCGCAGCTGAAAGCGTGACATAGTAAGGGTGTTACAGGTTATGTTTTGCATTTTACCTTCTTTTTGTTATTTCAAACAACGCAAAATGCAGGTTGCGTTTTGTATTTTCAAAAAAAATTAAAAATAAAACCTTTAAAACGCAGGTGCATTTTGATAAAGCGTATGTTGCATTTCGTTTAAATAAAATATTTTAACCCGAAAGTCTTGCCTATAAATACCATTGGCATTCCATAACTCAATCGTGCTTGTGTTTTTTTCTCACAGTTAGTAGTGTCAAAAAAGTTTGGTGATGAGGCTGAGGCTATGGAAGGTATTACAAATTTGCAAGTGTATTATAACGGTGAGATCATATCAAACACAAGCGAGGGAGTGACATTTATTTGTGAATGTCTATTTTCTTTTGTTATTTCATGCATTATCAGTTTTGTAGAGTTACGAAATGGTCTATGTGAGAACATACAAAGTCACATTTTAAAGAGGGTGAGAAATATTTTATATAGGAATCCTGTACAAGTATTTGGTGGGCTAAGACAGTTTCAAATAATGTTGTACATTCAGTTTGAACAAAATTTGCGGCTGGACACGGTTAGCAAGGAGGCGAATATGGATGAATTTAGGGATATATATTGGGAAGAAGATAATAATGACAGTGAAGACAAATTTGAAGCCAACTACGAAGTCGATGACAAAAAACGACGACCAAGACAAGGCAGGAAATCCAACAGTGAAAAATGAAGTAGCTGCAGCTACCAACCAGCACTCCTTCGGTGTTCTATCCTTTATGCAAACTATGGATCTCGCAGCCATGCATTCTCTGGATTTTTCTGAGTATGCAAATATCAGTATGTTATGTTTATTTATTCAAATCAACATTATCGTTTCTTCATTTATCCTTAACCGACTAACGGAAGTTTGCATTTGATAGGTGAAGGCAAAGGTGTGGTAGAAGATGGTGAGTTTAGTATCGGTTCTAGGGAGTCGGTGATCTCTACAATCAGAAGCTACACTATCGCTAAAGGAGTTGATTATATTGTGTATGAGTTAAAGCCACAAATATTCTACACAAAATGCAAGAGGTATGGTACAGGATGCGATTGGCTTATCCGAGCTAGCTTGATTCAAAAGAAAGGTTGTTGGGAGATCAGGAGATACAATGGAAAAAACATGTGCACCATGGGGATGATTTCACAAGAGCATGCCAAGTTAGACTCAAACACGATTGCAGATGCTATTAGGCCGTTGATTGAGGTAAACCCATCGGTCAAGGTGAGATCTATTATTGAAGAAGTTCAATCCAAATTCAATTACATTGTAAGTTACCGCAAGGCTTGGTTGGAAAAGGAAAAGGCTGTTGCAAAAGCCTATATCTTGGTATCATGATGAGTGTGTTAAAGTTGGGTCGTTAAGGCATCTTGTCAATGGTGAATCATGGAAAGCATTTGACAGTCGACATGAAGATTTTGCAAAGGATCCTTGTATTGTGAGACTTGGCTTAGTAAGCAACAAATTTAATCTATTTCAAACTTTGAGCAGTATACACAGTACATGGTATGTTATTCTGATAGTGTATAATCTACCACCTTGAATGATCATGAAGCCTGATTATTTTATGCTCTCTTTACTCATTTTGGGACCATAATCACCGGAAAATGACATTGATATCTTTCTTCAACTGCTGATTGAAAAAAAAAAGAATTGTGGGATTCAGGTGTAGAAATATATGATTCTTCAAAAAAACAAAATATTCAACATGAGAGCATGTCTTTTATGGACAATTAATAAGTTCCCTACATATGCTATGTTATTTGCATGGAGTATAAAGAAAAAATTGGCTTGCACGTGTTATAATGATGAGACTTCTTCTATCTATTTGAAATATAGTCACATGGCTATTTATATGAATCATCGAAAGTTTTTACCCATGAATCATCCATGGAGGCATAACAAAAGATCTTTCAATAGGAGAACTGAACCTAGGTCTCCGCCGCAGTTGTTAGAGGGACCAACTATATTTGATATATTGCAAGAGGTAGATGATTCTTTTGGGAAGAAGCAAAGGAGATCAAAGAATCGCTTATCAAATTAGACAAAATGGTCAATATTTTTTTATTTACCATATTTGAAGTACAACATGTTCAGACACAACCTTGATATCATGCACATAGAGAAGAACATAGTTGATAGCATAATTAGAACTCTTTCGGATATTCCCGGGAAGACAAAAGATCATGCAGCTGCTTGTTTTGACCTTAAAGACATGGGTAATGGGAAAAACCTTTAGCCAAAGATACGAAGGATACAAAAAAAACTAAGTTAGCAAAGGCATTCTTCTTAATGACTCCATCAAAGAAAACAATCTTTTGAAGTGTGTTGAAAGAGGCAAAATTACCAAACGATGGCGCTTCTAATATCTCTTGTTTATGTAACAAACAGAAAAGAAGATTTCTGGTTACAAGACACATGATGCTCATTTCATGTCACATTACTTGTTACAAGTACCAATCAAGAGCATACTGATGCATGAGCATCTTAAGCACTTTTTTTGGCATTTCTTATAGAAAATTTATGACTTTTGCTTGGTAATTATATGATTTTCAAGGCTATTTTATTAGTACTTTGATTTTCTTGGTTTCATAATTCTTGTAGGGAGAAGTTAGAAATAGAGAAGCAAAAGCACAAGGAGGTACCAAGAATTGAAGACAAGTGCAGAGAGAATTCGTGGATACTGTCAACTGACCTCCTCACACTCCAATGAACATAACTTGAGCTATAGAGATTCAAATAATGTAGTTTTAGTGGCATTAGAAAATTAACTTCTAAAGCTTTCCAATGATATATAATAGTTTATACTTTCTCTCTAGCGTCATAGCGCTAAACGCCGCAACTTTGGTGTTTAGAGCCAAACTGCATCCAGCATCACCATCTTCTCGGGACTCCTAGCACTAAACGCCAGGAAACCAGCACTAAACTCCAGACGGGCAGCAAAGAGTGTAGAATTGCATCAAAAGTGGCGCCAAATGCCACCAAAGTGGCACTAGATGCCAGCAACGGCCCAATGCCCAAAAATCACGCTGATATAAAGGAAAAAAGGGCTCTCCGACTTTCGTCTTTCATTCTTCATTAGTTTTAGGTTTTACATTAGATTAGGATTTGAATTTTCTGCACTATGAGGATTTCAATTTTCTGCACTAAGAGCAACTAAACCTCTATTTTTAAGGGTAGGAGCTCTGTTTACTTTGATGGATTAATAATTATTTATTTTTCTACTCTTGATTAATGCATTGATTTATGTTTAAGAATTGGTTTCGTTCTTTTTCCTACGGATTAGTGTGTATTGGAAAATAACTCTAATCTAAATTGAATTCTTTCGAATCTTGAAAAAGTTACATCACAACCCCTTTCTCACAACTCCTTAATTGTCTGGATTTAAGGTGATACGTAACATATAATATAATTGCATCATTTTTGGTTTCTTAGGGTTTATGTGACTTATAAATTAGAATTTGAACTTAACCCTCTAATACAATTGATTGATCAAGGAATTGACAGTTAGCTGGATTAGAGAAGATCGCATTGCCAAGGAATATGAATTCAATCACTTTGAATTTACCATAAACTCAATCTTTGCATGACCAAGGTAGTTGACATTGAATATTAATCCGAATATTTAAACATCTCCAAAGCCTTAACTCTATTCTCATACCATTTTCTCAACCATTCACTGTTTGCTTTTCTTAATTCATTGTCTTTTAAGCTATTTGATATTCAAAATTCTCATTTTAACTTGTCTAACTAAAACAAATAATCAACCATTGCTTGCTTAGTCCATTAATTCTCGTGGGATCGACACTCACTAACCTGAGTTTATTACTTGGTACGACCCGGTGTATTTGTCGGTAAGTTATGGTTAGAAATTCCACACCACATACTTTCTGATCATGTTGTCATCGCTCTAGTTCAATTATGTTCATTTTTTTTGCTGGATATATTAGAAGGAAATTAACGTAGATGAGGTGGCTAACTTAGAAGCATAGATTTCTAAGACATTATGCCAATTGGAGAGAATTTTTTCTCGAAGGTTTTTTGACATAATGTGCACTTGGCTATTCATTTGGCAAATGAATTGAGATTAGGTGGTCCAGTTTAATGTACCATGTTGAATGGCATGTGCACATTAAAATCGTATGTTCATAATAAAAGTAGTCTAGAATAGTCCATTGCCAAAGGATATTTGGCCAATGACTAATGAGTGTATAAATTTTTGCTCAAGATATCTGCATGAGGATGTTCATACAAGATTCAATAGAATCCCTTGAAACAATGACGAGTGTATTTCAAATGTGGTGCAAACTCCCAGTTTGTTTTCAAGGCCATGCATACATCCTAAACAATTGTGATAAGATCGAAGTCTACATGAGGTATTTTGTTTGATTCATTATTATTTGTTAGTTTGCAATCATAAAATTGTACCTTACTAACAAATAAGAATATTTGATCTCTTCAGAGAACATGAAGGTGCAGTTAATGATAACAATCAACAAAGACCGAAGTGGGAGAAAGCCAAAGACCATAGCAACAGTTCTCAAAATGGTTTAAAATTTGTGCTATGAAAAAAGATGTGCCTAGTTGGGCAAAAAGGTTGGCTAGGAGTCTAAATAAAGCTGTGAAAATATTTTCAAGTTATGTTATCAATTAGTATAGGTTCCATACAAGGCATCATGATGCAAGATATAAAACCCAAAATAGTAGTGTCACATTAGAGGCATTGACGCCTAGTTTTGATCTAGTGTAAAAGATAAAAACTCAATTGAAGCAAAAGTATCCTACTATAGTAAAATAGTTAATATGTTTGAGTTAGATTATCATGGCTAATTTAAGGTAGTCTTATTTAAGTGTGAGTGGTTTACAGTAGCAAAAGATAACTTTGGTCTCTCATATATGTATTTCAGTTAAAAACACGACCAAGAAAAATCATTTGTGCTAGCATATTAGGTAAACCAATGCTTTTATATGCAAGACTCATATATGAGTGACAAACACTATATTATGAAAATAATTCTAAGAAATTTATTTAGGATAAGTGATGACCTTAGTATGATTCCCCATAATATATGCAAGGGAGCCATGTGAACCTGAAATGATTCCAAGTCTTCCAAATGATAATGGCGAAGTTAATCTGGTGAGGAATGATCTACAAGCAAACATTATAGATATGGGTCCAAACATGCTTGCCAAACAATGTTGTGAGAAAGACGAGGAAAGCGAATATGAGTATGTGGAGGATGTTAATTCAGCATCTTGACATGTGTTCATGTAGTATTTTTTTGGTAGAATCCTAAATGACTCACTTTTTTATTATTTTGCTTATTTTATTTAATTACTTGCTTTTGCTGATTATGTTCATTTAATTATTAAAATAATATTTTTTTATTTATTTCATTTGTGTATGCAGAATGAAAAAAAAGGGAGATCACTAAAAGAAAAAAGATAATTACTTTAGAAAAAAATAATTTCTTTGAGATTACATAAGTGAAGTCAAGTGCTAAATTGCTATAATAATATAAGATTAAGAGAGAAAAGTTCATGATTGAAAATAAGAAGGCTAGCTTGCAAGCTCAAGGCGTAAAAGATCGAATTAGAAAATAACCCATCACAATAATGGAAGATGCATTTGAAGAGAAAACTAGAACTTTAAAGAAGAAAAAGAAGATCTAATCAGTATCACTTTTTCAAGAATATAATAATGGGAATAATTCAAATGCTATAGCTGAAAAGACTACCCAAAGTGGTAATAGGGAAATGTTTCAAACTGAAAAGAACTCCAAAATTGAGAATCAAAGGACTAGTGAAGTTGATACAATGGATCAAAATTATATAAGTTCTAATGATGAGGGAGAAGATAAAAGCGAGTTGAGCACAAAATCAAATAAATGAATGAGTCTTGAGATGTATTTTAAGGTACATGGGATAAATTTAGAAGATAAAGAAGATGAGGAAGATGAGGAATATGAGCATGATGATGCTGCAAATATTGAGGATAGTGGAGGACAAACTAGTAATGAATGTACTTTTTATTTTTACGTTATTATCTAATTATAGATTATATTATTTTTCAATTGGTTTGACTTAAAATTCTATTATTTTGATTGGACTTAGGCACCATAAAGAAGAAAACTCGTGGCAAGACCACATGTAAAAAGCTTCATACCATTGATTTTAATGATCGACGGGAGGTAGAGTTTTTACAAGGGTAGCCTATAGGTCCAACCAAGGAGGTCTGATAAACCCCATTTGTAGGGTTTATCTTGTGTTGAATTTAGAGCATTTTGATAACCTTTCCCCACATTTATTCAATGAAATAGCATGGTTTTATAACTTCTCCTTTAATCGTGCTTAAGAGTGAAAACATACTTTTTAGGTCTTAAAATAGCTAAATTTAATTCACCTTGATTCTATTAGATGCCTTGATATGTTTGTTAAGTGATTTCAGATTTAGGAGGCAAGGATTGGATCAAGGGAATGAAGGAAAAGCATGTAAAAATGGAGAACTCATGAAGAAATGAAGGAATTGCAAAAGCTGTCAAACCCGACCTCTTTGCACTTAATCGACCATAACTTGAACTACAGAGGTCCAAATGATGCGGTTCCAGTTGCGTTGGAAAGCTAACATCTGAGGATTCGAAATGATATAAGATTTTCCATAGTTGCACTGCGGATAGGGGCACGCACGGGCACAGTACGCGTACACGCCGATGGTTGCACACAATTCATTTAATGCAACTCGTGGCCAGCGAATTCTAAGGCATTTTGGGCCCAATCCAACTTATTTCTGATGCTATTTAACCAAAATATTGAAGAGGAATGAGACACCTAGTTAGTTAGTGAGTTTTATTTTAGTTTTATCATGCTTTAGTTAGTTTCTAGAGAGAGAAGCTCTCTCTTCTCTCTAGAATTAGGAGTAGGTTAGATCTAGATTAGGAAATTCTTAGATCTAGGTTAATTTCATGCTTTGATTTACTTTCCCTTTTATAATTCTTCTTCTTCTACATCTCTTCTCTCTAGTTTAGCATTTAATTCTTGTAATTCTCTACTTTTATATTGATGCACTTTTGTTCTTTCCTTTTCCTTTTAATACAATTTATAATTCATGTTTCTTTATTGTTGATTTGCTTTGTTGTTATTTAATTTCTTGCAATTGAGTAGTGTAGATTTACTTTCTTTACAATTTTACTATGCTTTCTTTCTATGCCTTCCAAGTATTTGATAAAATGCTTGGTTGGATTTTAGAGTAGAATTTTATACTCTTGGCTTGGGAAGGTAACTTAAGAACTCTTGAGTTACTAATGTCCAAGTGATTGACGATTGGGAGCCATTAACGCTAGATCTCACTAATTGATTTGGTGGAGAACTAGGACTTATGGACTTGGATTGATATAGCACACTTGACTTTCCTCTACTATTAGTTAGGGGATGACTTAATGGGATTGATCCTTGCCAATTCTCATGTTGTGGTTAGTAATAAGGATAGAGATCCTTGACCACCAAACCTTGCCAAGACCTTTTTGTTAGTTTATTTTCTCTCAAAAACCCCAAAACATACTCCATAACCAATAACAAGACACTTTATTGCAATTTCTAGGAAGAACGACCCGAGGTTCCAATACTTCGATTTATAAATTTAGGGGTTTGTACTAGTGACAAACAAATTTTTGTATGAAAGGATTATTGTTGGTTTAGAAACTATACTTTACAACAAGATTTCATTAGTGAATTTCTAAACCGTCAAAAGTCCTCTTCATCAAAAATGGCGCCGTTGCTGGGATCGAACCTAGGTCACCCGCGTGACAGGTGGGAATACTCACCACGTCATATTTGAACTAGGCCAACTTTTGAGCACAACAGTTAGAAACCTCATTTTATGACTTTGCTATATACTAGTTGATATCATGTTCCTGATAAACTCAAAGAGGACATGTGAAAGTATGCCAACATATGTAAATATGGTATTATGGACATTTTTTTATTTATTTGTTACTTTGTTTGTGCTAACCTTTGACACTCTAATGTATTGTGTTTCATAGAAAAATTTCATTCTTCCAATAAGCTCAAAACCGTGGGTAATGCAAGGATTTTTTCATCCATGAAAAAAATACAAGGGCTAAATTAAAAAGGAACATTTTTTGAAGTACAACACAAAGAAACAAATGACAAAGATCCGACCATTAGAGATTTCTGAGATTCAATTTCGCAAACTAATTCGGTATTGGAGTCTTGCAACTATCAAAGTAATGTTATCTGTCTTCTATTTCTTCCTATGTACCATCAAGCCATACTATTATTATTATTATTATTATTAGTTTAGTCCTTGGTTCTTTATGTGATTAGACTTGGTGTTTCAAAAAAAGTTGATGTGATTTTGAAAGAAAACGAAATATGTTTGCTGAAAATTATAATATCTCTTCTTCATGTTTATATTCAGGCTATGTCTACTAAAAATACTGAAAATAGGTCAAAGCAAACATGTCTTCACCGAATGGGATCCACAAACTTTAGAATAGTGCACAAGCAATTGGTAATATAACTTATTTTTTTGTGATTTCTCCTTTGTATTCATGATGTAGTTGCTAGTTAGTATGCTTCATGTAAGCTTTTATTTTCATACTCTAGTGTGACTCTAAAGAGAACAATGAAGAACCATCAAGGGCTGAAGTGTTCACAGTAACTCGCACACGTAAAAAACAAAAAGAAATTGATCCTAAAACACAAACAACAATTGTGAGTTGTTTGTATTGTATTTGAATTTGTACAATATAGATTCTAAATAGATTTATATTTATGTTAAGTTATTGTGACTTTGTGTTTCTATTATTTATCACTTTTGATAGATTGAACTTCAAAACTGTATAGAGGCAGGAGAAAATCATGAGGATGTATTTGTAGCAGTGCTAGAAAAGGACCAACCAGGTCGAGTTCATTGTTATGGAGCTTTGATTACAAAAAACTCTCTTAAAAAAGATGAGGAGATTTGCCAAGCCATAGTTGAATACACTGACAATGTCTTATCATTAGAGAAGAAAATGGATGTCGTATGTGGTCTATTAAAGGTGATGCTGCACCAAATCAATGCTAGAATGAGTGATGAAGAGGTAGCAGCCTTAGTGCAAGCTAGCCAACATTCTCCTTTGGATACTTCAAGTAGTAGATCAAAAAATGCTCTCCATTCTTTCGAATCAACTCACGTTCTAGCCAACAATGATGTAAGTAACTATCTTTTTCATATTATTGTCATAGAGAGATACTGGTGAAAAAAAAAAGGAGAAAAAGGTGGTCATTGCCTTATTGCCCTAGATTATAGAATTCTATTTTCTATTGGTTGAATTTTCTGTTTGTAGTTCATGCAATTGTTGCTGGCTGAATATGCATTGTTGATTGTTGAATTTTCTGTTTGTGTAATGTTGATTGTTCTTTATTTTTCTTGCAAATAATAAAGTTGACTAAACCTACCTATTAGGGCATTAAAAATTCAAGAGAGTGGAGAAAAATGTGCAACTATTTTTGTTACTTGATTTTATTAGAAATCAGTTAGTTGTTAGTCCGTGATGTCTATGCATTGTGTGGTGAAATTTGTATTAGTAGTTAGTGTATAAATAAGACTTTAGCTTATAGTTTTAGTTAGCTAGTTAGTTTTACAAAGTATATGCTTCTCTTAGTTAAGCTCAAAGTGTCATCTTAGCTCTTCTCTGTAATAATTCTATTTTGGTAATCACACAATAACAGTTTTCTTGCAATTCAAGCAATCACTGTTTTTCACTCCCCTTTACTTTAGCTTTGATGATCTGACTGTTGTGTATTTTTCAAATAATAAAGTTATTTAGGTTGCATTAAAAATAGTGATAAAATATAAGATGCACAATGGAGCTCACAATGGAGCAGGGTAGTGGTGAAAATAATGGAGCTCACAATGGCTAAAACACTAATCATGAAGTTTGATATTTAATGAAGTATGTAAAGGAAGTAGACATGTGATAGTTGTTAGAATTGTAATCATGGGTAGTTTTTATCATGACTTTGATTTTTGGTATTTTGTTAGAATGTTATCATGTAAAGAAAGTCTATTTTTTTGTGACAAGTTTTATGTAGGTTGGATTGGTTGATTTAAAATTATGTGTAATTTTTTCTGTCATTGTTTGAATTATTCTTTCAAAATATGATTTCAAATTATATATGAATTTTTCAAGTTTTTATCACGAAGATTAAAAAAAAGTGTAACCATAGATTTTCTGAGCTAACTTGTAGCCACGCTTAAAATGAGTGGCCATATTATACTGTAGTCATCAACGATCACGCTTAAATAAGTTGGCCATAACTAAAAACATTGGCACAGTTCAAAAGCGTAGCCATACCTTCATCTATTGGCACACTTATGAATCGTTACCATAACCAACATGTGGTAAGAAAGTGTGGCTGTATATCCACCAGACAGCACGCTTAGAAAATGTGGCTATATGGTTATATATACAGCCACGCTTTTAAAGCAAGGCAATAGGTAACATCGTGGCAACAAAGTGAGCGTTCCATAGCTAAATAAAAGCGTGCCAATAGAGTAACGGGCACACTCGCGTATGTGACCCTGCAAAAGCGTGGTCATAGCTAAAAAGGCATGGCCAAAAATTGTGGCTACGCTTTTTCCCCCCCCCTTTTGACACGCTTTAAAAGTGTGGCAAAATACAGATTTTCTTGTAGTGACTACAGGGTGAGTCTTTTGAAAATGCACATAAATCGCTATAAGTTATCATGGTTTATGTAAAGAACGAAACAAAGCACAAACCGCTACATCCTATAGCGGTTTATGAACAGAATGGATCAAAGCATAAACTGCTATAAAGTGTAACAGTTTATGAACAAGCAGAATCAACTAGTAAATCGCGATAGGGACTCGAGGTTTATGCACAAAAGCTAATCTTTTATTGGGTGTAGCGATTTATGAATAGAAATTGTTCTATAAATACTAGTTGAAAGTGATTGTGATGTGAAATAGCCAAATACAATGTCTGGTGAGGATAGTTTTCACATCACAATCACCTTCAACTGGTATTTATAGAGCAATTTTCATTCATAAATCGCTATTAGATTTTGTGCATAAACCTCGAGTCCCTGTCGTGGTTTACTAATTGAGTTTGCTTATTCATAAATCGCTATATTTTATAGCGGTTTATGCTTTGATTCGTTCTGTTCATAAATTGCTACATGATTTATGCTTTGTTTTGTTTTCACATAAACTGCAATAGCCTTAACAATTTTTATGTGCATTTCCAAAAAAATTTACACTCAGTAGTAATTTATATAGAATAAAAATAGAATTCAATTGTTACCATTTTTTCATTTATTGTATTTGGGTATTATTAGTTTGTGCTTTATTGAACTTTGTACATTACTTTTTTTATGACGACAACTAATTAATAGATTAAGGGGAAAACGGGGAGCAGATAGTGCAACAATAATTCAATGAAATGTCATATTCTAGCAGTGAATATCGTTCCCGTAGAAGCAAAACTCTTTAATTGATGGTTTTCTGGTGGTTTTTGTATTACTCTCATTATATATCATGTCAATCATTTTGACTCGTTTAAAGGACACAACAACATCTTGAATAAATAGACAAAAATATACATAAAAGTTTAGAATAGATAATAATACACACCAAAAATTATAACAGCCTCGCTAGGTAGATAACATAAAATTTGAAAAACGTGAACAATTGACTAATTTCTTGGCCCATCGAAGATAAAAAAATCCACCCCAATTAAGTAACAAAAAACTCTTTTACTTTACCATTTTAAATTTTTAACCATCCGCCGATGCTGTCTCTCCTGAAAACTTAGCTCGCCACTGGATTTGCAACAAGAACAACCATCCCTTTTTATGTAAAATGAACATCTATCTCTCTTTTATGTAAAATAAAATATAATAATAGATTTGCAACAAGAACAACCATTCCTTTTGTATGTAAAATAAAATATAATAATAGATTTGCAACAAGAACAACCATCCTTTTTGCATATAAAATGAACATCCACATGAAAATAAAACCTCCAATAAATACCTTGTAAAAAATTTGCGCTTCCACAATATTGCTATCTGAATGAGTATAATGATTACTGATGTAGGAAGATAGGGCTGTAGAACCTTCTTCACCGATTGAGAAATCCATTAACGGAACAAAAACTAACATATACGAACCTAAACACGTTAATGAGGGTGTCCGGTGAAACAACGATGGCGATGAGCAGAATTGCTCTTCATGGCTATGTCTGCATGGGCTGTGGAGGGACAACAGTGCGCAATTAGTCTGCAGCGGTATCAGCGTGGAGGTGTTGGAAGTTTATTATAATTTAAACTTCTGTTGTGGCCTAATTGTAATTATCTATAAACTATTAATGATTTAATCTCATCCGTTAATTCTAATGTTTGATGGACGCATTAGATTTAAAGATAATAATACATAAAAGGTGGTCCTCTCTCTACCTCAAGACACACGACGTTTTACAGTTTCCACTCACTGAAAATACCGTGAAACTGCCATCTTGATGAACGTCTGAAGGAAAGGAAAGGGAGAGAAACCAGTGTTGAAGATCAACTCTACTGTAACCAAAACTCTGCAAAATCAGTCTTAAAGTTCAACTCTATCGTAATCAAGACTTGTTATGGCAACCAATCCAAGTATGAAAATCACAACTTTTAAGATCCTAATTAATGCTTCCGCTAAAATAAGTTTACATGTGGTATCAGAGCATGTGTTTTGAAAGTATGTGATTTTCTCTAATCTAATTATGATATCCACGGTGTTTCATGTTTCTGATTAATTATTTATAATTAGATTTTAATTAAGTGGATTTCAAATTTCATGCCATCAAAACTGCATATTTGTAGTTGTATATGTTCTATATGTTTTCTTCTGAATATTTTAATTTGATCATAAATTATACTCATGTATGAATTTAATCTTGAGTTTAAGTTTAGTATTGATGACAATTATGAAATTATTTTGAGTACGTAATGTACTCTAATTTTATGAAAAGTCTATAAATATTTTATTTATAGTATTAAATTTATTTAGATTATTTACTGCTTGTGTACACCAAAGTGACCAAGTTATAATGTAAAATGCCAGTATATTTCATAATGTGTTAATTAATTTTAGAATTAGATTTACCCAAAGGAAATCTCTTCTATTATTAATAGACTTGAACGAGAAAAAAAATTATTATTCTTGGGTTAGATATATGTATTGTCCAAAGATGGTATATGTATTTGGCAGAGAATTTTAATCTTCAAATATGATAAATATGGCATTTATTTGTATGTTAATATGTTCGTATATTATAGAATTTTACCCAAAGGTGAACTGTAATATGCTTGTTATGTTCTGTAATCTGAATAGATGATAAAATTAAAATTAATATGAGTATTGTATAATTAAATGACAGGTATTTCAATTCATTCGCAAGCTTCATCTGTTACCATGTTTAATGGCTTAAACTTTTCTGAATGGAGTGAACAAGTGAAGTTCCATTTAGGTCTTTTGGATCTTGACTTGTCACTTTTAGAAGAGAAACCCATTGTCACTGATGACAATGATGAGGATGAAAAGTATGCACTTAAGACATGGGAACGTTCTAACAGATTAAGCCTTATGTTTATGCGAATGACTACTGCAAGCAATATTAAGACTACCCTTCCACAAACAGAAAGTGCTAAAGAATATCTTGCGTTTGTGGAAGACCGCTTCCGTTCTGCTGATAAGTCACTCGCTAGTACATTGATGTCACAGCTCACGGCCATGAAGTTTGATGGGTCTAAGAGCATGCAAGAGCATACTATTGAGATGACCAATATTGCTGCAAAATTAAAGTCACTGGGTATGACAGTTGATGACTCCTTTATGATGCAATTCATTCTGAACTCATTACCTTCTGAGTATGGAGCTTTTCAAACTAATTATAATGTCATGAAGGAAAAATGAGACGTTAATGAATTGATTGGAAAGCTCATACAGGAAGAAAATAGACTTAAGAATTGTGGTGGTCATTCTGTCAACTTGGTTCAAGGAGCTGGCAAATCAGAAAAGAAATTAAAGACAAAGCCCAAGAATTTTAAGAAGAAAGGACATGCCAATGCAAAATAGTGTCATTTCTGTAAGAAGGAAGGACATTTCCAAAAATATTGTCTTAAACGTAAGGCATGGTTCGAAAAGAAAGGTATATTTGAAACATATGTATGTACTTATGAATCAAATTTAATTGATATTCCTCATAATTCTTGGTGGCTTGATTCTGGTGCTACAACTCATGTATCTAATGTAATGCAGGGATTTCTTACGATCCAAACCACAAGCCAAAGTAAGATGTTCCTCTACATGGAAAACCATGTGAAAGCACCAATTGAAGGAATAGGAACTTATCGTTTGGTGTTGGATACAAGCTTTCATTTAGATTTACCTAAGACTCTTTATGTACCTTCAATGTCTAGGAATTTAATTTCTATTTCAAAGTTGGACAATTGTGGTTTTTCTTTTAATGGTGGACACAGTTGATGTTATTGAGATTTATATTAAAGAAGTTGAAAGGCAGTTAGACAAAAAGGTAAAAGTTGTTAGGTCAGATAGAGGTGGTGAATATTATGGAAAACATAATGAAACAGGACAATGTCCTGGTCCATTTGCAAAACTTCTAGAAAGACATGGCATATGTGCACAATACACAATGCCATACACACCTCAACAAAATGGTGTGGCAGAAAGGCCTAATCGAACATTAATGGATATGGTTAGAAGTATGATGAGCAATTCTTCTTTACCCAAATTCTTGTGGATGTATGCATTAAAGACTGCCATGTATTTGCTAAATAGAATTCCTAGTAAAGTTGTTCCAAAGACTCCTTTTGAGTTATGGACTAATAGGAAACCTAGTTTACGACATTTACATGTTTGGGGTTGCCCAGCAGAAGCAAGAATATTTAATCCACAAGAAAAGAAATTAGATTCTCGAACAGTGAGTGGCTATTTTATTGGCTATCCGGAGAAGTCTAAAGGGTATATTTTTTATTG
The DNA here is from genome assembly GCF_000816755.2 of Arachis ipaensis. Lineage (NCBI taxonomy): Eukaryota > Viridiplantae > Streptophyta > Magnoliopsida > Fabales > Fabaceae > Arachis > Arachis ipaensis. The sequence continues at coordinate 41,005,610 of NC_029791.2, read as the reverse complement.
TCCAAACCATAGTCCAAGAATTGTAGAAACTGGTAATGCAAAATTCTTTAAAAATGGTGAAGTTAGTGGGAGTGAAAATCATCAAAATATAGAAATAAAGGAAACTAAAGTTAATGTTCCTATACATATTAGTGTTCCTTTATCCACACCTACTCAAAGAGTTGTTCCAACTATTGTTGAACACATTAATAGTGATGAACAAGATTTAAATGATAATGCTCCCAATGAAGAAACTAACTCACAAATATCAGAAAGAAATGAGTCTCAAGAAATACCATTGAGGAGATCTCAAAGGAAAGAAAGTCAGCTATTCCAAGCTATTATGAGACTTATTTACAAGAAGAAGATATTGGAATATCAAAAGATTCAGTTTCATTTACACAAGCCATAAATAGTGATGATTTAGAAAAATGGATTGATGCCATGAAAGAAGAGTTAAAGTCCATGGAAGATAACAAAGTTTGGGATATTGTTGCATTGCCAGAAGGTGCTAAATGTATTGGTTGTAAATGGGTCTTTAAAGTTAAGCGAGACTCAAAAGGCAATGTTGAACGATATAAAGCTAGACTTGTTGCTAAGGGATTTACTCAAAAGAATGGTGTTGATTATAAAGAAACATTTTCACCTGTTTCTAAGAAAGATTCATTGCGTATCATTATGGCACTTGTGGCTCATTATGATTTAGAGTTACATCAAATGGATGTAAAAACTGCCTTTTTGAATGGTAATCTTGATGAATAAGTTTATATGGATCAACCTGAAGGTTTTCCAACTGAAGGAAAAGGTCGTATGGTGTGTAAACTTAAGAAATCAATATATGGACTAAAACAAGCCTCACGACAATGGTATATTAAGTTTAATAATACTATTCTTTCTTTCGGTTTTGAAGAAAATGTTGTTGATGTATGCATATACCGAAAGGTCATTGGGAGTAAGTTTATTTTTCTAGTCTTATATGTTGATAATATTTTGCTTACAACAAATAATTTGGGAATGTTGCGTGAGACTAAAGAATACCTTTCTAGAAACTTTAAAATGAAAGATATGGGAGAGGCATCCTATGTGATAGGAATTGAAATTTTTCGTCATAAATCACAAGGATTGTTAGGATTGTCTCAGAAGGCCTATATAAATAAAGTTCTAGAGAGGTTCAACATAGAAAAGTGTTCCGCAGGAATTGCACCAATTCAAAAAGGGGACAAATTTAGTCTTATGCAATGCCCAAAAAATGACATAGAACGGAAGCGAATGGAAGGAATTCCATATAGTTTTGTAGTGGGAAGTCTTATGTATGTGCAAACTTGCACAAGACCGGACATTAGCTTTGCAGTAGGAATGCTTGGAAGGTATCAAAGTAATCCTGGAATGGATCATTGGAAAGCTGCAAAGAAGGTTTTAAGATATCTTCAAGGTACAAAGGATTATATGCTCATGTACAAAAGGTCTAGCCAATTAGAAGTAATTGGTTATTCAGATTCAGATTTTGGTGGATATGCTGACACAAAAAAGTCTACATTTGGCTACTTATTCTTATTTGGAGAAGCTGCCATATCATGGAAAAGCTCCAAGCAAAGCATTGTGACAACATCTACTATGGAGGCAGAGTTTGTAGCATGTTTTGAAGCTACAAATCAAGCTTTATGGCTGCGAAATTTTATTTCAGGACTTGGCATTGTTGACTCAATTGCTAGGCCATTGAAAATTTATTGTGATAATTCTGCAGCAGTATTTTTCTCAAAAAATGATAGATATTCTAAAGGTGCCAAGCATATGGAAATAAAGTACTTTGGCGTTAAGGAGGAAGTTCAGAAACAAAGAGTGTCCATAGAACATGTTAGAACAGAACTTATGATTGCTGATCCATTGACTAAAGGATTGCAACCAAAGACATTTAAGGAACATGTACATAGAATGGGTCTTGGTTCTTCTGAATGATGCTAACACTCTGAGCTCACTATGTTTATTTATGTGTTTTCTGAACATTGATAGTTTGTTGTTTCTAGTTAAAGTAATATTATTGTACGAGTTATAACATAATGATCTAGAAACTTTATGGGACCGATATAAAATTGTGTTATTTATGTAGCTTGTGTAGTAAGATGTTAGTGGTTGTAGTATATGGAAAGAAATGTGTTTCATATTAAATGCATGACTGCCATAACTCACACAAAGTATTTTACCATATTAAAGCAATTATGTAATGTGTGAGAATATGATTACACTTAGGCCAAGTGGGAGAATGTTGGAAGTTTATTATAATTTAAACTTCTGTTGTGGCCTAATTGTAATTATCTATAAACTATTAATGATTTAATCTCATCCGTTAATTCTAATGTTTGATGGACGCATTAGATTTAAAGATAATAATACATAAAAGGTGGTCCTCTCTCTGCCTCAAGACACACGACGTTTTACAGTTTCCACTCACTGAAAATACCGTGAAACTGCCATCCTGATGAACGTCTGAAGGAAAGGAAAGGGAGAGAAACCAGTGTTGAAGATCAACTCTACTGTAACCAAAACTCTGCAAAATCAGTCTTAAAGTTCAACTCTATCGTAATCAGGACTTGTTATGGCAACCAATCCAGGTATGAAAATCACAACTTTTAAGATCCTAATTAATGCTTCCGCTAAAATAAGTTTACAGGAGGTGCAGTGGCGTCGACACAAGCTGGGGGGGACAGCGGTGCAGGGTGAGGTTGCGGCAGCGTGCTCCTGACTTAATTCCTTGAGCCAAGAAGACCTCTTGATTTTGTTCTTAATTTTGCCACATGATGGAAGAGGTAAAAACTATGATGCACGGACACTGACACGGACACGGGACACGACACAACACGGGACACGCCGACATGCGAATTTTAAAATCTTATAAGACACAGGGACACGCATCTACTTAATATACTAAAACTGGATTTTTCCCCAACTAATGAAAATGAGGTGCCGATTCCTCATGAATCCATTTTTCCGCTAACATGAATGCACTATTTTCTCTTCTAAGTTTATTTTATAAAAATATCTTTATTATAATTATACTATAATTAGCATTTAAGTAATAATGCATAATTATACTAATTTAGAAAAATATCTTTATTTTTAGAAAGTACTATTCTCATGTAATGAAAGCACTATTCTCTCTTTTAAAATTATTTTTAGAAAAATATCTTTATTATAATTATATTACAATTAGTATTTAATGAATAATGCATGATCTCTTCTAAATTTATTTTAAAAAATATCTTTATTAGAATTATATTACAATTAGCATTTAATGAATAATGCATAATTATACTAATTTAAAAAAATATCCTAATTATAATTATATAAAAAATTAAACATAAATTTATAATTTTAATAATTACCATAAATATGATACTAACATTCATAGTGATAAATTGATATTGCAATAATTAATTTTTATAATTATTTTTGTACTACTAAAGGCTATATATAGTGTTTCTTTGTGGTTAGTGAGTCTAAATTTAAGAATCAAAGCAATCTTCTTTTTCTAATCTGTTATTCTTCTTTGATTGGGCAATTGTTTCTAAGGAGCTTTGTAGGTCAAGTTCAAGTCACATCCCATCTATGTTTTCTATGTTTGTCCAACAATATTCGAAGTGGAGCATATAATGAGATTGAATTTCCTCAATTTAGGTTTAATTTTGAAAAATTTGTTTCAACCTTGAAGATGCAATTCAAAGTTTGGTACTATATTTAAATTTTCTTCTCTTAAGCTTTTTGTATTAAAAATAATTTTATAACATATTGTGATTTTTTTCAGAAACTACCGGCCTTCTGGTGCATTAATGCAGTGCCATTGAGGAGAATAAAAGTCAATTTAGTTTGACAATTTTAACAAGAAGATAGTATAAATTTGTACGGATTCTAATTGTTTGATCTTATGATGTTATTTCGGTTGGTTGTTACGAGAATGACTCTAATTTATACGTATCTAAGGATTAGAATAGATTAAATATTATTTAAATAATTTAGTTCTAATATTAGTATTATTTGATTAAATTAGTTTTAGAGAAATTTAAATTGTTTTAATTATTAATATTTATAATTGTTATTTTAAATCATAAATTTAGAAAAAAAAGTAGATTAACAAAAACAATTAATAACTATATTAGAGTTGATACGCATAACATTAGATTAAGAAAAAATGAACGCATAACATGTTACTTTTTTATGGATTTGGATTCTCTAAATTTTGAATTTCACTTTAGAGAGTAAAGTGTGATCTCTCACTATTTATTTCATAAGTGAGACCAAGAGTAAATATGAGAGAGAAACTATTCAATGGTAGAAGATCACACTTTACCCTCTAAAATAAAAATTCAAAAATTTAGAGGATCCAAATTCCTTTTTTATTAATCAAATTACTACAATCAAATTAATTTCAATAAAATAATTTAAAATTATAATTTCAACCTTATCACATGCATAGTATGAATTATTGAATAATTTATTACCATGTACATGGCACGAATTATTAAATAATTTCTCATGTGTTTTTTTTCCAAAATAAAAATACTATTTTTACTTATAATTATTATTCTTTATCAATTCTTCAATTTAAACACTAATATTATTTATTAATTTTTTTATTTTTATTTCTCACATTTGAAATTTTTTTCTTTTTTTTTTATTTTTAAGTTTGTTTTCTTTTTTGGATATATGTATCACCTTTTTTTTTTGTATTTCAGATTAGTAATACAATTATTAAGAGAAATGTAATTCATGAATAGATTAGAATGATTAAAAGTTTAATTATATTGTGTGGACACAAGATTGATTAATTAAGATTAAGCCGTAAAAAAAGAAAAAGAGTCATAATACGTAGTTTTGCTTTCTTGCTAATATATAAAAATACGTCAAAAAATTAAAATATCACCATTTAAAAAAATTGTTAATCATGTATATGAAAAGGGATTGGAGAATATGAATGGATATAAAAAATAAAAAATTATTACTCGATTGTAGAATAAAAAATAATCAAATAGGCAATAGTAAATTTTCTTTCATGTTTATCATTTAAAAATTTTATAATTTTGATATAGTCTTTATTCTATTTGTTTTTCCATACCTAATGACTATTGACTACGATCCTATCAATAGTATCACCTATAGTAGATTATACGAAGAGAAAGTATGGAAAATAAAGACAAGAATTATAAGACTATAAAAAATCCCATCTAAGTTTGACAAGAACAAGACGGCTTACATAGAAATATATATTTCTAATAGATGATAAGATTAATCGATTCATTTACTAAATTTTTTCAAGTAATGCTAAGTTCAATTTATAAATAGAGTTTAATTTCGATGCACTGATAGTGTAAAGCGTTTTACACAGTTGTGCAATCACATCCGTTCTTTTGGATGACCATTCACGCGATCAATGTGAAAGGTATTTATTTTTATTGATGTGTCATTACGTAATTGGATGCACGTGTAAAACTACTTTACATAGTGCATCAAAATTAAATTCTTATAAATATTTGTAGTTCATATTTTAAGTTAATTTTATAAGTACACCATTTCACAAGTCAAAGACAATTCTTTTTAATAGCTTTGTAAATGCTAATAGTTTTTATATTTAATTTATTTTGCAGTACGATAAAATTCATTGTTCAATCAAGAATTATTTGATAAAAATATTTTAGAATCAATTGGTAGAAAAGAAAGTCTATGTCTTCTCAAATTTGGAGATTAAAAAATCAAGCAGAATATATCTTCTGACTGTACACATGTGCAAAATATCTTTTAAGAAGGAGTCACGTATAGTACATACAGTCGATGATCGTAAAATTCTGGATAATCATTTTAATTTTCTTACTCATGCTGATATATTGAAACAAATAAATGAATGATTCTACTTATTTGGTACGTAATTAATTTATATTAACCCACACAAAATTATTTTTCTTTTGATTTTAAATTTTGCCAAAAAATTGTATAATAGCATCATTTTATCCGATAACAAAAATTTTAACAGTTTATTTATGAAAATATTTAAAATTGTATTGTGACTTTTTTTAAAGGTATATCCTTTTATTAATATACTATTGTTAGTTTTTTTTTTGATGACATACTATTGTTAGTTTTATCGTTCAGTAAATTCTCTTTATTTTATACACGTACGAAGTTATAATTTCTTATATTATTCACTCATTTATCCTTAATTTGATACTTTTAATTCAATTTTTTTGTTCAATTAGATGTTATTGAATTCTTAACTGAAAAAGAAAAACTTATATCATGGTCAACAATAGAGAGAAGTGACCAGTACATTGTGATTGATCTTCATGATTTGCAGTATATAAAATTTTAATATTTTAATATAAATATTTCTTTTGGTAATAATTATGTGTTGTGGTGCAATTTTTTTTCTTTATGTATTACTACTTACTCCCTTAATTCTCGCTTTCATTCAAAAATGAGAAAAAAATTTAATGTCTTGTTTTAATTATATCAAGTATTTAAAATATTTTTTGTTTCAATAAATAATAATATATACTATATCTAAATTTATTTCAAGAATATATGTTAAGAATAAAACTGGACACGTTGACACGTGATAGTATTTAGGTGTGTCCAAGCGTGTTCGAAAATTTTTTTTTTATTAGGACACGGTTAGACACAGCAAACACACATGTCAGATGAATGTCAATGAATATTGTATTCAAAATATATCCGATACACAGATACGACAACTCAGTAAAGTGTTTGTGCTTCATAGGGTAAAACACAATACGAACGAGTCTAATAATGCAGAAGAAAATAACATCTGGCCTGTGGACTTACACCTCTCAGATAATGATCCTTTTTTAACTACTCTTAATTATTATTGCTATCTTTTCAACAAGAGAATTCCTCGTAAAGGAAGCCAAAATTCATAATCTTTATTGGCATGGTTATTGTTTCTCGGGCAATGGTGTTTCGACTGTGTCTGAACGGCGTTGGGGAACGGCAGCATTATAATGCTTTGGGAAGACGGTGAATTTTGGGCGTAAACCAATGGTAAAATTGAAAGTAACCATATCTAGTGTGAATGTGTTTAATTGTTAAGCTTAATTTTTTAAATTTTAAAATTTAAAATTAAATTATTAATTAAAAATCTGATTTTAATTTTAATTTATCTTCCTTTTCAAATTCATTATTTACAATCGTCATTATTTCTTTATACTTTCTCAAATTTTAAATATCAAAATATATCTCAAATATTATTTTTATTGTACAAAGTACACCCCAAATCTTACTTATTTATTACCAACATAACACTTTTGTTTATCAAAATCAATCTTCAAAGTATATTTTTTGTATTTATAAATTTTAATGTGTATTTTTGTTCACAACAAATTCTTTTATATATATTTTTAACGGTTCATTCCAAAATTTTTTTAAAGACTTAATCTAAGACCCAAAATTTTTGAAAAGTCTTATTATAATCAAGTCTCAAATCATATAGTTATTTATAACCTTAATTTCAGAGATTATTTTATTAAGGATAATTAAGGCAAGTTTTGATTTATTGAACTTGAGATAAGTTATGATTATTATTCAATTTTATATTATTGGATTATTTTCTATATTTAAAGTATAAGGTTGATAGTTATGAAATAATAAGGATTTTATATGATTTAGATTAGATAAGTAATATTTTAAATATTATTACTGCTATTTTGGAAAAAATGAAGAAATTAAGTATATTATTTCTAATTTTTAGATTTGGGCATTTTATTGAAAATAATTTATGAAATTGATGAGCAAATAGTATTTTCTATATATAATTAGTGTTGGATTTAATTTGGGTTTCAATTATTATATTATTCCCAATTTTATGTGAAATTACCCAATCACCCATAACCCTAAGTTTCAAAATGAAACCCTAGCTCCTTCAAACCCACGCAGCCGCAGCTGCTGCCCCTCTCTACCCTAAACACAACACAAAGTTTCCTTTTCTCTGAAAGAACGAAAAAGAAAGAAGAATGGGGGTAAGGGGAAGGGGCCGCAGAATAAGGGAGCAGGAGAGGAAGACTCGCGCCGGCGTGCTGGTCTCACCGCCGCCATCGCGCCGCCTTACTGCTCAACGCTGCCGTCCCATCTTGTCGCGCCGTCGTGCCACGCCTTGAGGGCTGTCACGCAAGGGAAGAGAGAAGAGAGCGTGCCGCCGCGTCCTGTCGTCGACCCACGTCTCGCCGTCGCGCCACCGTCCTCGTGCCGCCGTCATTCGGTCCATCCGCGAGTCGCCGAACCAGGCTGAGAGAAAGGGAGACGCGCAAAGGAGAGAACATATCTGAGGCCGAGCTGAGGTCCAACCACCCCGTCGGAGTCCTTCCGCGTCGCCGCCGTACGCGCCGTGACCTCCAACCGCGCCGCTGCCAGTCGTACTTACTCTGCCGCCGTTAAGCCCAGCTACTGTTGGGAACCTTGTCGCCGCTCATGGGGTGCGCCGGTAAGCCTCTGCCGCTGGAAAACGTCACTGCTGCTGCGTCGCCGGAGTTCTGGCCGCCGAAAAGACCTCGCTGCCGCAGTGGTTGTGGTCCACTGTATGGCCGCGGGAGAAAAATCACCTTGGCCGCTGAAACCACCGCCGGTAAAGGTCTTTGCAGTTGGTTCTCACTCCTTCCTGTTCCTGGGTCTTATGGTCATGACGTTGTTGTGCAGTCACGGTTATCGTGATCGGAAGTCGTCGCCGCTGCCGCTTGAGGTGGCTGACGCCGAACCGGTTCGGAGGCCGCCACTGTTCCGGTTCAGCCGTTCCTCCTTCGGTTCGGTAAGCGTTTTCGATTTTTAGGCCCTTTAGTTACTATTCTGTTATCCTACGCTGAGATTTGTGGCGTTAATTGCTATACGATTGAGTTTCGGTTGTTGTATGTTGCGATTAGAGTTGTTGAGATTGTTGCGAAAGTGGCTTGAAACCGAGGTTTTGGCTGCCGGGATTTTGATTGTTGATTTCGGGTTGAGGCGGAAAGGACTCTGTGAGGCGTTTGGATTATGGAATTTGGCGTTTTGAGATAGGGGCGCTTTCCAAAAACTATATTTTATATATTGGAATTATTACATATGGATACTGATGTGAGTGAATGTGTATTTGGTGATTGTATCGGCCTTATGTATGGCTTGATTTGCCTTGGTTGGTCATGAACGTCTGTTGGTTGAATTGTTGTGTGGTTTTGTGAAACGAAATGCTTTTCAAGTTGATTCTTTTAAAGCTTTGAGATCGAGTTTAACCCGTTGAGAATTGATTTGAGTTAATTTTATTGAGAATGTGAAAAATAGAAACCACTCTTGAATTCAGCCTGTTTTGTTTTAAATGATATGGTTTTTGATAAATGATTGTTACTGAACCGTTTCTTTAAAGCTTTAGAAATGAGTTTATTCGGCTGATAACGATTTGATTTTTGAAACGGTTTCCTTGAAATATGGAATTGAGATGACTGTTGGATTTGGGCTTGACTTGAACTGATTTTGGATTTTGGGCTGTTGAAAAGGATTGTGGACGGTTTGTTGGGACCCGAACCGGGTGGCAAAGTCCAAGTTTTAGGGGAGGTGCTGCCGAAATTTCTATAAAATCCGAGTCTTTATTAAAATGTTGCCTAAAAAAATGATGAGTTAAAGACTTCTACTATTTTATTTGAATTATCAAGAAAAGGATGATTCATGCTTTTGAAATGAATTATTAAAGAGGAAATTGTGATTTAGTCTTCCTTCGTAAGAAAGGCATTGTATCTCTTTCAGGAGAAAGTTATTTAGGTGAAACTTATGTTTTAAAGCTGTTTTAAATGTGACAAGGGCAATGCCTTTGAATTTGACTTGAGGGTTTCAATTAGAGGAGTTTCAATGACTTTGGAAGAACCTAAATGTCTATTGACAAGTTTCATTTTGAAATGTTTTGAGAAAGGTTTTAAGTACTCTTTGAATTCTGAATATTTGCAAGACTAAAACAATTTTGAACAGTTGAAATGCTTTAGAATTCATCATGGGGATTTAATCTGGTTTTGCCTAAGTAAAGGAAACGACTTAGAAAAAAGTAACTGATTACGTGACTCGGTTTGGCTTAGACCCTATTTTATTACTCAAATCGGAAAGCCAAGGTTTTAATGATTTTAAATGAATTTGACGAAATGAGTTATGTTATTCTCCCCTAAAGACTTGGGACTCTGCCGAGAAACTTTTGTTATAAAATCCCATTGTTGGATGGGTGATTTTGAAT